>NW_022589720.1:32106553-32482420 GCF_004348235.1 Phoca vitulina | reverse complement strand
TGTCAAATAAATAAATAAAATCTTAAAAAAAAAAAAAAGAACAAGTGGCTTCTGCTGGGTAGGGGCAGTGGAAAGGATAGTTGGTCTTTGCACTCAATTAGAAACAAAATTAGCCAGATCATAACAAACACCTGGAAAAAACAGACCTCCCAATCAAGTAGAAGAAGGAATGTAAATAATTTTTAGCAGTGGGAAGTCAAGCACCACAGCAATGATGTTTTGTAAGAAGCAATAAGAGTTCACATGATGGGTACCATGCCATACAGACTGGAATCTGGGCCAAGACTCCAGATTCCAGGAGAATTCTGAGGAGAAAGATAAAAATCTCAGTACCAAAGGAGCGAAGGTAGGGAACAGACACAGGAAATAAAACGATAATGTTTTCAAGGGCGGGAAGACTGTCTTAGTCATTTGGGAGCCCCATTTTCTAGCTCAGTGCCTTGTGCATCGGGAATGCATTTGAATCTACTGATCACTCTACTCCCTCTTCCTTGAACATCAACTCTCTTTGATTTCTGTGGCATTACCCTTTTTTGTTTTTCTTTAACTCCCTTGGCCATGCCTTTTTAAAACCTCCTTTGACGGGTTTCTTCTCACCACTTACAGGACATCTCTCTGTGGATGTCTCATTGTACCTCAAGTTCAGTGCATCCAAAATACATTGACTCTTGTCTCCAAACCCGAGATTTCTCCTGTGTTCCCTGCCTCAGTGAATGGCACCATCATCTGCCTAAAAACTTAAATCAATGGCTGGGTGGTGGTCTTTCCTCTTTCATCTCCCTCACCCTTTACATCCAGTCACCAAATCCAGTTGATGTGTCCTGAATAGCTTTCAAAACTACTACCCATTTTTTTCTTACCCTGACTGCACCTATTCAGGCTACCATGATCTTTCACTTATATTAATCCACAATTGGCCACTCTCCTTGCTTTCATCTTTGCCACCATCCAAAGCATTCCCCCTATTGCAGCCAGGCAGAGCTTCTAAAATAAAAAATCTAATCATGTCCTTTCTCTGCTTAAATCCTTCAGTTCTCCATTATTCTTGGGTTCCCACATTAAGAATAAAGTCCTGATTTCTTAAAATGATTATAAAGCTCTTTTTGATTTGGCTTTTGATTACTTCTCCAGTGTTCTCTCTCAACTCTTTTTTCCTTTATATACACTTCGGCCCTTTCCCACTTTATTTTATTTTATTTATTTTTTTAAGATTTTATTTATTTATGTGAGAGAGAGAGCACAAGAGGGGGTAGGGTCAGAGGGAGAAGCAGACTCCCTGTTGAGCAGGGAGCCCTATGCGGAACTCGATCCTGGGACTCCGGGATCATGACCTGAGCCGAAGGCAGTCATTTAACCAACTGAGCCACCCAGGCTTTATTTTAGAAGCACATTGACACTGAGCTGTCTATAAAAACTTCAGTCCTTTGCACACTGCTCTCTCTGCCTCGAATACTCTTCCCTTCTTTGTCTGGCTAGCTGCTATCCATTGTAGGTCACCCTTTATGTGTCACCTCTTCTGGAACATGTTCCATGCTCCAAAGACCCCATCATAGAACTTATTAGAAGGTATAGTGATTGCTTTTTACTTTCTTATATTCTCTGTCAGACTGTAATCTGCATAAGGACAGAAATGATCCATCTGCCTTGCTTATCATTATATTCCTAGAACCTAGCACTGTTTCTGGCACATTATTCTCTCCTAATGAATAGTGAATAAATGAGGGTTTATTGAATTCATCTGAAGAAATTTATAGAAATGGGGTTTGAAAGTAGAGCTTGAACATAAAAACAAGGCAAGACCCCAGAGTTGTGGCCATGACAAGTGTGTAGCCCTCTTAGGAGTCCTAGAGGAACACCGTGGTGGATTAAAAATGGCTAAAAATTCTTTGACCCTTCTCCCATGGAAAGGCGAAAGTTTATTCCCCCTCCGTTTGAATCTGGGTTGGCCTGTGCCAATTAGAATATGATAGAGATGATGCTATGCCAGTTGGGACGTGGCATTTTAGAAGACAGGCAGCTTTTACATTATTCTTATGGAATTCTAAGATGCCATGTAAGACGTCCAACTACTCCAGTGAAGGGACCACAGGGAGAGGCTCTGAGACTGCTCAGAGATGGAGAGGGACCCAGCCAAACCCAGCTTTGCAGTTATTCTTGCTGAGGTTTTAGGTATGTGAGTGAAACCCTTGGAGTCTTCTAGGTCTTAAGGAAAGAGACTACCAGGCACAAGTGATCCCAGTAGATTCCAAGTGAGCAGAAGAATTGCTCCTCAGAGATTTGCCAAATTCTTGACCTCCAAGATCATGAGATATAGGAAAATGATTTAGGGGTGGTTTGTTATACAGTAGTAGATAACCAGAACATCCAATGCTTCCTTTTCACCAGCTGTTAGAGATGCAAGGTAGGGAAGGGATTATCTCAATCTTGCCATGTTCTCCCTGCAGTAGCTCTGCCTTTAGGGTTGAATGTGCTGTGGGGAGATGCATGCTTGGAGTCATGAGTCTCAGCTCAGAGCCCATTTCCCATAGCAATAATTTCCTTTGTGGTTGAGTTTCAGATCAGCCCTTAAACACCTGAAAAGTTCACCTACATTTTGAAGAATTACTCTTTCAGTTCATACAACAAATACTTGGAACCTGACCAACTGGAGATTGACTGGATAGAAAGACCCTCAAATCTATTAAGAAGCGGCAAAAGATAACATTCAGGGAATGTGACTTAAAATCAAGTCTTCAAAGAGAGTTGACCTGTCCTTGCAACTTATTCCATTCCATCCCAGATTCTAGGGGCAATCAAACCTCTAGGTGGAGTGCATATAATGGCTAAAGTAATCTGTATTAGTTGGTCTTTTGTTTGGGCCTAGTAGGATTCTGGTGTACAGCTCCTAATTATTCATGGCTAATTTTCCTGTACCAAGTCACTGCCTTGTAGCCAAGTCCTTTAAACAGGTATTTTTCTGACAAAAATCTCAGTATCCCAAAAACCAAATCTATGATACCTGCTGCCACACATCTCTTATTTGTCTCAGACCTCTGCAGTTTTTCTGATATGTAGAGCTCTGTAAATTGCTTGACCTACCTCTACCAATAACATTCTTAGCTTTGGGATGCATTTGGACTTTCCTTCTCTCATCCTGTGCTCTATTTCCTTTTCCAGTTATTATCACCACCTCCACATCGCCACAAAAGGTTAAATCTCCAGTTGGTCCCAGTTGACAATGCACCTAAGGCTTATGCTCAACTTTGTTCCCAGATTCCCACCCTTATTGTATTAGTCAGGGTTATTTCAGTTGTAAGAGACACACATCCAACTAAGTCTCATTTAATCTGAAAGAGAATTTATTGTTTTTTGTATCCAACAGAAGGAATGAGATCATCCTCTAGGGCAACTGGATCATGGGAGTGATCCACGGGATTATCTCCTGATCTCCAGCATCTGCTTCTCTCATTCCCTTTTGCTATAAATGTGTCAGGAAACAAAGCTACAGAGTTCAGGGCTTATATCCTCTTAGGAAACAGAAAAGGAAGAGTTTTATTTTTAGCTGATGCTCTCATCATTTTTAGCTGATCATTTCACATGCCTAAACTGGAG
Source organism: Phoca vitulina (assembly GCF_004348235.1). NCBI lineage: Eukaryota > Metazoa > Chordata > Mammalia > Carnivora > Phocidae > Phoca > Phoca vitulina. The sequence continues at coordinate 32,478,829 of NW_022589720.1, read as the reverse complement.
CAATCATCATAGGATAAAGTTACTTGGGTCTGAGCACTGTGCCCAGACCTGTGACCAGGAAGGGGCCTGTTACTGCAGAGGTGCTGGGCATAAGCGAGGCCTCAGAGACAATGGGTGTGAGCGAAGGAGACTCCCCCAACTTGTATCTGCAACTCTTGCCAGGTTCTCTGTGTCAGCTAGGGTTGTCTAAGAGTGATCTGAGGAGGCACGGGTAAGAGGGACTGTGGAGTGGGGAGGAATGAACATGGGAGAGCAAGAATAGAGAAAAACAGGAGTGTGTCCATCTGAATATGTGCCTGAGTTCAGAGCAAAGGGGACAAAGGGGAAGAGCAATGTGGGCTTTTCCCAGAGAGGCTACATCTTGACCATATGTCCATTTATAGGGATTTGTTAAGAATGAAACATAAGTATTGGAGGACTGAACAAACTTGGGATTTAGCTGTTTATTGCTAGCATTAGAATGGTTATTTCCTGTGGGTAATTCTGTTTTATTTGAATTGTGTTTATTTACTTATCCTATACCCCATGGATAATAGCTGGACTTCATTTGAGCTGTTTAGCTGACTCAAGAAGGAGGACCCTGACCTGAAATAGAGTATGAATAAAGATGAATATGTTTTCCTTTTTCTGGCAAAAGTAGCTAAAGAGATGAGAAGTTATTTTCAGATAACTGGTGAAATGAAGGGAAGGCAAACAGATTTTCAAAAAATTCTTTTTATAAGAAGGAAATTAAATATTTTGAATAGAAAGCCTAATTACCTTATTTAATAACATCTTGCTAACTAAGAAAATAAAATGAGCATATTTAAATAAATCAGTTGAGAAGTTGTAAAAATGGCTTTAAAAAACAAAAACAAAGATATTACATTTTACAATGAGTCAGAAAACTTCTATCTACTTTGTTGGCTAATTTGCATATTACATTACTAAACTGATTGTCTAGAATATCCTTGCCACTTTGTTGATTAAAACTTAAGCATCTTTGGGGCTCCTGGGTGGCTCAGTTGGTTGAGCGACCAGTTCAGGTTATGATTTCAGGGTTGTGAGATTGAGCCCCGCATTGGTTTGGGCTCTGCAGTCAGTGGGTAGTCTCCTTGAGATTTTCTCTCTCCCTCTCCCTCTGCCCCGCCCCCTGCTTATGCACACATGCGCACTCTCTCTCTCAAATAAATAAATCTTTTTTTTTTTTTAAGATTTTGTTTATTTATTTGACAGAGACAGAGATAGCGAGAGCAGGAACACAAGCAGCGGGAGTGGGAGAGGGAGAGCAGGCTTCCCGCAGAGCAGGGAGCCCGATGTGGGACTCGATCCCAGAACCCTGGGATCATGACCTGAGCCAAAGGCAGACGCTTAACGACTGAGCCACTCAGGTGCCCTCAAATAAATAAATCTTTAAAAAACCTTAAGCATCTTTATAAGCTTTCACTGGTAAGAAAATTGATTTTAGAATCACCTATATTAAAGCTTGAGATAGTGCTATGTTTGCACATATTAAGACAAACACTAAGTATGTATATATTAAGACAAATCTTACTTTCCTAACAAATTATTCTAGAACTGAAGTGCTTTTTGTATTTCCTGTCTTAGTTTTGATCCTAAATCTGATGAGCAAGTTTGAGATTTGAGATGAGAGAATATTCTTTTTGTGGAAGTATTTTTGCATTCACATAAAGCAAGGGTGCTATAGTTGGCTGTTTTTCACAAAACCTGGCTAGTGTTTCTTGAGTGCTCCTATGACAAATTGACTCTCCAGAGAAATTTGGATTTCTCATATGTAGTTCCAGTGAGTGCACTCATCCAGGTTAGACTATATGTCTTGGCTTAGTGTTCAGAAAACACGGACATTATACTCAGGCAGCAAGAGAGTGTAGGTTTTACCAATTTTCCAATTTTCACCTGGAAAGCTTAGTTCAAATTGTCTGAAATGGGAAAACTGTCATAAAGGGAAAAGTGGCTTAAAGAATACTGGAGCATGTTTAAAATAGACACAACAGATAGTAGCTGAGCCATATCTAGAATCCAGTTTATTAAAATGCAGATTGGACTAGAGAAAAATCGTTGTAAAGAGCAATTCTCAATACATGAGAAACTCACACATCAGTCATCCTGCAGAAGGCACAGGTTGAAAAGTAATTTAAAATATCCATGAGTGTGCTGGGTTGACTGGACATCTCAAAAATGGACCCATGGAACAGCTGATGAAAGGCAGTAAGAGGGCGAAGTGTTTGAGCTGCATATAGGGAGGCAGCCTCTTTGCAGACTGTCAAAGGACAACAGCCGGGCAATGTCTAAACGCCTTGATGCAGAGCCATCTCATGAGATAGGTGGATGGAAAAATGTGGAGTAGTGTCTTGAGACGGTTCAGGGGAGCATTTGTCCTCCTTCAGCCTTCCTTCCCCCCTTGGTTTGATGATGTTAAAGGGTGTAGAGTGTTGACTAGGGTCCCCTGCAAATTCACATCTAACCAGAATCTCAAAATGTGACCTTACCTAGAAATGTGGTCTGTGCAGATGTAATTAGTTAAGGATTTCAAGATGAAATCATCCTGGATTTAAGGTGAACCCTACATCCAATGGCAGGTGTCCTCATCAGAAGAGGAGAGGACACAGACACAGGGAAGATGGTCATGTGAAAACAAGGACAGAGATTGGAGTTATGATGCCACACACCAAGGAATGCCAGGATCCCCCAGAAGCTGGAAGGGGCAAGGAAGGGTCTTCTCCTAGAGACTTCAGAGCAAGTGTGGCCCTGCTCACACTTCTGATTTCAGATTTCTGGCCTCCAGAACTGGGAGAAAATAGATTTCTGCGTTTTTTTAACCACCAAGTTTGTTACAGCAGCTCTTGGAAACTAATCTGTTACAACAGCTCTTGGAAACTAATACGAAAGAGGGAGCAACTCTATAAAGCTGTCAGAGACAGTGGTGAATCCCCATGAAGCCACTGCATAGGTGGACTTTCTCAGTCATTGAAAACACCTCATTTGTTAGTAGAGAGGAACCAAGAGCAGATAACCACTGCATGGGTGGGGTGAACCTAACCAAATGAAAATCTCATTATGTACAATCACATTAAAAAAAAATTACATCTGGGACACCTGGGTGGTTCAGTCAGTTAAGCGTCTGCCTTCAGCTCAGTTCAGGATCCCAGGGTCCTGGGATTGAGTCCTGCATCGGGCTCCTTGCTCAGCAGAAAGCCTGCTTCTCCCTCTCCCTCTGCCTGCTGCTCCCCCTGCTTGTGCTCTCTCTCTCTCTGACAAATAAATAAATAAAATCTTTTAAAAAAATTACATCTGTGTGGGGAGTTTTATGTGGGAAAACAATATGTAAATTATGTATCAATTCTCCAGCTGAGATCTGGCACATAGGTAAATTTTTGTAGAATTTAAAATAGGGTATATGTCCCATGGCCCAAGGGTTCAGTGGAGGATAAATCTGGGACTGGGAGTCTCACTATACAAACCTGGTGCAACAGAATATCTAATAGCAGCTAGAGGCAGGTTGAAAGTAAGGTGAAGGAACCCAATATGAGTATTGAGGAACATATGTAAAATGTCTAATAAAATGCCTAAAATATGATAAATATGACTGGTGTTTAATAATGTAAATTCCCATCCTGGTCCCTTTCCCATATTGCTAAGCATTACTCAACCCTTCAGAATTAGGTATTTTATGTATGAAATACTTTTGGAGCTGGGCCTCATCTGATTCAATGTCAGGGCCAGGTCATATCTTCACAAGCCAAACCCCAACAGAAAGTCTAATCTTTACTTTGTCTTTTTCTCTCAATGAGAAAGATATAAATACATATTTCATGGCAACTATTTTAAATTCTTCTATCTGCTTCTATTCCCCTTTATCCCCAAACTGGAGGTCTTTTATTGTTCTAGTCCAAAGAACTTTGTCATCCATACTTTCCAGTCCCTGTCATCTTTGTTCTAAGACCAAATCTTGTCTATGCCATCTGTTGCCCTGTGACATGTTCCTGATACTTGGATGCAGTCAGTCCTCAGGGAGTATAGTGCTTCCTTCTGTGTGATTTTCCCAAGAAACTACATATGGGAGAAATTTAATCCTTTTTCTCCTTGAGGAAGAGAGAAAGAAGAAATAAATAATCGGGTAAAATGTATCAGGGAAAGACTGCAAACCTCTCCACATCAAATGATTTTATTCAATTATATGCAATCTAATTAAACTATCTATATTTGACTTTCCTGAGTAGCACATTTTTCTTCCCATCCCATGTCATTTAAGTGAATATGGAACCTTCATTCTATATCTCTTAGCAGAATTACCTGGTGCTGTGTGGCAGGTGCCATGTGCTATGGATGGGGAAACAAAACTAAGATGAAAAACTTGCCTAGAAAAGTATTGCCAAGAGAAAAATGATATGTTGCTACATTTCCCTCTGCCCTAAAATGCCATTGATTTTGTTATACTAAACCAACTTCTACTGATTCTTTAAGCCCCTCCATATTATACTTCTGCTGTGAACTCTCTTCTGTCTCTCCCAGGGATAATCTATCATTGTGACCCCACATAAGTTATTACACAGTTATTTCTATGTGGATGTTTTGTAAACTGTTGGTGTATCTGCCCCCTGGAAGACTGTTGGTCCCCTAGGAGTGAGGACCTTTATCCTTAGAGTCAAGCACATATGTAGTAAGCATTCTCTAATTATTGAATATAGTTAGTTATTTTTATACTCAGTTTCTCTACACTTTTCTGTGCACTTTCAACCATTATAGTAATGGAGGCAATTGGGCCTACCTGATTCATATAAGGGAACAATCTTAACTCACTAATTATAGGTTTTGTTTTCAGTGGGTTTTAATATGTAACCTTTGATCAAATAGTATGATGGAGGAAGGACGCTTATGTGGCTGTTTAATTCCATGGTTCAAATGAATGATGTTTCATTATTTTAGAAGGGATGCTCTAGTATCTGCTAGAGTCATAATGAGTATCATAAATGAGTGGCTTCTCAGGAGACAAGAGGAGCTCAGAGATGAGGGGACTTTGAGGCTTTGAATTCAATAAAAGCTCATGAGAACTAACTTGAAATATGGCTGTTGGGAAAAGGTCAGTAGCCTCTGGATCCTTTACACTTGGGCCTCCATCTTTTTCTTCTCAAGGACTACCCTCATCTAGACTTGGACCAGTCATTTTGGACCAAGAGCTATTTTGCTTGGTCCTCCAAAGCCTTTTTTTTTTTTTTTTTAACCCCAGAGGCTGACTCTGTGAAGTACCTGACTAAAATGGGTGAAGATTTTTGCCCTAGAAGACCATGAGGCACAGGAGGGCTGTACTGAAGAGAAGTGACAGGAATTGAGTAACTTCTCTTTGTGAACCTGACAGAATGGGAAGAAGTAAACTTTGGGACTAGAAAACCATCCTCAGGATGCACAGGAAACGAAAAAAGTGAGAACTGTTTAGAAGAGAGTCTTGCTTACTGCTGGCCAAAGTGTCAGTTTGCTGTTAATATACGCAATGTAGACATGACTTAATCTCTTATTGGAAAAGTTGTAAATTTGCTTCAAGCTGTATTTTCTTCTTTAGTAGTTTCTTTCTAAGTTGTCTGCCACTGAGTGACTAATGTGGTTGAGGGCTACCCATCGGCATGTAGGATTGAGTGGTCCAAAGTACTGGCCTCAGAGGTACACACCTTGACTGTTGCCAGAGTAGTTAGTCTACAGATGTGTTCTCTCACCTAAAATGATAATAATGGGTTGTTTAAGTTTTGATGTTTTCCAGGTGGAAGAATAAAAGTGCAGTTGCTATATTACCGTCATAATAATAATGGCAATTATTGTTTCTGTTAACGGCAAGAATCTCAGAAAGCTAAAAGAACTTGAAAAGTGAAACTTAGTGGAAGCTGAAATTGCCAGAAGAAAAATTAAGCACATTATCGTTTATCTCCCCTTTAATCCTCCTCTGGAGGGAGCAGAGGGACAGAAATTTCAGGTCAAACCTTTTTATCAACAGTAGTTACACAGAAAGTGCATAAGACAACTTCTGTTCCTTTCCCTTGAGCTAAAAATCAGAGTGAAACTGTTTTGGACATTTTATCCCTTCAAAGAACAAGAACCTCTATTGCCTACTAAGAACATTCAGAATCCACAGCTTTGCAAAAGAGATTAGCTTAAAAGAAAACATTATTATCTGGCTTTACAGAGACTTTCAGCCTTGCTTCAAGTCATGTGGTTCCCCCCCCCCCTTAAAAACACACACACACACACACACAAAATAGAAAAGCAGATATTTAGAAGGTCAAATGCATCGCTAAAGGCAGAATATGTGAGCTTTCAGTCTAACTTTCCTATTTCCCCAGGGATCCTCTGTTAGCTTGTGGAATAGCCAGTGGGACAGGCATTGAAAGGAAGTTCTGGAGCTGATGAGAATCACATATGGGGGGTACAATGGGGCATATTGTGGAGGAAGCTATTCCTGTCTGAGAGGTCAGAAAAAGCTTCCCCCATGAAATAATGAGAAGAAACCTGAATGATGAATAGGAGTTAATATTCCAAGTGAGGGAACACGATGTGTGATATTCCTAGGCAGAGAAACTGAGAGAAAACCATTTTGGGTAGAATGCATGGAATGAGGGGGAAAAAGGGGAGAGGACAGTTTAGGAGGTAAGCAGACTTGGAAGGGGCTCAGAAGGCATTCAAAGGGTTTTGGACTTTATTCTGTAGTAATGGAAAATGACTGAAGAAAAATTATGATCAGATTTACATCTTGAAAAGATCCACCCAACTTCATACTTGATGCAGCCAGTGATCATAGATGGATGCTCAAACATTGGGTGGAAGGTCAATGGAGACAGGATAGTAACATGGTGCTGGGGATCACATGACAAATAATTTTCTAATAGGAAAGGGAAACATGTATGGTTACAATGAAGAGAGCCTAGAGCTGTCAGTCAACACTTTAATCAAGTGCTACAATTCAGCATCTTAAAGTGAGGAAATAAGGCAACACATTCAGAATGTGGGACATTCTATAGTGCAACTATCTTGAACTTAAAAATTCAATGTCATAAAAAATGGTTAGGGACAATTCTAAACTAAGATGTAAAAGAGATATAACAATGTAATGCAATAAATTAATGCAGGTAGAATCCTGACTGAGGGTGGAGGGAGCAGCCACAAAAGATGTTTGTGGGACAATTGGGGAATTGGAAATATGGACTGGCTATTATAGAATATCATGGAATTATTGTTAATTTTCTTAGACATGGTTTTGCAATTATACAAGACATTCTCCATATTCTTAAGATGTGTACACTGAAGTCATAGGGATAAAATGTTATGTCATTTACAACTTCCCTTTTTTTTTTTAAAGATTTTATTTATTTATTTGAGAGAGAGAGAGAAATGAAAGTATGGGAGGGGTAAGGGGCAAAGGGAGAAGCAGGCTCCCCACTGAGCAGGGACCTGATGTGGGACTCGATCCTGGGACTCTGGGATCATGACCTGAGCTGAAGACAGATGCTTAACCGACTTAGCCACCCAGGCGCTCACAACTTACTTTCAAATAGTATAAATAAAATGTGAATATTTTATATTCATAAAAGTATTAAGTAAAAAGAGTGAAATAAAGCAAATACAGTACAATGTTAACAATTGTGGAATATAAGTGGAGACACTATGCTATTTGTTCATTGTAAAACTTCTTTGAAGGTTTTTATAATTAAGAGTTGGTAATAGAGAGGATTAAATATTATGGAATAAAAAGGAATAAAGAAAGTAAGAGTGAATATGGCAGTCAGTGAGATTATTGCAGTAGTTCAGGTAAGACCTGGAGCATAAACTATGGGAGTGGTGGAAGAAATAACTTGGCAAGTTAGATCACTTGGCAAGTTAGATCACTTGGCAAGCAGAATGGATTAGACAGAATGGATTAGAGGTGATTGTTTGGGATAGTGCCTGGCATCTAGTCGGCACTTAATTATCTCAATGCATAAAAGGATGAATGTATAACATAGGATTCACGAAGAGGAGACATGTATGCTTTACAGATTTTTTACTTAGCCAACTGGGTGCATAATAAGACCATTAATTAAAATTAAAAAATAAGAGAAGGAGCATGTTTTGGGAGGAAAATGATATGAGCATGAGGTTTCTCACAGATCATCAAAGTGGAGGCTTCAGGTTGGCATTTATATATAAAGCTCAGGAGCAAATGATTTCAGAATTATTGGCCAATAAAATAATTGAAACAGAAAAATGGTGCAGGAAGAGTTTATAGAATGAAAACTAAAGGAAAAATGGTCCAGGATCAAGCCCTGAGGCACTTTAACCTTTAATGTATGGGCAGAGGTGGGTGGCTAGCCAAAAATGTTGAAATTGAGTGACCTGAGAAGCTGGAGAAAAACCAAGAAAGAGTGGCAACAAGGAAGTCAATGGAAGAGTCTTTTAAGAGGGAAGTATTTGAACAGTATCATATATTATTGAAGGATTGGGCAAGATGCAATTGAAAAGTGAATATAAAGACCTAGAAGACTTCAGTTGTTGGCCTGAGAGAGCAATTTTGGAAGGGTAGTAAGGGGAGACATTAGCCCACCTTGGATTGCGAAGTTGAGTGAGGGGAGATGATATGAGAAGAGTGAATTAACTCTTTTGAGAAATTGGACTGCGAGTGGAGATGTAGACAAGAAGCAGGAGGAAAGTTTTTTTAAAGGTGGGAGACATTGAACACATATCAATGCTAATTGGAAAGTAAAGTTGTGAAGCAAAATTGTAGTTCCCGAAGAGGGAGGGAATACCTGATAGCACCAAGTCTCTGAGAAGATTGGAGGTGGTGGCATCCAAAGCAGAGATAGGTAAGGTAGGTCCCATTACCTAAACACGCTGGGCTTCCAGTTTTTATTGGTGAGAGCAAGGGCATTGACTGAAAGATTTCCAACGTTCTTTTAGTTCTATCAATTTATGCTTTTGGGTGTCTGGAGGAAGGGGAGAGACTTCGAGTGTGGATCTGATTAGGGTATCAGGAGTGTACACAGGCGACAGGACACCATCAGACTTCAGGGTCAGGAATGATAGTCTTGGGCTTTTCACCTGTGGGGAGATGAAATGAATGAATGGACGCCTGTGAAAATCTCTCTAAACCATGAAGTGGTGGTTGTTGGTGTTACTCCCATCTAAGCCAGAACAAGAGGAAACAGAAATCACATTTATTTTGCAGTTTTACCCATGGCTAGTCTCACAACTACCAAAACTTTAGAGCCATTTTGAAGATTTTTTTTTCAAGTGGCAGCTGAACTTAAAATAGTTTTCTTGGAACACCTGGGTGGCTCAGTCAGTTAAGCATCGGGCGCTTGATTTTGGCTCAGGTCATGATATTAGGGTCATGAGGTTGAGCCCCATGTTGGGCTCCACATTCAGTGGGGAGTTGTGCTTGAGATTCTCTCTCTCTCTCCCTCTCCTGCTGCTCCTCCCCACACTCATGCACATACTCTCTATCTCTAAAATAAGTAAACAAATCTTAAAAAAACAAAATAGTTTTCTTTAGGGTTGTTTTTATATGCAACTCTAGTAAAAGAATTTGACCCTCCCAAATGTTTTTGTTTTGTTTTTTGGATTCTGTGGTGACTGTGCCTGATACAAGGATATTGGAGAAAAGGCAGATTTGCAATAGGAAAATAGTGAAAAGAGGGACTTGGGACCAAGATATGAAGATGGGTCAGTGCAATGGAAAGGCAACAGGCAGTGAGACAGGGAATGATAAGCACTGATACTGGTTGTGACTCCTATAGGGGCTGAAGAGTCTATTTTTATTAATGTTAACATGAATCACAACAATAATAATGACCATTTATTGAGCACTTTTGTCACAGGCACCATGCAGACTATTCATTATCTCATGTAATTCTCAAAACAATCCTGTGGGGTACTATTATTATTTCTATGGGTTTTTTGTTGTTGTAGGAAAATATATATCACATAAAACTTACCATTTTAAACATTTTTAAGTGGCATTAAATACATTGACATTGTTGTGCAACCATCCATCTCCGGAACTTTTTCGTGATCCCAAACTAAAACTGTACCCATTAAACAGTAATTTCCCATCCTCCCTTTGCCTTATTATTCCCGTTTCGAAGATGAGGCAGCTAAGGCTTAAATAAACAAATATTTCCCAAGGGCATGGAACTAATATTGTCCTTAATTTTAGAGTCTAGAATTTATGTGTCTTGAAGAGTTTAATTTCAAGTGAATATGGATTTCTAGGCAGAATTGCCAGGGTCTGCCTTAAGTTCCTGGATCCATTGAAGTAAGAAGGATTGTGCTAAGAATACAAGTCTGAGTTCTGGAATACCAAAGACCCTTTTAGAACAGTTAACGTACTACTCTTAGAATCCTGAAGAGTTTCCTACTCCACAGTCTCTCTTACTCATGGTCAATGCTTTGGGCCTCTATGAGTCTCTCCTCCTTACCAAGGAATAAGGCCTTTTGAGGACAACCAGGAAGCTTTCTTGAGTTACCTTTCAGGCTAGAATGGCCAGCTACAGAAGTAAAGTATATCATTTAATCCCGAACTGTGAACTCCCCCAGAAATTAGTAATGTCTTATATAATACCCTGACCATCCCTTTTGGGGGGAGATTTAGCTGAGAAATTTTTTTAAAAACTGAAAAACAGTACTGCTTTTCCTTGTGATTTTATTTGCTTCTTTTGCTATTTATGCTTTCTTTTTCCTGCCACTTCACTTCTTTCTGGAAAGTCAAGCTTACCTACAAACTATACATACATCAGTTGGCAGTGCACTTTAATATGTTGCTTGGATACAGATGTTTGGAACTATAGGAACACAATTTATACCTGATTCTGTTACTAAGGAAACCAGTGCAACTTTGGAATTTTCCTTTGGGAATCATGACCACAAACTGGAAAAAAATCTATTAAGAGTTTTGGAAGATGAAAAATATGTAAGACACGGTTTAATTGTATTTCTAAAGTGGCAAGTTAATATTTATAAGCTTCTGTAGCCTTTTTCTGCCTGTGGCATAAATATTGCTACATGAATCTTTTTCAGTAAATTTGATCAGATTATATGTGGGGGTGGCCAGAGTATTTAAATATAAACACAAATCACACTTGTAAAACATTTCCTAAAACAGACTATAAATAAAAGCATTGGTGCTTTAAGGGACAACACTTACAGGATTTTAATCCTATAAACCTTTCTTTCACAGTCAGAGCATGGGATTTGCAGGAGAAATGCTTTGCTTATGTCAACCCTACTGGAAAATCATCTCCAGGAAAAACAAGAAGTTAATTTGCAGACTCTGTTTTGTTTCTCCACCTACGAGGAAACATAATGCCTGTCTGCGATTTCCTTCCATCCGAACCCTGACAGGCTTCTTTAATATCATTGAGGCTAACAGTGTGAGAGGAAAGTTTAGTACAGCAAGAAAAACTCTGCCTGCCCAGGCTAGCTGATAGAGCCTTTTAACGTGTATATGTAATTGTGTGCCCAAACAGAACTTTTCACGAAAGCGAGAATGTTCTCTTCCAGACGGTGTCTTCGACAAAGCTCAGTGTTCTTGTTATAGCTCTAGTCATCTTCTAAAAACTGCTGCAGCCAAACTGTAGGAAGTACCTTGTCTCTGAACACAGAGCCCAAACAGTGCTAAAAAGGGAAATGGAACATATGGTAATAAACTCTCTAAAGCTTGGATGCCGGGTTGTAATCAGCAACCAGGGCGAGAGAGGCATTGGCAAACACGAACCCTGCCCCTAGGGCCTCATTAACGAGGCCAACTGTGCGCTGTGGAGGAAAACAGTATCACAGACTTGAGGGAGATCACAGCCTGGCAGGGCAAATCCTAGATTTCCCCTTGGCTGAAGGGACCATTAACTGGAAGGAAAGGAAGCTTCCACAGGAAACTGGAAGAAAACCACTGCCCAAGTGGCCTCTTTGCCGTTTATTTGGAAATAATAATGATGAGCTTTTGAAAGTTTATTTCTGTCAAATGATGTATGTAGAGCACTGAATGTAAAGGATGAGACTTGCTCTTTGACTACTCCTGGCTCTGACATAATGCCTCAGCTTTCCCATAGGTGGAATGAGGAGGGCTTGTGTCTGGCCCTAGTATTCTCTAGGATCCTCCTATATCTCCCTAAGAAACATTTTTCCTGCAGGGATGAGAGACATTTTTCCTGCAGGGATGAGAAGACCAATGGGTGATTTTACGGGCACTGCCAACACCTGTGTCTATATTTCCTTTTCAAATTCAAAGGCTTCTTTATGGACAAGTAGTTCTGAGACACACATATATCTCTATATACTGTGTACATTGTACCACCTTCTATCTTCTTCTTATTCCTCATCTTCTTGTCCTCATCTTCCTCTAACTTTCTCCTCACCTTCTTCTAACTTATTCTTGCTAATGATACATTTTCAAAAGTCTTGGTACTATGTGCTAAAGATACACATCAAAATAAGAAAAGGTGCCAGGCTGGGTAATATCCCTGGTTCTACCAACTGATTTAGTCACAGTGGCCTCTGGTTACCCATTCACCATCATATTTACTTATCTATTTGTATAGAGGGTTTTTTTTAAAAAAATGTATTTACCTTGCGATTCATGACTGCATCTTACCTCTTTGTCAACTCAAATGAAGTTTATTTAGCAACTTACCTTTGAAAATAATAATTATTATTCAGCAGTTATCCCTTATTCTGTGCTTGTTAGACTCTTTCAATATAGCATTACAATTAATTATTAAAATCAGTCTTTGGTATGAGTATCATTATCTTCATTTCATAGATGAGGAGACAGAGGCTGCTAGAAGCTCTAAGTCACAGAGGTAGTGAGTGACAGTCTGGATTCATAGGCAGCTGCCTGACTTCAAGATATGTGGTCATTTCATTTTATCAGGCTACCCTTCAGAGTGTTTAGATATATTTTTAAGATCTTATGAGGGCTTGACTGTAATTTGCCTGGAGTGAGAGGACAACTGAAGCTCTTTCCAGAGCTATAAGTTGAGGCTGTAAGTGTGCCAAATAGTGTAGATATTGGCAGCATAATGTTTACAGTGACATATCAAGTTGAGTATGAGAAAGTGGTTGAGAAGCCAAGAGAGACTTGTATTCTACCCTCATTTCCACAGGTAACAAAGTGTAAGACTTTGAGCAAGTCATTAACCAATTCGCCCTGCTATTCCTCTGTAAAATGATTAGTGAACTTTTTTATAGACTGATTCTATGACTGCTTTAAAGGAGAAGTAAAAACCTGCCATTAATCTGTGGTGTGGAGAAGTTAACTAAGATCTGTATAACATTTTATATTGCTTAAAGTTGCTTAAAGCTTCATTGCATCTTTTAATGACCCAGATGTGTTCTAGAAGATGTATGTATCCACACTGAATGGATTTGCTGTGTTTCTCATGTGGTGGAGAGAAAAGGAACAGAGGCCATGGTTGAAAATACCTCTAAACCCCAACTTTGGACCTCAAGGTCATGATGCCTTTCTATCCAAGTGTCTTAGATCATCAACCTGGAGGAAAACAGTGAAAGGATGGGGGGAAATCTGGGGTAAGTGCTTGAATTTCAGCTCCACCTCACATACTCACACACATATACTTCTAGCTGTTTCCTGTCCCATTTCCTGGTAGAATGAGGCATATGATCACCAGTGCTATTGATGCCTTGGAGAACAGTTGCTCTTTTTGGAGAGCATGTGTTGGTAGATGCATCTTCTCTTATTGAGAGAGCTGCTCCAGGCAAAGCTGGAGAGAACACTCTACATTTTCCCAAACTGAGACAGGTCCCACATGGTACCTGTTGTGGGTGCTTCGTGGATCCTTCCCTCCCAGAGTCCATGGTAGTCCTTTTCCTTAGAAGGGATAAAGACGAGCCTCCTGACACCACCTATTGAAGAGCCATACATCCTTCCTTCTCCATGAATATCTGGACTAGTCTGCTTCTGTCTTTGGTCTAGATTTTCTCTCTTATCTATGGGGTCTTATTCTAATACCAAAGCAAAATCTTTTATGTTAGGTCTGTAAATTTGGTCTCTCACCCTTTGGAAATTCTGCAATAAATAGTTCTAAAAATTGCCAAACTTTATAATAAATACCTACATATTGACTAAATGAATAAACTCTTGCATTATGAGAAAACACTAATTCCTCCGGTTTTCCTCTGGATATTTTCCCAAACAAACCACTTAGCCTTCTGTTCAGTTTTCTGCTCACACTACAATAGGTCAGTTTTGCAGTAGCATCTGCCCAGGTGAGATGTGGAGCAGGGGAGGTTTATTCTCACTTGTATAGACTCATATGGTCAACTAGCCACTGGAAATCTCCGTACAGTTCAGATGTATCTAAAACAAGCATCTGAAACTTCGTATGTTCATTGAGCTCTTGATTTCCCTTCAGCACCAGCTATTTTCATATTCCACATATCTAAGTTACTGGCAACTGTCTTCTTTTAGTTATTATAGCCAAATATCTTGTGTCATCCTTGACTCCTCTTTCTTTCACACCGCATGACCAATCTGTAGCAAATTTTGTTAGCTCTACCTTCAAAAAATATCCAGAAACGAACTACTTCTAACCATCTCCACTATCAATCCATCATTATCTCTCACCAGGATTATTTCAATAGCCTTTTAAGCTAGATCCCTGCTTCTAACCTCCTTCCCTATAGTCTATTTCTGACAGTGGCCAGAAGGTCCTGTTAAGATATAAGTCAGATCATGTTATCTTCTGATCAAAATCTTCCAGGGAATTCCCATATCACTTGGGATAAAAGCTAAAGTCTGTATATCATCTCTCTCCTTTATTACTTCTCAGAACTCATCTCCTACCACATCACCTTTTGTTCATTCTGCTCCCGCCATGCTGGCCTCCTTGCTGTTCTTTGAACATGTCTGGTATATTCCACAGAGCCTTTGCATATGTGCTTATGCATCCACAGTCTGGCTCCCTCAACTTCAGATCTTTATGCAAATATTTCCTTTCACTGAGACTCGTTTTGGCTATTCTTTTTAATACTGCATCTGACCCCTATTCTCCACCTACACATATGTCATATTGAGTTTTCCTGCTTCATTTTTCTCATAGCATCTGTTTCAGGTTGAATTGTGTTCTTAAACCTATCTATTGAATGTCCTAACCCTTCGTAACTATGAATGTGACCTTATTTGGAAATAGTGTGTTTATCCATTTAATTAAGTTAAGATGAGGTCATTAGGGTAGGCTGTAACCCAATATGACTTGTATCTTTCTGAGAAGAGGAAATCATAGGAAGACAGAGACACACAGGGGGAATGCTAAGTGATGACAGAGGCAGAGCTAGAAGCAACGCAACTGCAAGCCAAGGAAAGACATGTGTTGACGTTCACCACCAAAAGCTAGAAAGAGGCAGGGAAGGATTCTACTCAGAGTTCTAGAGGGAGCATGGACCTGCCAACACCTTGATTTCAGACTTCGAGCCTCCAGATTATGAGAGAATGAATTTCTGTTGTTTTAAGCCAGCTAGCTGTAGTATATTATTATGGCAGCCCTGGCAAACTAATACAGTATGTGTCATACCATCTGATACACTACATATTTTGCATGTTTGTTGTGTTTATCATCTCTCTCTCCAACACAGTAATGTAAACTCCAGGGAGGACACACCAGTTCTGGCTCTCTGTTCCATACTGCTCTGATCTCTGCTGGGTTCCATGCAATTTGACTTCTGCCTAGGATTAATTGGTCCTAATGCTTCTGAATGAACCTGCAGAGGAATTTCATGAAGATAAGAACTGAACTCAAAGCAAGAAGTGGAAATTCTATCTTCTAAGGATAGTGGAAGAATAATTTGGAATTGGATAAAATTTGGAGACTACAGACTATGGTGTTACAATACAGGAAGTCATCCATTTGAACTCCCAGATAATGCTGACCATGTGCCCAGACCATATAGTGAAAAGGACTAGGTAAGTGCCTGCATAATAGATGAAGAAAGTGCTGATGGATTGGTTGGACACAGAAGGACACATGCCACAGAGAATTTCTGCCAATTATGAAGATATCGTGTCAAGAATTTACTTGTTTTTAGTTTTTCCTCAGTGTTGGTTTTAATAACTTTTAATTTTTTTCACAGCAATGAAAGTGTCTCAGTAACACTTTGCCCCAAAGGAAAATGTATTATCTTTGTAACACAATATTATATGTATTATTGAATTCTGAAGCTAAACATGTTAGAAGAGCAATGCATGATGTACAAAGCATTCTCTGGAATGCTTTAGAGCATTTCGAATAACACCAAAGAGAAATGTTGTCCATCACCCAGAAGATGCCCTATGCCTTATTCCTGGTTTATAAATACAAATAGAAAATTATAAAAGGGAGAAAAAAGTAAAAACCTGAAAAAGAAAGTGAGGACTCTTAAGGCAATATAGTGCAAAGTTTGGGGGAACAGACTATGGAGTTAGAGCTGGGTTTGAGTTCTGGTTCCAAGACTCAATAGCTGTGGAATGTCACTAATACCTGCTTAAAGAGTTGTTGTAAATTAAAGTGCGTTATAAAGTAAATACACATGGAAAATACTTAGCTCAGTCCTCAGAAAGTGGTACCCATTATTGTTATGTCTCCCAGTGTAATTGCTATCTGTAGGTGAGATTTATTTTAACCTCTTGTAAAAGAACATTGAGAGAGAGAGAGAGACTTGGCTCACTGCTATAGAGCTGCTCAAGATCTTTCAGGCAATGATCTAAATATGCTTGTTGACAGTAACTATTATTGGGAGAAAGGAATCATGCACAACCTTCCTGATTAACTACTGTATCTCTTCCCATCATTATCCTTTTCATCTTACTTGATATAAATATGTAATCTAATGATCCTTTCACTTAAATGGCTCTTTGATGATGGGATTTTCAAAGTGCTTTTCAGCCATTCTTTAGTTAGGCAAGTCCACCCATTTTTCTGGAGCTTGCTGAGACACTTGAAGAACTTTGGGGAATAGGAACTTCCCCCTGATTTTCTAGAGGAGACGGGGAGACAGCCTCACAAATTTCAAAGTATATCATGTAGAGGAGGAGAAAGGTTATTCTAGGACTTAACCTTATAACTGTTTCCTTATTAATGTTTATTTGCAAGTTCCCTTGAAAAGCTTTTACCATGTGCATGAACTGACCAGAGTCTGTCACATGACAATTAGAACTTCCTGGAAACTCTGCCTCCCTATTTTAATTATCTTCCTCTTTAAGGTCTGGTATCATGGATTCTGATTTCCCAGCATTACCTTCACCTCTCTGATTTCATCCCATGGCAAATAATTATCCAGCTGAGGGTTCAATTTTCCCCTTAGTGGGGTGGGGTGGGGGGGCTATTAGATAACTGTGAATTTAAAACTACTTGGCTAAAGGAAAACACCAGTTTGCAGATAATCCAGGAACTTCATTGGACCTGAGCTTTGACGGGCAATCTGAGCAGGGAGCTTGGCTGTCAACAAATGAAGCATGCTTTAATGAAAAAGTTTTGTTACATCATTACAGGGAGTAAAGACAGTGTGGTTCCAGAGATTCTTCTGGAGAATTTAGGTTCCAGAGATCTTCCAGAGATTCTCTTCTGCCATGAGACCCTTGTCAGAATCTGACCTTTGCCATTCTGGAACATGATAAGAAAGAAAATGTGCTATGTTCCTTGCTTTGCACAGTGGTTAAGAAAATAACCAGGTTTTTTTGAAATTGCAGTAGAAGTGCCCTTCTTCAGAATTATTTTGGAAAAGGAGTGTGAGATTATTGCTGTGCCCTCTCCAGGGAATCCACACCCTAAGATTGTGTAGCAAGCTCCTCACTTTGCTTAGGTCTCTCTACTCAAACGCTTCCTCCTTTATCTTTCTTTGTGGAACACATCACAACCTTCTCATTGCGTTTTATATTTGTATGGTTATTTATTGTCTTGTTGCCTCTACTGGAACATGGATTCTATGACAGCACAGACTTGAGATGGTCACCACTCCATTGCCAGTCAATAACTGTTGAACGGAAATTGAAAGACTTGAAGGAGGTGGTGGAGAGATGGAGTTAGATGCATGGTATACAATAATGAAGTGGACAAAACGAGCTGTCTGGGGGCTATCAGGCCTAGCCTGAAAAAGTTTTTATGAAAACCTGACTTTTCTTGTAAGAGCCTAGTTTCTGTCACTGTGGTAATGAGAAGCAGGAAGAATTATAATCTACAAATAATCCTAAAACACTCTTCAATTTTAGCCAATAGTTTAACCTCTCTGCCAGACTGACCTACTCCCTATTTTCTGCATCCTTTTCCTTATCCCAGGCAGGAGAGAGAAGAGTTGAGCTCTGAAAAACATCAGAGGGTAAGGGAAGGGTGGGTACTGGATGTGTTGGGGTTGGTAGGGATTTGGTGAGAATGGTAGGTGTTGAGGCTTTCTCTCTCAGGTGGTTGGTGACAAGAGCCTGATACATCAGCAACTAGATTACTCTCCCATTTTTCCATGGCTCCCACCTTCCTCCCTCAATGCTAAGCTTTATTTGAACCTTCCTCCTTTGCTTTCCTTCCTTATTTGTGCCTTTCTTTCCATCCTGCCTTCATGACTGGGCAGCAGAGACTCAAGCTCCCTCTGGGAGAAGCCAAGGTATAAGATTTGGAACTAAAGGACAGGGATACCAAAATAGTATCTGTTCTTTTAGGTATTGGCTGAGCTGCCCAGACTCTGTGAAAGGGGTTGGGTATAAATCATTATTTTTTCTAGTTTGACTTTTGTCCAGGGCATGTTAAGGATGGAATAAGTCTTAAATGCATTTTAACAAGTCTGCTTATGCTCTTCTCTCTGTGTCTGCTTTGAATAAATTTATTGTCTACTGTTAGCTTTAGTGAAAGGATCAGATGATGATGGTGATGGTGAGAGCTACCATTTTTGAACATGAATGTTCCAGGCCTTGTACTAAGTGCTATATTTGCATTATTTAATATTCTTAATGATGAAGGTAGGTATTAGTATTAACTCCATTTTACTGATAAGGAACTTAAAATTTAGGGTAAGGAACTTGCTCAAAGCCAATAGCTAATAAAAAACAAAGTCTGTGGTTCAACCTATGCAATACATCATATTAATAGAATGAAGTATAAAAAATACATTATTTCAGTTGGTGCAGAAAAAGCATTTGAAAAATTCAACACTCTTTCATGATAGAAACACTCAGCAAACTAGAAATAGAAGGAAACAACTTGAAACTGTTGGCAAGGATGTGGAGAAACTGGAACCCTTGTAAATCATTGGTGGGGATATAAAAGGGAGTAGCTACTACAGAAAACAGTATGTCAGTTCCTCAAAAAATTATAAATAGAATTAAACTATGATCCAGTAATCCCAATTCTGGGTATATATCCAAAATAATTGAAAACAGTGTCCCGAAGAGATGTGTGCATACCCATGTTTACAGTGGCACTATTCACAATAGACAAAAGGTAAGAAGCAACCCAAATGTCCATCAATGGGTGACAGATAAACAAAATCTGGTATATACGTACAGTGTAATATTATTCAGCCTTAAAAAGGAAGGAAGATCCTACACATGGTATAACAGGGATGAACCTTAAGGACATTACGCTTAGGTAAAATAAGCTAGTCACAAAAGGACAAATACTGTAGGATTCCACTTATATGAGGTACCCATATTAGTCAAATGCAAAAAGACAAAGTAAAGTTATTGACACAGGCTGGGGGAAAGGAGAATGGGGAATTAATATTTAATGGGTACATAGTTTCAGTTTGGGAAGATGAAAAGTGTTCTGGAGATGGATTGGTCATGATTGTTGCATAACAATGTGAATGCACTTAATGCCACAGAACTGTGTACTTAAAAATGGTTAAAACATTAAGTTTTAAGTTATTTAAATTTTACCACAATTAAAAAAAAAGTGAAGTTAGGACTTATACCTAAACTTGTTTAAAAAAATGCTTTGAGAACCCAACATGTCCAGAACACTTGGGAGAATTACGAAGGAGCAACTCTGCTGTTGAGCCCATGGATTCTGAGTGGCAGCCTTCTGTGTTTTGGTCCAAGATTCTTGACCAATGTGATACAGAAGCCAATATGGTTCAGTCAGAGTGCCTGATTTTAAGTCCTACAGTTCCTACATGAGTTTGCACCCTCTGTCAATCTGGTACCATCCTTCTCACGCCCTGACATGAGTGGTAATTACAGAAACTTGCTCAGAAAGGCCTACTTTTTCTGAGAAAAGTATTACTTGTACTGCTTATTTGGGCATCATTCAGGTGTGGTCTGTACCACAACTTTATGAATGAGGTTTTGAGGCAACAGCTCTTCTCTAACACCTCATGCCCTTACACTTAGAAAATACCTTGTTGACCAATTTACTAGAAAATGGGGTGGATGTAGATTTGGTATGGTCTAGCCTTTCAAAGTCTAGACGTAGAAATATGTTATAATTCTCAGGGGGATATTGTGAAAGAGTTTTTTTTCAATCTGATTAACAGAAACCAAATATCTAACACCAGGGTCAGCCTCTGCTTTAATGATTTCCAACCTCCAACATGGAAAAAGGGTATCCTGTAGAACATTAGGAAAATTAAAATTTATTCAGTGCATGGAGGGGGGCATACACACAACTTCTGAATAGGGCCTTCTATACTATTTGTTGGCTATGTGACATTAAGTAAGTTATGTCATCTTCCAGGCCTCAGTTTCTTCATCCTAAAGTGAGTTTTATAATAGTATCTACTGCACAGGGTGGTGGTGAGGATTAAATGAGATGATCCTAAATGGCCTATTTCTACCCTAGTTCTCTTAAAACTATTTCAACACAGCAGTTGTAGTTACAGGCACACTTTCAAGTCAGACCATGTCACAACTTGGCTCAGTACTAGAATGGCTTGCAATTTTGCTCAGAGTGAAAGCCAAAGTCTGCAAGTGGCCTGCGGGGCCATATGTGATCCTCTGAAATTTGTGTGGCCCTTCTAATTTCTCTGCTATCCACTTTTACTATTTTCCCCTTCCTCCTTATTAGCAGTAGTGGCCATTAGCATGCTAGGGATATTCCTGCCTGGAGATCTTTTGGGGGCCTATCCTTCACTATGACCCATTCTTTACCCACATACACATAGAGCTCATTCTTTACCTGCTTTAAAACTTAATTTCATTTCACCTTTCATTGAGGCCTAGATTAACCACCTTAGTCAAAATATAATACTGTCTCCCCAGCATTATCTGTCCCCCTTAGCTTATTATGATCTTTTGTTGACACTTATCATCTTCTAATATACTAAGTGATAAACTTATAGATTGTGTATTTGTCTGTAGCCACTACTAGAATTTAAGAGCATGAGGACAGAGATGTTGATCTGTTTTTTCACTACTGAATCTCCAGTGCCTAGAACAGTGCCTGGCAAATGGTAGGCATTTAATAGCTTTGATTGAATGAGTGATTCCATATAAAGCACTTAGTACAGATTCTGGTTCTATACTAAGTGCTTAATATACAGTAGCTATTTTAAGGACTGTAGCTGGTTCAAATTTAAGACCAGATGTGGTTCTTCATACTTCTACTGTAATGAACATGAGGAAAGCAAATTTATCAAACACAGATCTAGGAAAATCCTGTGATGCCAAAGTCCTGAGCATAATTTGTCCTATTCCCTAATTGTAAAAAGTAGGACATTAGGGCATGTTTTTGAATGTTGTGTAATTTAAAACAAGTAAGGATCTCAGTAAAGTATATTATTACCACACAGCAATCAAATTCTTGGAAAGAAACTTAGATATTTTTACATTAATCTCTTAAAGAACAAATTTTGCTTAACTATATGATTTTGGGCCAGTCATTAATGTCACTGAACCTCTCAGTGTCTTGTCTGTTAGTGTCGGGTGACTGGGAATTGATGTCCTACCAGACTAGGAGACAATTCTGGGTGTGGTCCCTCTTATGGTACAACCATAAGTTGTACCAACCAGTATTTTCATGGGGTAAGAAGGTTGAAGTTCTTCATTCATACCTACTCCCGACACAACTAAGGCTTAAGAAAATAAATGAGTATTAAGCACCAGGTAAGGTGTGCCTACCAAGCCATCCTTTGTTTGAGTTCAACTGAGCCTAAGGAATTGGCTGTCTGTAAACTTGTCGCTATGGTTTTGTGCTTTGCCTTTTGTTAGTTCTTTCCATTTTTTTCCTTCCTTGGGTCCTCCTTCCTCTCCCCATTCCTCCTTCTTAAGGTGTTACCTCTCCTCTGCGTGGCTGCTCTGCTCTTTGGGGACTTCGATGTCTACCTCCTAGATGAGGATGTCTGCATCTTTATCTAGCACTAAAGATTTTCCCTACCCACAATAAAATAATAAGAACATTATGAATAATTTTATGCAAAGAATATACATGGCAACTTACATAAAATAGAAAAATTCTTTAAAAGCACAACTTGTCAAAACTGACACAAAAGAGAATATTGGAATAAGGTTTATCTCTGCCAAAGAAATTGAAACCATAACCAAAATCCTTCCCATGGGAAAACTCCAGGCCTAAATGGCCTCACTGGTTCATTCCTCCAAAATTTCAGGAAATAATACTGTGTTTACACAGATTCTTTCAGAAAATAAAGAAAGAGAACTCTCACGATTCAATTTGTGAGGTCAGTACAACCTTGAAACTGAAACATGATAAGGGTATTATAGGAAAAAAATGACATCCCTTTATCTATCATGAACATAGACTCAAAATTCCTAAACACAATATCAGCAAATAGAGTGCAACAGTATAGAAATAACATAATACTCCATGACCAACTAAACTTTATTTCAGGAATACAATAATAGTTTAATATTTAAGAACCAATTAATCAATATAATTTCAAAAATAACTTTAAAACAGAGAAAATCATATTATCATCTCAATAGATACAAAAAAGGCATGTGACAAAATTTAACCCCATTCATGACTAACATAAAATGATGGCGAGAAAATTAAGAATAGAAATTTCTTAATGTGATAAAAGACATCTACAAAACTCTACAGCTGACATCATATTTAATGGCATAATATTGAACTCTTTTCCCTTAAATTTGGGAATGTCCAATGTTACCATGTTGATTCAACATACTTTTGAAGGTTCCAGTCAGAAGAAAAAGAATAAAAATTATAAAAATATTAAAAGGAATAAAAATGCCTCTATTTACAAATGACACAATTATATAAGAAATTTTTAAAAAGTTATAAGCTATTAGAATTAAATTATTTAGCAAATTTGCTGGGTGGGAAAATCCATATAGAAAAAGTACTTTATTTCTATATATCAGTCAAAAATAAAACAATAAAATTAGAAAGTAATACTATTAAAAATAGCACCTAAAAACTGTATACCTGTGGATTAAACTTAACAAAAGATTTATAATATGTCTATAATTAAAACTACAAAGTGTCGCTAAAAGAAATGAAAGAATACTTACACGGGGAGATGTATCAAGTTTGTGGATTGGAAGACTCAATATTTTTAAGATGTTATTTTCCGCAAATTGATCTATAAATTCAATCTGACCCCAATCAAAATCCTACCAGGATTTTGTGTCGAAATTGACAAGCTGATTCTAAAATTTATATGGAAATGAAAGGATCTCAAAAAGCTTAGATAATATTGAAGAAGAATGAACCTGGAGGACTTACACTACCAGACTTCCAGACTTAGTGTAAAGCTCTAGTAATTAAGACAGTGTGCTATTATGCAAGGAGAGACAAATAGACCAACTGGACAGAATTATGAGTCCAGAAATATACTCACGCATATAGTCTCTTGACTTATAAAAGTGCCACTGCAGTTCAGTGGGAGAAAGTTGGCTTTGCATTAAACTGTGCTGTAGCATTAAATATTCACATGAAAATAATGAACCTTGCCTCCCATATTACAGCATACAATAAAATTAATTTGAGATGGAATATAGATCTCTATGTACAAAATAGAAAAATAAAGCTTCGAGAAGAAAATAGAAGATACATTTATGACCTTATGGTAGGCATGAATTTCTTAAACAAGATACATAAAGCATTACCAATAATAAAGTAAAACCCTGATAAACTGGTTTTCAATAAAATCATGACTATTGATTCATCAAAACATATTAAGCATTATAATAACGAAAAGACAAGCCATATACTGGGAGAAAATATTTGTAATTTATGTCTGGCAAAGGCCTGGTATCCTGAATATATGAAGAGTTCATGCAAATTAATATGTGCATTTTTAAAAAATTTCAGGCATTTCATAAATAGGATATCCAAATAACCAATAAGCATATAAAAATCTAATCAATATTATTATTCATCAAACAAACAAAAAACAGAATCAGACCTATAAATACAGAGAACAAATTGATGGTTGGCGTGGGGGTGGGGTAGGGTGTAGGGGGTAGGGGGTGGGGCAAAATGGATGAAGGGGAGTGGGAGACACAGGCTTCCAATTATGGAATGAATAAGTCATGGAAATAAAAAGTACAATATAGGGAATATAGTCAATGGTAATTGTAATAGTGTCGTATGGTAACAGATGACAGCTACACTGTGGTGAGCATAGCATAATGTATAGACTTGTCTAATCACTGTCATATACCTGAAACTAATGTAATATCATGTGTCAACTATACTCAGAAAAAGCTAAGAAAATGTAAACTACAACCACAATAAAAGAACACTTTACACCACTGAAATGGCAAAAAGTAAAAGGATTTACGGTATAAAGGCATATTCTCATATATCGCTGCCGGGAGTGTAACTGATACACTTACTTTAGAAAACTGACAATATCTACTAAAACTGCATCCTATAATTCAAGAACTTTACTCTTGGTTATATAAGTAATAGAAATGTATACATATATTCACCAAAACTTCTAACAAGAATGTTAATAGAATTATTATTCATAATAGCTAAAAAGAAGAAACAACAAAATGTCTATCATCAGGGGAATGGATAAAAAGCCATGGTGCATTCATACAATGAAGTGCTATAGGCAATGAAAAAAATCAACTACTGATCAACAACATGGATGAATATCAAAATAATTATGCTCTAAAAAGCCAGACCATAAAAAGAGTGAATAGTTTTGATTTTGTTTATATGAGGTTCAAACAGGTAAAACCAGTGTATTTGTGACAGAACTCAGAAGAGTGTTTATCTCAGGGGACTGTAATTATTGGGAGGAGGCATAAAAGGAATTCTTTGGGTGCTGGTAATGTTTTCTACCTTGATTTAGTGGTGGTTACACAGGAATATACGTATGTGAAGATACATCCAGCTTTCTGGTCAAGATTTGTGTACTGTATGCATTTTGTTGGATGTGCATTATACTTAAAAAGTAAGCAAAATTTTAAAATTAGATTTTAGTAAAGGTAAAAAGCATTAGTTAAAAGAACATAATTAAACAAGAAAGAATATCCAATGGGGAAAAAATAGTCTCTTCAACAAATGGTGTTGGGAATACTGGACAGCTACATGCAAAATAATTAAACTGGACCACTTTATTACACCATACACAAAAATAAATTGAAAATGCATGAGAGACTATGGACTCTGAGAAACAAACTGAGGGTTTTAGAGAGGAAGGGGGTGGGGGATGAGTAAACCCGGTGATGGGTATTACGGGGGGCACGTATTGAATGGAGCACTGGATGTTATATGCAAACAATGAATCATGGAACACTACGTCAAAAATTAATGATGCTTGTTGATTAACATAACATAATAAAATAAAATTTAAGAAAAAAAGAAAATGCATTAAAAAACTAAATGTAAGACATGAAACCATAAATATCCTAGAGGAGAACATATGCAGTAACCTCTCTGACATTGGCCATAGCAACTTCTTTCTAGGTATGTCTCCTGAGGCAAGGGAAACAAATGCAAAAATAAATTTATTGGGACTTCATCAAAATAAAAAGCTTCTGCACAGCAAAGGAAACAATCAACAAAACTAACGGACAACCTAAGGAATGAGAGAAGAGATTTGCAAATGATATATCTGAAAAAGGGTTAGTATCCAAAATATGTAAAGAACTTACAAAACTCAACACCCAAAAAAACAAATAATCCAATTTAAAAATGGGCAGAAGAAAAAAATAATAAAAATTAAAAAATAAATAAATAAAAATGGGCAGAAGACATGAATAGACATTTCTCCAAGGAAGACATCCAGATGGCCAACAGAAACATGAAAAGATGCTCAACATCACTCATCATCAGGGAAATACAAACCAAAACCACAATGAGATATCACCTCACACCTGTCAGAATGGTTAAAATCAACAACACAAGAAACAACGTGTGTTGGTGAGGATGTGGAGAAAAGGGAACCCTCTTGCAGTGTTGGTGGGAATGCAAACTGGTGCAGCCACTCTGGAAAACAGTATGGAGGTTCCTCAAAAAATTAAAAATAGAACTACCCTATAATCCAGCAATTGGGCTACTGGGTATTTACCCAAAGGATACAAAAACACTAATTTGAAGGGATACATACACCCCTGTGTTTATAGCAGCATTAGCTACCATAGCCAAATCATGGAAGCAGTATCTTTCTACTGATGAACAGATAAAGAAGAACACACACACACACACACACACACACACACACACACACACACACACTGGAATATTAGTCATAGAAAAGAATAAAATTATGCCATTTGCAACAACATGGATGGAGCTAGGGAGTATAATGCTAAATGAAGTAAGTCAGAGAAAGAAAAATACCATATGATTTCACTCATTTGTGGAAATTAAGAAACAAAACAAATGAGCAAAGAAAAAAGAGAGAGAGAGGGACAAACCAAGAAACAGACTCTTGACTATAGAGAACAAACTGATCATTACCAGAGTGGAAATTGGTGGAGGGATGGGTGAAATAGGTGAGGAGAATTAAGGAGTGCACTTGAGATGAGCACTGGGAGATGTATGGAAGTGTTGAATCACTATATTGTACATCTGAAGCTAATATTACACTTATGTTAAGCAACTGGAATCTAAATAAAAAAAAAAAAACAAGATAAGATAATAAAAGATAAACCAACATGTGGAAGAGCACAAATCCCAAATTCTCACACCTCTGAGTGCAGACCACCAGGTTACAGGTGAACAGCAGGCAGGGTGCACTGAAGTCTGGGCAGGATTTAGGTTTAATAGAGGTCACCTAACCCCCTGAGCAGCAGACTTGAGAGCTAACAGCCCTTCAGCTCCTGTGGATGACTCAGCTGACACAAACAGGCATGAGTACCTCAAAGAGAGCAGAGAACTGAGCAGCCTCAGACACCCAGCTAGACTCTGCAGCCTAGTAGCCTCTAGCAACCAGAAGGGGACTTTTGGCAGTTAGACTTTCCTTATCTCACCAGGAGATCCTGGAGGGTGCCTGTGGCATAGACTGACACTTGACCTTTGCTTTTTGTTCATTTTCCACAAAAAAGCAGTTCCATTCTGTGCATACCTTTTTGAGGATAGGTTTTTAGGCATTGTCAATAAGACAACCACTAGGTAATTCATTTTAGGACATTGGAAAACTATTTTTAATCCATTCTGATGGACAAATTTGTTCAAGAACTAAAAGTATTCTAAATCTCGTTTTTGGATTTTATATCGCATCCTCAAACTTCGCTGTGGATGGAAGCTAACAGCCAGAAAGCTCTGTCTAAATCATTGCTTTCTGTTGCCCTAAGCTTACTCAGTGTTGGGTGCTGGCTTAGATGCCAAGCTGAACCAAGAACATCATAAGCTTCTATCTAGTCTTTGGTGTCATAAACTATAACGACTAAAACAATGGCTGTTTGATAATGGCCATCTCAGACTCTTTTTTTTTTTAATTTTTTTATTGTTATGTTAATCCTCATACATTACATCATTAGTTTTAGATATAGTGTTCCATGATTCATTGTTTGTGCATAACACCCAGTACTCCATGCAGAACGTGCCCTCCTCAATACCCATCACCAGGCTAACCCATCCTCCCACCCTCCTCCCCTCTAGAACCCTCAGTTTGTTTTTCAGAGTCCATCGTCTCTCATGGTTCGTCTACCCCTCCGATTACCCCCCCTTCATTCTTCCCCTCCTGCTACATTCTTCTTCTTTTTTTTTCTTTCTTAACATATATTGCATTATTTGTTTCAGAGGTACAGATCTGAGATTCAACAGTCTTGCACAATTCACAGCGCTTACCAGAGCACATACCCTCCCCAGTGTCCATCACCCAGTCACCCCATCCCTCCCACCCCCCACCACTCCAGCAACCCTCAGTTTGTTTCCTGGCCATCTCAGACTCTTATCCATCTCAAGCTATAAAGGGAGGCACATTAGTATTTGTGGTCACATATTGACCAGTTGAAACTTCATAGATTGCCTTCACAATCAAGTGAACAAGTGATTTTTAGGGACAAGTCACTTGCAAAGAGCTACACAACATTGTAATTGGCAGCTCTTTGTCCAGTGTACATTCATCCTTGCTAATATTATCTTACATGTATACGAGACTTCACAATTTCAACATGCTTCTATATACATTGTCTCATTTGATCTTCATAAATTTCCATAAAATAGGTACCCTATCCATTGGAGGTCCATTCAAGGTCACCCAGGAAGTGAAGTTGGGACTGGAACTCATATGACTTAGTCATTACACTCCATTTCTATGGTGGCGAGGCTGGACTTTCCAAGTGAAATCTTTTGCTTTTGAGCTTTCAAATTAGAGAGTTCGAACTAGCAAGCAGCCTTTCCCCCTTCTATATCATATTGGGACAAAACCTTGCAATTCTTGACATTTATACAGGAGGTGTTCATCACACCATTCCATGAGGTAGGTCATACCAGGATCATGAACCTCATGGAGATCTTGCTAAATTGCCCCAAATTAATAGACACCCATGATAAAAGTAGGAGGCTTGTAAAAAATATAAACAAAGCTCCACATTTTGCTTTAGGTTTAGAGAGTACCAGACAAACTTTTATTGAATTATTAGAGAAAGAAAACAAACGCATAGTTGCCATCTCAAACACCTAAGTGACATTATTTTTTAAATCAAGTGTAAAATACAAGACTTAACTCTAAGGAGGAAATAAAGTTTAAAAATTAAGTTCTCTGTAAGTTCATTCATCATCTGAAGTGATTAATAATAGGTATAATTCATGCACTGTCATAATTTCCTATACTGTGGATATATTATTTTTCTCTATTGTTTTATTGAAATATAATTTACATTCAGCAAAATTCCTCCTTTTTAGTTGTTCAGTTCTAAAAATTTTGGCTAACACATACAGTTGTATACCCACCACCCAAATCAAGATATAGAACAGTCCTGTCACCCCCCCAAATATTATGTCATTATGTTTCATGACTTTTTACAATTACCTACAATGTATTTAAAGACCATGACATCCAGAAACATAGAAATTAAGATATGTATGTATAAGCCAAATATGTGTATATTTAGGCATTATTTGTCTTATATTTATAGATTGGGAAATTGGGGCCCAGAGAGGTCAATAATTTCTCTAAGTGGTGAAGCTAGTGCTGAAACCATATCTGTCAGACTCCCCAACTCTTATCACTATTCCAGGGTACACTCTATTGAGATATGGAGATATAAAGTTAAGGAATACCCAACTGATGTAGACAGACCGAAGAAGACCCTCTGTCAGGAAAGTGGGACCTGCTGAGGTGGTCTCCAGCTCCCTGGTTATAAAGAAATAGGTTGTTCTTCTTTTTCTTTGATAACACAAACCCACCTTCAATCATTTTTGACTTAGCCTAGTGTGAGACTTTTCTCCCTGTATGAATTCTGCTCTGATTTTATAATAGAAATCTGTAAGAGAACAGAATTTACAGACTGTGCTGTACTTGAACAAATGGCTAATTCCACAATTTTATGATTCTAGCTACAACTTGACCATAAAGTATGAGATGCGTAATTTTATCAATGGGCAAGCTATCCTGGACTGAAACCCCACAGAGGAAGAAGAGATGATTAATCGGACAAGTAAAAATCTGCTGTTTATAGTATCATCCAACTGTGTATAGAGCAAGAATCATATTTTGACATGCGGGGAACACTCATCTTGACTGAGTGTTAGTCAGTAAAAATTCCCGTTTAAAGGATTGCTGCTGTGGGGTCTGCTCTTGTTTCCTGAAACTGCAGAGACACGCTGAGAATTCAGAGAAAAGCATACTGCACAATACCTGATAAAGTGCTATAAAGTACTAAAGAGGCACAGTCCCTTGTCGATTAAAAATGCAGTAAATTTTTCTGAAAATTAGATTTTATACTGTGTTTTTTTTTCCTTCTTGGAACCATAGATTACTTAAATATTTCCATTAGAGCCAAGATAGAGTGATATGATAAAAATAATGAAATGAAAGATTATAGTTGTTCACTGGATATCAGAAGAAAAAGATTGGGAGAATTATAATAAAAATAAAACTCAAAGGAATTCAAACTCATTCCATTTGCAATTAAAGCACACATCTAAGTCATAAGGTTAGGCAGCCTTGGAAGAGGAGCTGTGCTAATTTATAGGTATTTAATTAACTCCACAGGGTAGAGTCCCTGTTGTTAATTTGTGAGTATAATATTTATATTGATAATTATGAAACTAATTTAAAATACTAAAAAAGACCTAAGTGAATACAGTAAAGCTTATTCTCTCTCAAATTCCAGGTATTCCATCTCAGATTATGAAAATTGACCCAATATTTAGCAATATCTTTATTCAAAACTTCAGTTTTTAGTGGGACAAAGATGAAGGGGGAGAAAAGGAAAATGTAGCAAGATTCCTTCTTTTTGTTCTTTGGATGGAGGAATATAAAGAGTGTCCTGTTTGGACCTAAATGTGAGATCTGAAACCATAAATATCCTAGAAGAGAGCATAGGCAGTAATTTTTCTGATATGGCCATAGCAACATTTTTCTGCATATGTCTCCTAAGGCAAGGGAAACAAAAGCAAAAATAAATCATTGGGACTACATCAAAATGAAAAGCTTCTGCACAGCAGAAGAAACAATCAACAAAACTAACAGCCTAAGAAATGGGAGAAGAGGTTTGCAAATGACATATCTGAGAGAGGGTTAGTATCCAAAATATATAAAGAACTTATAAAACTCAACACCCCAAAAAACAATCCAATTTAAAAATGGGCAGAAGACATGAATAGACATTTCTCCAAGGAAGACATCCAGATGGCCAACAGAAACATGAAAAGATGCTTAACATCACTCATTATCAGGGAAATACAAACCAAAACCACAATGAGATATCACCTCACACCTGTCAGAATGGGTAAAATTAACAAGATAGGAAACAATAAATGTTGGCAAGGATGCAGTTAAAGGGGAACCCTCTTACCCTGTTGGTGCAGCCACTCTGAAAAACAGTATGGAGGTTCCTCAAAAAATTAAAAATGGAATTACCATATGATCCATTTATTTTACTACTGGGTATTTACCCAAAGGATACAAAAACACTAATTTGAAGGGATACATGCACCCCTATGTTTATTACAGCATTATTTGCAATAGCCAAATTATGGAAGCAACCCAAGTATCTATCGATAGATAAATGGATAAAGAAGAAATGATATATATATACGCAATGGAATATTATTCAGCCATAAAAAAGAATAAAATCTTGCTATTTGCAACAATATGGATGGAACCAGAGAATATAATGCTAAGTGAAGTAAGTCAGTCATAGAAAGACAAATACCATATGATTTCACTCATATGTGGAATTTAAGAAACAAAGCAAAACAAAAAGATGCTAACCAAAAAACTGACTCTTAACTTTAGAGAACAAACTGATGGTTACCAGAGGGAAGGTTGGTGGGGGGATGGGTGAATTAGGTAAAGGGGATTAAGAATACACTTATCATGATGAGCTCCTAGTAATGTAAAGAGTTGTTGAATCACTATATTGTACTCCCGAAATTAATATAACACTGTATGTTAACTATATTGGAATAAAAACAATAAATAAGTAAATAAATAGATAGATAAATAGTGTCCTGTTTGCTTTTTACCACCTTGGCTGAAAGTAACATAAGGGCAACAGGAAATGCAATTTCCTTTAAAAGACACCCTGACAAACCAGTCAACTCCTCAGTTAGCATTTATTCAATGCAATTTTTTTTTACTTCTCTTGTATTTCCCCCACTCCCTCTAAGGCACTTTTCCCCCCAAAGTCATCTAATGACTGTTTTCTCCTTTGTGTTTAGGAACTGACTCTATTTTAGAGCTTGCTGGAGGATCAGCCAACAGGGCTTTAGAACCCAAGGGACTGTGGACATGTCCATGCTCTCCCAACAGTGGGAGCAACATTGTTAAATTGAGAAGCAGAATTCTCCTGAAAAAAAATTCATTAAACTCAAAGTTCTTAGAGGAAGTAACGGCAATGTTAAAAGAGGTATTAATTGACAATATTTACTGAGCATGGAATGGACAGTATTTACACAATTATCTCTAAGCTTCATCTTGCCTGTCTTTGGAGAGGAGTG
Source organism: Phoca vitulina (assembly GCF_004348235.1). Lineage (NCBI taxonomy): Eukaryota > Metazoa > Chordata > Mammalia > Carnivora > Phocidae > Phoca > Phoca vitulina. The sequence goes on along the minus strand of NW_022589720.1, from coordinate 32,446,346 downwards.
TAAAGTGTTATTTTATAAATTGTCTTGAGTTAGGGGCGCCTGGGCGCCTCAGCTGGTTAAGCGTCTGCCTTCCGCACAGGTCATGATCCCAGGGTCCTGGGATCGAGCCCGCGTTGGGGGTGGGGTGGTCCCTGTTGAGCGGGGAGCCTGCTTCTCCCTCTCCCTCTGCCCCTCCCCTCCACTTGTGTTCTCTCTTGCTCACTCTGCTCTCTCTCTCAAATGAATAAATAAAATCTTTAAAAAAATAAATAAATAAATTATCTTGAGTTAAAACTCTGATTGATTCCAAAAACATTAAAGAAATTGTTACTAGAGTAAATATATTCTTAAAAGAATGAGACTTTATTCATTACTCAGAATGGTATCCTTAGAATCCAACACTAGATCTCTTGCAGTTAGCATCTTTAAATCTCCCTCTCTTCTTCCGTCTTCCCATCTCCTTCTTGGATTCTGACCCTTCTGCCTTGGGCCTCCCTCTCCTAAGGACACTTATAATTCTACTGGGCCTACCCTGATAATTAGGATAATCTCCCCATCTCAAGATCCCTGACATGTTTACATCTGCAAAGTTCCTTTTGCCATGTGAGATAATGTATACACAGGTTTCAGGGATTAGGATGTGGATAACTCGGGGGGAGTCATTATTCTGTCTACCACATATGCCAGTTGCTAAGCTGTTGTTCCTTGGTGACAGATCCTGTTTTCTATATCTCTGATTGGAGATAATGGGACTCTGCAAACTGTATTTCTGCTTTGGTAACTGGTTCTCTCTTAGGTTCTGCCCATAGGGGGCATTAAAGGATACTGGAAGGCAGGAAGAGGAAGGGAGTTAGTTCTGTTCAGCTCGATGCTCTTATTGGCAATGCCTCAGAAATGGTCCTCCCAGGCGGCAGCAGATGGTTGTAGATCCCAGCTTCTCCCCACATTCTCAGAATGGCCACACTTCCAGAATCAGCCTCGTTACCCTTGGACTACACACACAAGCTGGACAACGGACCTCTTCAGAAGTTTGAGTCTCCACTCATCAGAGACACTGCTCCAAGCATCTGGCTTCTAAAAACCTCAAATTATTTTCTTTCTTTCTCCGACCATAAAGATGACAGCAGCTTTTTGCAATAATTACTGCAGTGTGCATTTTTAGGTTTCTCAGTTCTCCAGCATCTGTTTATTTCCCTACATTAAAATGTCTTAGTTGAAGTACCTAGTATACTTTTGTTTTCCTGTTACATTTACGTTATGATCAGTTTTTAAGCTCCTCCCAACAAATGGGTACAAGACTAAAGAATAATAGCCTTAGAAGAAAAGGCTAGAAAGAGCTGAGAGGGAAGAGAAATGATCTCAAACCTGTCTGATGCAGTTGTTTTGCAAGAAAGATTATGGTGTAGAAATAAAAGTCTATCTTCCCAACAAAATCGTTTCACAGGATTATAAGGTCAAATTTTTTTTCTGAATGTGAAGTAACAAAAATTCCAAAGACATTTACTTTTTCTTTTAATAGAAAAATCATTTAAAAGAATATGACACAGGATTACTAGAAAATCTTAATCCAGTTTAAAGTTAAAACTATGCAAGAAACTGATTTATTTTGGCCAGATTTAATTTAAAACTTATGCAATTTTTTTAAAGTAGGCTCCATGCCCAGTGTGGAGCCCAACACGGGGCTTGAACTCACAACCCTGAGATCAAGACCAGGACTGAGATCAAGAGTCCTACACTTAACTGACTGAGCCACCCAGGCGCTCCAACACGTATGTAATTTTTGATACCAGTAGTTTAATAGTCTTCTCAGTGAAGATCTTAATAAAATTTCACACACATGTGTATGTGTGCCTGTGTGTGTGTGTGAAAGAGATTTATGTTGTATAGTCTTACAATCTTTAACTAAGCTGCCAAAAGAAAGTATGCGTTTGAATTTCTACATGTATGCTGTAGTGCGACTACACTCACAATTTATGACCTCGTTACATGTTTGAACATCCTTTGGATTACACTCTTGCCAGAGATAAAAGAACTCAACATAAAATAATAATGTTTCAATCATGGAAACGTGATCTTAATCATGTTTAAATCTGCTTTTTATACTCTGACATTAATTAGCAACCCAGAAGCCCTTCTAAACCTCCACACCCAGTCTTTGAAGAGGTTTATTCATCAGATAGGAATGATGTTTGTCTAGGAGTGCACTTCTCTTAATGGACTTAATATCATTATTTCTAAAATGTCCAGATCCTCATTCCCCCCACCCCCCATCTCCCCCAGCTCCTACTCAAGTTCAGTGGCCTACATAGGTCTTTAGGGTCGTTGAGACACTGGGAGGAGGTGATGTGATATAAATCTACCAGAAGTCAAAACAATCAAGTACTTGTGTATTAAAAAGATGACACGTTGGGGGCCTGGTGGGAGAAGTTGGGTACATAGAGCAAGTCACACTGAAGGTTACCAGGTATCTGAAGTTGAGTGACATGAACAATAGAGTTTAGGGTGCCTGGGTGGCTCAGTTGGTTAAGCGACTGCTTTTGGCTCAGGTCATGATCCTGGAGCCCCGGGATCGAGTCCCACATCGGGCTCCCGGCTCAGCAGGGAGTCTGCTTCTCCCTCTGACCCTCCTCCCTCTTATGCTCTCTGTCTCTCATTCTCTCTCTCGCAAATAAATAAAATCTTAAAAAAAAAATAGAGTTTAAAGGGAAAAAAATAATTTACAAAAGGAAAAACTGAAGTAAGGTGTGTGTGTGTGTATGTGTGTGTGTGTGTGTATGTGTGCACGTGTGTCTAGACTAGAACATGGATAATATTCTTGTGTTCCAGTCTGAGGTCTAGTGCTAGTAGTAAGGAACCCAGGGAATGTAATGGATGCTCAGGCGTGTAGATTCTTTCCCACTGGTTACTATTTGCTTCCCTGAGTTTTTGCCCATCCTTCTGCTGCACCCTTCTCCTCCAAGTACAGAGCTCAGGGTTATCACAGAGCTTTCCCCATATCCTAAGATAGGCTTGTTTATTGAGAACTTAATGAGCTCTTAAGATGAGATCAGTTATGTCATTACCTAATAAGCTGACCTATCATAGAAATAACTTTAACAGTCTGAATTATTGTGCAGTATAAGAGGTTCATGGTGCATGCTAGTTAGAAAAGAGAGAAGAGGTTCTATGGGAAAATATTAATTTTGATTTGAAAATATAGATGTAGGGACAAAAGCAAAGAAAAGCAAAACCCACCTATAAATTAATTTAAAGTTTATAAAACCAGATTTCATGATTCAAATTCATGGGCAAATGTTTAACTGGCAACCTTAGTGTTACACCCAGACTGCTATATACCCTCCTCCTTAATATCACAGGATAGTGAGCATGGGAAAAGCAAAATTATTAGGAAAACATACAGTAAGGGGTATAAAAACACTATGGTGGTAGAGAGAAGGTTTGAGGATACTTAGCACATCAGCAAAGGGAACATGCAGTATGGCTACCGTGAGCTAAATTACAAATCAATTTGAGTGCCTTATACATTTAATCATTAGGACCTTTGCATGTCTCTGATGACTCAACTGAAAATTTAAGCCTGGGGAGAGGACCTTGGGCACTAATGAGTTAATGCATCCTGATCCCCATGTGAGGTACTAACAGAATCATATACATGCTGTGTTGTTTATCCTAGTGCCTCCAGTACGTACTAAGGACTCAGTAATGATACCTAATGTTATTAGTTGTGCCTGCCTTCTTCCCCAGTAGTGATGTTCAGATAATATATGGTAGAGAGTCTGGATCACTGAATGAAATATGGCCAATTATTTCTTCTTTTAATTATTATGTCAGATGAAGTTATATTTTCTGACACTGTTTAAAAAATATTTTAAATTATTTTTAAAGTGTTATTTTGTAGCCTGGCATATGTCCCTGGGGAATTACACAAAATTTACCACTTGGGTCTAATTTGTATTGAAATGATATATACTGCCAAAATATCTAAATGGAATGAGAAATTCAAGCCTTCCTGATATAGGCAAAACATCTGAATAATTGAATGAATCACCCCATTTTCATCTGGGTGTTTTGTTAGAGGGTAGCTTTAGGCATAACTACACAATAGAAAGTGAAATGAAGAAGAACAAGCTAATTAGCGTTGTCAGATAAACAAGTGTGTGGAGGTGCCAAACGTGGTATCTTGATCCAAATTAATCAGCCACATTTTCTACAGTAATTGTATTAACTGAATAATTTCCCAATTTCAATTTTTCTTTTTGTTGTAAAGAATGGTCAAATAATTTGTCCATGTACTCCTCACCATCATTCTGTTTCACCTTTGACCATGCTTTACATCCAGCTTTTGTTTTTGTTCCTCTTCTTGGCTTCTTCTACTCTGATTCCATTCTGTCTTCTGTTTTTCTTTTCCTCTGCCCGTTGCTTGCAGTATAGACATACAGATGGTCTATAGTTCAATCTTAAAATCGTTAATACCGATCAGTGACAGACAGATACTCAAAATTATCCTTTGTTAGTCTGAAACCATTATTACTAATTAGCTGATCTGCCAATATTTGCTTCACATGAAATCCATTTGCATAATTTCTAAATTTTTTATAATATATTTTATTGTTCCTTTAACTATTAAGTTCAACTAACGTCCTACCATTAAAGCACATCATTATATACATTGCGTGTGGAAATGAGCTTACTTCACGTAGCCTTATTATTGTTTCCAACAGCTATTTTGTATAGTCTATTTTAAAGTAATTTTTAACGAGGTGAAGGCTTCCTAATCCCCTTTAGGGCCATTGTAATGAACCAAAGTCAATTCAAACCCATTCTTTTCAAACGTTGGATTTTTCCATATCCTGTGTCTTTTCGGTATAAGCCAAGAGTCACATCTCAGCTTTTTCAGTGCTTGTGAAAGAAAATAATAGTGGCATGAATAATCATAATAGATGTATTCTTTTTCAGTCTCACTAATCAAAGTTAATAATGAGCTATAATGAGTAATATCTTCATGGAAAATTATACCAACAATTGTCACATATGAAAAATTCAAGTTTTACAATTACACAAAGTATATGATAATGCTGGGTTATAATTTTCTTACTATAAATTATTTTAAGTAGAAAATAACTTCCCTGTTATTAGCCAGTGCGTACTGGGACATTCTTCTGTTGCTTAACCGCCTGCAGGTGGCCACATTACCCAACCATGACTTTCAGTATTGCATTTTTGAATTTCCATGCAAAATCCAGATTAGTCTTGTGACTCTTTGGGTCGGCAAACCAGCGTGATTCACTTTGAGAAATGTGCCACTTTGCAGTGCCCTGACCACATGAGTTCTCTGCCAATTTCATTAAAATCTAGAGGTTGCATGCCTACCGATTTTTCTGTTTCTGGAAGGTAGCTCCATAACTGCCTTATCCCACCGTGATGTGGGAAGGGGGTGGGGAGGTCTCCTCTTGGATTATATTTTCTCAGCTCCTCTTCTCTTCCAGGTGCTTTACAAATTAGAATCCCTCAGCCGGGGAAGTAAGCATCTAGGCATTTGCAGTCTCCTTTTGGACCTTTTTGTCAGTTGCGATGTGATTTATTATGGACTTGGCATTCATCTCTTCTGGGTCCACAGCTGTCTTTGCTGGGCCAGGAGAGCTGCTCTTTAGCTACCCTGTATTAATGATAATTTGTTCTTATTTGATGTAGTATAAATTTCATAACCATAACAATTTTCTGCAGTGTGTATAAAGGCAAGTTTGTTTACAAGCTCTTTATATAAGCTTTTAAAGATACTTTGATTCCCAGTATAGCCATTCAGCACTTGGTACAAATATTTAGATCATTATTAGATAGAATGCATTCCTATCTCTTAGAAATGTGATTTCTCTATAACTGTGAAAGGGTCTTTATATGTATCTTTAGAGATATCTGCCAATGTATTCTTAATATATTTGTCAAATGTTATTTTCAAGCTATATGCAGTAATTAAGTAAAATTGTATTATTGCCTATATGAGAAAGTAAAAAATATTATATCTTATATACTTGTGATACATAATAAAATAACTTAGTAGTCATGTGGATGACTTGATGTGTAGTGAACAAAATGAGGCCTAAACCTTAGGTTTTTTGTTTTTTTATTAAAAACTCAATACCCAAAACACAAATAATCCAATTTAAAAATGTGCAGAAGACATGAATAGACATTTTTCGAAAAGAAGACATACAGGTGAACAACAGACCCATGAAAAGATGCTCAACATCACTCATCATCAGGGAAATACACATCACAACTACAATGAGATATCGCCTCACACTAGGCAGAATGGCTAAAATTAACAGCACAAGAAACAACAGGTGTCGGCTAGGATGCAGAGAAAGGGAACCCTCTTACACTGTTGGTGGGAATGCAAACTGGTACAGCCACTCTGGAAAATAGTATGGAGACTCCTCAAAAACTTAAAAATAGAATTACCCTACAATCCAGCAATTGTACTACTAGTCATTTACACAAAGAATATGAAAATATTAATTCAAAGGGATACATGATATTTATAGCATCATTGTCTACAATAGCCAAATTATGGAAACAGCCCAAGAGGATGTGGTGTGTGTGTGTGTGTGTGTGTGTGTGTGTATGTATGTGTGTGTGTGTGTGTGTGTGTGTATATATATATATATATATATATATTCCAATATATATATATAATGGAATATTACCCAGCCATAAAAAAGAATGAAATCTTGCCATTTGTAATGACGTGGATGGAGCTAGAATGTATTATGCTAATTGAAATAAGTCAGTCAGAGAAAGAAAGACAAATACCATATGATTTCACTCACATGTGGAATTTAAGAAACGAAACAAAAGATCATAGGCGAAGAAAAAAGAGAAGCAAACCAAGAAATCGACTCTAAACTATAGAGAACAAACTGATGGTTACCAGAGAGGAGGTGGGTGGGAAAATGGGTTTAACAGGTGATGGGGATTAAGGAGTGCACTTGCTGTGATGAGTACCTGGTGTTGTATGGACGTATTGAATTACTACATTGTACACCTGAAATTAATATTACACTGTATGTTAACTAACTAGAATTTCAATAAAAAGTTTTTAAAAAGAAATGTATGCATTTTCTTTTGCTTTTTTTAAGAAAACAGACTTATAGAAACATACAAAATGGTAAAAAAAAAATACACAAACTTCAATCATTTTAAAAGAGAAAGGTTTTTGATTATAAAGCATAAATGCAGGGCGCCTGGGTGGCTCAGTTGGTTAAGTGACTGCCTTCGGCTCAGGTCATGATCCTGGAGTCCCAGGATCGAGTCCCGCATCGGGCTCCCTGCTCAGCAGGGAGTCTGCTTCTCCCTCTGCCCCTCCCCCCTCTCATGTGCTCTCTCTCTCTCTCTCTCATTCTCTCTCTCAAATAAATAAAATCTTTAAAAAAATTATAAAGAATAAATGCAGTGATTATGAAACACACATATTCAGGGAAATTAGTTATCTTTTTAATGGTGTATGCCTATAGTAATTTTAGAACCAGAGGATGTGATTACTTTGAATTTATGGTAGTCTATGTAAAGTTTTAATTTCACATTTTACAATTTTCCTACAAGTTGTATTTGGGGAATTCGACATCCCCAAGTTACATATGTATTATATGTATTTCTCTACATGCAACTTGAGTTAAACAAGAGGATTTAGAGCATCACATTTATATTCTATAGGTTAATAATAAATGCAGTCAGAAAAACTGTTCATTCAATCATTGGTGATTTAAAAAATATGAATTGACTGATTCCTCAACTAAATAATCAACTTAATACATCAAGTGAAATTTTTATGATAAAATGACATCAATCAGAAGCCAGTTGTGGCTGTAAACTGCGCACACACACACACACACACACAAGTTTGGTGTTTACCACCAGAACAGTATAGGGACAGGCTTATGACAGCTGGCCATGATAAACACATGCCCAGGGCCAATGACGAGTTTGTGTTCAGGACTAGAATTGTGGACAGCTACTCTGAGTGTCTGTAGCTTATGGCTTAGATTAAAGACCTCCCCCAAGTTTATGCATTTACTAAGGCAAATGCAGGATCTGGGCATTTTATTATATCTTTACTTATTTTTATGTTTTTACTTATGTTTTATTATATCTTTACTTATAAATAATTCACATAAACGTTTTAATGGAATAAAGAAAAAATTAAATGCTTTCTGCTTTGCTTTTCTCCATCCTACCCTCACCCTTATAATCTCTGACAAGAGTGGTGTGGCCAAATATTACAATATTAATTTTAAAAAGTCAAGGTACTATAAATGATGTGGAATTCATCTTTCCAAATAAAGGCGGTGTGGTAACATTTTTTTTAAATTTTAATTCAATTAGCCAACATATATTACATCATTAGTTTCAGATGTAGAGTTCAGTTATTTATCAGTTACATATAACAACACCCAGTGCTCATTACATCCTGTAACATTTCTTTAATGCATGGTTACATTTGAGCCATTAAGTGTAAGCATGAAAAAGAGGAGCTTCAATCTTTAAATTGTTTGTTATGTAATGAATGCAAAAGGAAAAAAAAATCATGTAGGGACTAAGGGGGCATAAAGTTGTAAAGAAAGGTTTAGTACTGAATGAAGATGATTGTCCAATCATTAAGGTAAATCTTTATTAGGTGAAGTTTTAGCCTTAAATGATGCTACATTGGTAATTGGAAAAATGAATAAGCACAAATAGTCATTGTCTCTAATTCCTCTTTGTTTCCCAGTGTTGCGCATTGCTCAGAGCTCCCCAGACAGCCAGATACTTGGCCTCCCTCTCACACTGTGCCCAGATTTCTGACATACTCTTTCCCAGCTGATCTGCAGTTCTAGGACTAGGGCCAGACCGAGAGCTCATTATCTGACTTTTCTGAGAATCCTTCTCTCAGGTGTTAGCAGCGTCCCACAGCATTACCTGTGCCTGTCAGACAGCCCTAGATATCCAGCATTGCCTTTGGGGATTGCAAATAGAGTGAGTTACCCTATAGGGGGGATAATCTTTGCTTCTGTGTACCCGAGGAACTATTTGAGGATGGCAAGAAGCTACAAAAGGTCTCACAAGGCATATTTGTGCAAGAACCGTCATGAGCTTGCACATGCAGACATATAATTTGCTTTATTGTGTCAGGCTGTTCGTGCCGTAAAGTATAAATGAAAATCTTATTGCTGGGGAGTACATATCGAAGTTGCCGATAACATCTATTGTTGACAAAGGTCTACTAGACTAGGACTCTTAGAACTCCAGATAAATTAGATTGGGCCATGTCCTTCTGCTTAGGAGTGAGAAAGAGAGAAGTAGTCCCTGACATCCAGCTGTTGTTCTCCAGATACTATCAGCTTGGCCTTGGTGTTCCCTGTTGAATACAAACACATTCACAGAACATCAACATTAGACAAGGCCACTCTGTGACTTTGACGAATAACAAAAAAGAACATGATCCCTCTGTAATCGTGTCTGAAAATAGACAAGACATTGGTATCATCCATGCCACAAAAATGATCCAATATCCTGCACTCTTGTGAGTGACTCCCACCTCTTTACTTCCTACAGCTTTAGTCTTAGTCTAGTCTATTCTCCTTCCAAATAAGACTTACCAAGATCCTCACTGAATTACCCTCCACACTACTTCCCAGCAGCATCCAAATCAGAGCAAACACCACTTCCTTAAATCCATCCCCCAAATCGCATAACAGAAGAGCAAATTTTATAAGTTCAAACACCCTCGTGGGGAGATGTTCCAAGGTTCCCATGATGTGTGTTTTCTCTCACAGCAAAAAGTAATAAGCCCAATTTGTATAATTTCAGGTGTGTTCCTGGCAGTCATGGGCTAGAAGATAAACTCTGACCAGATGATTACGATGGGAACTTTATAGTTGATCAAACAACTATGGTCCTTCTGATGAACAACAGTCATTGGTCATTAGGGTTTTTTTTTTTTGTTATGTTAAAATATACATAAAAAATTTACCATCTGAACTATTTTTAAGTGTACAGTTCAGTGGCATTAAGTACATTTACGTTGTTGTGTAGCTATTATCACTATCTACCCATCTGCAGAACTTTTTCATGATCCTAAACTGAATCTCTGTACCCATTCAACCATAATCCTCATTCTCCCCTTCCACAGACCCTGACTGACACCACTGTTCTGCTTTCTGTCTCTATGTATTTTACTATGTTAAGTAGCTGCTATCAGTGGAATCACATAATAGTTATCCTTTTGTGTCTGGCTTATTTCAGTTAGCATAATGTCTTCAGTTTATCCATGATGTAGCAGAGGTCAGAATTTCTTTCCTTTTTAAAGCTGAATAATATTCCATCATACAATTATACCACATTTTGTTTATGCATTCATCCGTCAATGGGCATTCATCTGTCAATGCCTTTTGGCAATTGTGAATAATGCTGCTATGAGCACTGGTATAATTATAGTCATAATTTTTTTAGCAAGAATGAGTAAAATAGTTTCGGGATTTTTTTTTTTTTTGAGTCTGCATATGAACCTATAAGAGTCTCTTCCTTCCTTCCCAGGCCACCCTCCACCTCTAGCAACTCCCATGCCATGAGAAATCAAACATTTTGCTAGTAATGGCCCCTCAAATTCTACGAAGTTCTAAGTCTTTTGGCACTCAGTGAGATGCTAAAAGGTAGGCATGCTAAAGGAGGCTTATTTTTTTTATGGTGCTGAGTTGTATAAATTCTTTATGTGTTTTGGATATTAACCCCTTATCAGATATATCATCAGCAAATATCTTCTCCCATTTAGTGGGTTACCTTTTTGTTTTGTTGATAGTTTCCTTTGCTGTGCAAACGCTTTTTATTTTAGCATGGTTCCAGTCAGTTTATTTTTGCTTTTGTTTCCCTTGCTTGAGGAGACATATCTACAATAATGTTGTTAAGGCCGATGTCAAAGAAATTACTGCCTATGTTTTCTTCTAGGATTTTTATGGTTTCAGGTCTTACATTTAGGTGTTCAATCCATTTTGAGTTTATTTTTGTGTATGGTGTAAGAAAGTGGTCCAGTTTCATTCTTTTGCATGTAGCTGTCCAGTTTTCCCAGCACCATTTATTGAAGAGACTGTCTTTTCCCTAGCTATATTCTAGTCTCCTTTGTCATAGATTAATTGACCATATAAGCATGGATTTATTTCTAGGAAGAGAGCCATGTAATGTTTAAGAGTGGAAGAGGATATGAAGTAAGGAAATGTTCCAAATAATCAGTAATGTGTATAAAGTGGGCATAGTACAGTTTTAATGGAGAGCTAAAGATTACATGAATACGTTTTATTAGTAGCATGAAACCATTGCAACAAGTTATTCTACTCTTTTCACTTGGGCTTAAAACCGTTTTTTAAGGTTGGCTATTATTGACACCGCAATTAAAAACCACTAGTATTTTCTCATCTCTCTTGTAGACATGAAAATGCTATTCCGCACCTTGAGTTGTCTGGATAGGTTAAAACAAAAAAAAAGGAAATATTTTCATTCCTCGTCTTGCTATTTCCAGAAGCTATACACATGAGAAAGAATCACAAGGGAAACAGAGCTGTAGAATAACAGAGTCACAGGGGGCCCTAGAGATCAGTAACAACTTCTCGTTTAGTTTACCAGTGGTTGTGATGGTTAATTTTATGTGTCAGCTTGGTTAGACTATGATGCCCAATGGTTTAGTCAAACACTAGTCTAGATGCTGCTGTGAAGGTCTTTGTGGATATGATTAGCATACATAGTTATTTGACTTTGAGTAAAGCAGATTATTTTCTATAATGTTAGTGGGCCTCATCCAATCAGTGAAAGGTCTTAAGAACTGGGACAGGTTTCTTAAAGAATTCCTGTTCAAGACTGCAACATAGAAATCCTACCTGAGTTACCAGCCTGCTGGCCTGCCTTTCAGGTTTTCTAGCTCTCACAATCACATGAGCCAATTCCTTAAATAAATCTCTCTCTTCATCCTTCCTTCCCTCTTTTCCCCCTCTCCTTTCCTCGCTCCCCGCCACATATATTTATAAATATAAATATATATGTAATATATATTTACTAATATTTTATATTTATTTATATCTTATTCTTATTATATAAGTTTTATGTAAATGATAAAAATAAAAATATATTTATATTATATAAAATTATTTATATTTTATATTTATAAAATATATATTTATATATAATAATATATGTATTTTATATATATATTTCTCTAGAGAACCATGACTAATACAGTGGGATAACTAAAACCCAGTGAAATTACATGATTTTCTTAATGTCATTTAGTAAGTGGTGGCAGAGCTGGTAAAAGAAAGATGGGGAAACTGGGTCATAAAATTGCCTAAAATATTGATTATAAGGCTAGGAAAGAAATTCAGAACTATCAACTTTCAGCCCTGTCTTTTCTGGTGGATTGCATGCTTAGAAATGTGAAATTTTATGCAAAACCAATATATGAAAAATTCTGAAATTTAAAGCAGATAAAACAGGAGAGGGATTGTTTGCTTCACCAAAAGATACAGTGTACAATTCTTTTTTTATTATTTAAATTCAATTAGCCAACATATAGTACATGATCAGTCCAGATGTAGTGTTCAATGATTCATCAGTTGCATATAACACCCAGTGCTCATCACATCACATGCCCTCCTTAATGCCCATCATCCAATTATCCCATTCCCCCCAACCTCCCCTCCAGCAACCCTCAGTTTATTTCCTATAGTTAAAGTCTCTCATGGTTTTTTCTCTCTCTCTCTCTGTTGACTTCCCATTCAGTTTTCCCTCCCTTCCCCTATGATCCTCTGTGCTATTTCTTATATTCCACATATGAGTGAAACCGTATAATTGTGTTTCTCTGATTGACTTATTTCACTCAGCATAATACCCTCTAGATCCATCCACGTCAATGCAAATGGTAAGTATTCATCCTTTCTGCTGGCTGAGTAATATTCTATTGTATTATTGTATAATATATCTATAGGTATCTATTGTGGTGTATATACACCACATCTTCTTTATCCATTCATCTGTTGATGGACATCTCGGCTCTTTCCACAGTTTGACTGTTGTGGACATTGCTGCTATAAACATTAGGGTGCAGGTGCCCTTTGGATCACTACATTTTTATCTTTGGGGTAAATACCTAATAGTGCAATTGCTGGGTCATAGGGTAGCTCTATTTTTAACTTCTTGAGGAACCTCCATACTGTTTTCCAGAGTAGCTGCACCAGCTTGCATTCTCACCAACAGTGTAAGAGGGTTCCCCTTTCTCTGCATCCTCATACAGTTCTTTATAAAGACAACTATCTTCAACATTTAAAATGGTTTCATTTAAAAAAAAAGCTTTGTAACCTTTTAGAGACACATAAGTTCAACATACTTGAACGGGGCATGTTTTTAAAGTATAATTTATTAAAAAATATTCCCAAGATCTAATAATTATTTCATTCTCCTGAAGATGAATGCTCTGTGAGGATAGAAAAGGCAATGAAGGAAATAAACATACGTTATCTTAATAAACATAAATCTCACATTTTGTATGATGCTTTGCTGAAAACAAAGCTTTTTCATATACACTCTTTCCTGGAAGCTTCACCACAAATCCCTGAGTTATTATCACCATTTTATAATGGAGATAAGCAGGGCTGACAGACACTAGAAAACTTGCCCAAACTATTTAGACAGAGCAACTGATTCCCAGATCTGAGTTCTCTCCTGAAGGGCCTGCCGTGATGCCGACAGAGCACCGACATTAGTCAGAAGGGTGGTATTTGTAGGTCTCTTGACCTAGAATCTTATAGTGAGCTAAATTTTCACTCTAATCAAAAGGGTTTGTGGGCTCCTACTGGGATAGCAAGAATATTAAGATTTATCTTGGGAAAAAAAAAATCCTAGGACATTTCTTTCTTATTCTGAACGATAACCCTGCCTTGTTCTCTTGAAGCTATAAATTGATTCTAGGAAGCAATGGAAAATTTGATCACTAAGGGTGGGGAACGATCTCTTCTCTCCATCTTTCTCACAGTGCATCCCTTTTGGAGTAAATATTCTGTGGGCTCTGCATCCTCCTATAATAAGCAAGCTTTAGTTGTGGTTTTTGGTGTTGTATGGTTTACTGAAGTAAAATGATCATTCCCAGGTTTTATAGCTCTCTCTCCTACCTTGTTTTCATTTCTCCAAACTAAAAGCATTTACTTTAGGAACAGGATTTACACACCACTGCATCTACATTCTTTGGGTTGCAAAGACCTAGCATATTTTCAGTGCATTGCTTATACATTCCTCAGGCCACTCCTGGACTCATCACATTTGTAAAACTTGATTTCTCTTTCTCATCTGAGAGCAGGTGGACCAAGACAGTTCTTTGGAGGCTCAATGAGTGATTTCTCCTGAGAGAGATACATCTCTCCAGTCTGCCAAGGAATGAAAAATCAGACAATCGCATAAATCATTTTGAATGTTGCCAAATAAATTCCACCAAATGCTACTGGCAATAATTATAGTATGTCACTGGGAAATGCGATTTTTCTTCTAGCATCAGGCTTTACCTTGTCCTGAGTGCCATAAAAATGACACAGAGAGGACACAGGCAGCTGTCTCCATAGCAATAACCGATTTCGAAGGGGTTGAAGTGCTTTTTACCTTGAAATGTCTGGAACAGGATACCAGGGATTAAGTAGGAACCACTAGAATTCACGGCTCTTTGCTCACAGCACACTTGTCAACTACTCCAACAATTAGGCGAAGTGGTGATTAAAGACCACCATTTTGTTATAAGCAGGGCTGTGGGCTCTCGCTGAGGAGAGGCACAACCTGTTGTAGCTTACAAAGAGGAAAGCTCTCTGGTAAGAATGGAAAGTCCTGAAAGCCAGTATGAGAGTCTGCTCCCCGGGAGGCGATAGCATCCCAAGTCTTCTAGGATTTTAGGTTCAACCACAAGACTGTCTTTCCTACAAACAGGACCGGGAAGTCACATCAAAGGGCCGAGCAAAACCACGGGCAAAGCCGCTGGGTGAACCAAGTTAAAAAGAAGACAAGGAAAGCTGCAGCATGGCGAGAAAAGGCAGAGACGCATAGGAGGGATAAGACGGGAGGAGGGAGTCGAGGAGGGAGGGGAGAGAGGAGAAAGCCGAGCGCGGACGTCAGGAACAAAAGCTCCAGCGGAGTCTGGCGGAGGCACTAGGGGAGCATGGGGTGTTTTGAATAATTATTAAAATTAGCGTGTGTCTGCGCCATCCTGTGGGTGTGGCGCAGAGCGGAGTGTAAACTCCAGCCGGGCCGGAGCAAACATTGGATTAGCGGCAGCAGCCTGCCAGCCTGCCGAGGAGTGCGGGGACCAGCGCGCGGCACGCCGACCGGCACGATGGCCTCGTCTCAGGGGAGGAACGAGCTGAAATTCGCCGACTGGATGGCAACTCTGCCGGAGAGCATCCACAGCATCCCCCTCACCAATTTAGCCATCCCAGGTAGGCGCGCGGAGGCTGCCGACGGGGCGCTCCCCTGCCCCGCCCTGCATTATCTGCCGCGAAGTGGTAACTTGCCACGCCGCCCGAGGGACGGAAACTCGTCCCCAGGGGTGGGTCTCCGGCCAGGCGAGTGCCTGGGAGCCTCGGGCCTCTGGCGTTTTGCAAACCTCTGGGGACCGTGGCGCGGCCAGTCAAGGTGACTGCTGTTGCACCGGGCTTTGGAAGCAGGCAGGCTGTGCGAGAGGGCTGGGGCAGGGGGATGCCTCGGCTCCAGGATCCGCCTGGAGCCCCCCTCCCACGGTTCTCCTCGCAGACTTGGGGGGGGCGGGGGCGACTTCAGGGTCTGTGGGGTGACAGAGCGCAAGCGGGTGTCCTGAGGGCTCGGCTCCGGCTCGTGGACCTCCGACTCCATCCCTGTCACGGAATGGAGCGGATTTGGTAGATTTCTCGGTTAGAACCTACCCGAGTCTTTAATATTCGTCCCCAGTCTCCTTTAAAGAGACAAAGCGCTTCCCTGAGAGCGAGGAAAGTTCAGGGACCCGCGGCGGCGTGATCGCTGCCCTTGACCGGGAGCTGAAGGGAGCGAGGGGCGGAGGGCGCCGCTTCCTGGTCTGCGTGGACCCGGCGGGCTTGGCCGGGTGGTCACCGTCGGGATTCTGTTTCAGGTGCTGTTGGCAACGTGTAGCGCCCGGGTCAGGAAAGCAAACCCTTGCGGACCGTGCTCGGGACAGAAGCCCAGCGGGGGAACCTGCGTGAGCAGCGGCGGAGGGGTGGGATTAACAGGCAAACCAAAGGGGAAAGGGGAGTATGCGAGTGTCCAGACAGCCCAGAAGGAAGGAAGTCCGGGCAAAGCGAGGAAGAGACGCGAGGGGTCCAGAGGCTTCAGCATGGCGCGCGCGGCTCAGATCAGAGGACTAGGCAGGTTTCTGGGGGCGGGAGCGTGCAATAGCCCCTAACTCAGGTGTGCAGGAGAGAGGGATGTTTCAGGGCGGAGTAGTACGATGACCGCTGGGGACACGGCCATACTTCGTTACCAATTTGACTTTTCACTTGTGCTGAGGGTGCAGATGCCTGATTCTCCCAGGAGCCGGCTAGAGGGCAATTTACCCACAGGTAGTCCACCCCTGCCCCGAGCTCTGCCCGGTTATCAAGTTCAACCTTCTGGTCTGTCTCCTCTTGATCTACCCCATCCAGCGCCCCCTCTCAGCCACTGGAGGAAGACACAATAAAGAGGAAAGGGGGGGGGAGGAAGAGAGGGGTTCCTTTGAAAAATCCCCAAAAGCTCTAACCAGCAGCTCTGGAATTGATCAGTAACTCAGATCAATGGTCGTTAGTCAAGTGGACGTTTGGCTGCTATGACAGGCACAGGCTGCACTCTGAGCGCCAATCCCTGAAGGAAGGGTTTGTCGGTCTCCTTTTGCCCTTCTTCAAGAGGTAGCCTCCCAAGAGCCCAGGTATCTCCAAGGAAAAGACCACCCCACTTCTCCACTGTGCACTTACCCTGCTACCTGGGTGAGCCTGGGGATTGCTCTTTTGAAGGAGACAGTAGAAAGTGCACAACTTTGTTGGCAAAATTTCACTCTTACTTCCACAGTTCCACGTTCCAATCGTCTTTGCTTCCTCTTTATGTGGTTTTTAGACAGTTGCTTTCATACGATCTCTCCTGAGCATTTCCGTACATATAGAAAGTAATAAAGGCAAGGACTCTGATGCCAGCCTTCTGGCAGGTGACTCGCCAGATACACAGGGAGTAAAAAAGCCTAAGTTCACATTGCTAGTTAGGAGGGATAGTATGATCGTATGTCAGAATCTCTATTACATTTCTGTAATTGACTTTTCAAAACCCTCGTATGTACACCAGAACCCTTCCCCAAACCTCATCAAGGAGGCAGTGCTGCTACTACCATTAACTCCACTTCATAGATGTAAAAATTGCAGCTCAGTGAGGGCAAGTAATTTACCATCAGATCAGTGATCTGACCCCCAAAGTGGTCCTTAGGGAAAGTCTCCAAGGAATTTTCGAGGGAAATGGGTTAGGGTTTTTATCTGGATGGCTCAGTAGCAACAGCTACTAACCAGGGTGAGGGGACAAGGAACTAGGCATTAGCAGGATACAGGGCAATTTTCCTTTTCTCCCTGTGGGACAAAGTGAAAACCTGAGGTCAGAGACTTTGATATTCTGTTTGTGTTCCAGTAGAGGCACTGGGGGTAAGATTGGGAGGCTTTGCATGGGATCCATTTTGAGTATAATACTAAGAGGGGTTGTGGCATTGGACGCAGTGGGAATTTTCACTGCTTTCCCAGCCCTTCTTAATATTATACTCAAAGTGACTCCCCTACAAAGCCTCCCATTCTTACCCCCAGTACTTCTGAGAAGAAAAAAAAAACCAGCCATGTTTCACAAAATCCACACCCCTGAATTTCCCCATGATTTTGTAAAGTCAGTTTGGTAGATCCATATGTATAAAATCTAGGTGTAAAAATGGGTTTGGTACTTTTCTGCATTACTCAACTGTGAGAATTTTTGGAGGAAAAAAGACATTCAAACTTTGATAGAGAAGACTAATTGGAGACTATTAAACACTAATGGAATAATTGCCTTAAAATCATGCTAATAGCTTCCTGGCTGCTACATGTTTACTTGGCCAGTTGCTACAGCTTGAATTAAGTAATTATCTCCACCATTTAAAACCACTCCTGATGCACCATACAAGTGTTTCTGTGGAGGGGAACAACTGCTCGGTCATCCTCAAAGTTCAGGTTTTCTTAGGTGAAGCAACCAGGGAGTGAAGAGCAGCTTAATTAAGAGGCCACCCATTTGGGGCAGCTGACCCAGATTCCCCAGGGCTAGTGCAAAGAAGTGATGCTTCCTGTCACTACAGACAGGTGAGAGAGAATAAACAGAAATGGAAGCAGGAAGACAAATGGTAAAATTCAGATGAAAGTGAGTGTGATGAATTTGCAGAGAGTTCTAACCTTATAATCATGGCGCCTCCAGAACACGGTAAAGAGACCCGTCATGGGAGAAAGCAAGCTTTTTGCTTGATCTGGGTAAGGTGTTGGTGATCTAAGTCTACGATAAGGAGTCATTCTGTCCAAAATGTGAAAGATCAGGAAGTGTTTTTTATTCCACGGGAGGGTTCTGCCATACGTTTTCTGATAGGTGATGAAAATCTTCACATAATACAGCAAACTGACCATGTAATAATAAAAGATTGGCCAAAATATTGTGGTATTGGAACTCAGAGAGAGTGTATATTTCCTTGGTGTTGGAGTTCCTGGAGAGGCTGAGACCTCCAGCTGACCCTAAAGATGGACCCCAGCAATTAGAAGCTCCTCACCCCCGCCCCTATCCTTAGAAATGTGCATTCCACCCACTGTTCCCACAGCTGAAGCCCTTTCAAGGACGCTGCCTTAAGAGAGTTAAGTCGTTATTGAGACCATCTGGCCGTGCACGTGACTGAACCCAGGCAAGGCCTCTATATAAAGTCTTAAGATTCCTGTTGGCGTGTGAAGATCTACTCTTCTCGCGGCCACCCAAAAACAAGTCTTGCATGTAGGTGCCCTTGCTTATGAAACCTGACACCTTCCAGCCTGGGGCGGCCTGCTTCTTTCTTTGGTCTCTTCATGTCCTCTGTGTACAGGGGTCAGTTTTTGAACTGACACTTAAACAGGAATTGTTGATTGTGCTTTAGATAAGGAACACAGAAATGCTTTGGAGATCAATAATCATACCTGATGATTTTGTTCATTTCTTCCAGAAAATGCCGATGGCAATGAAAAAGAACAGTTTTACTTAGAGAAACTAGATGTTTATACAGCTCTGATTTCTGTGTTCTTATGTCTGCTTTTGTTAGTTTTTCATTTCTTTCCTCACAACGATCTCTTCTTCTTGTTGCCAGTATTTCTGGAGCCAGCTGTCTTCTTCCTTTTCTTTGTAACTTACTATTTCTATTTTGATTGGGATGAGACCATCTACAGGACAAATCTACGATTGGGTCCAATTGTACAATTGGGTCTAATCTTTCAAAAAGCAGGGTTGTTTTGTTTTTTTTTTTCCCATCATTTTAGTTAGGATGGTGATACAAAGTTAATCTTTGAGAGCAACCAAAAAGCAACAAAATTGTTTAGGATGAATACCTTTTTTGTGTTGCCTTTCCAATTTCCAGTTTTGTTTTTGATTTTGCTAAAAAAGAAAAATTACGTATCTGGAACATCATTTATTCTAGGACTTTTTCTTGATGAGCTGAACTGAATCACCACCTATTAATATAAAGTGATACTGATGCCATTTTACAGCTTACAAAATGTTTTCTCATGTACACACGTTTTCTACATGTTCTGTCAATAAACCTCCAAGGCCTTGCTACTCACAGTTGGTCCAGGGACCAGGAGAGGTAGAAATGTATCTCAGATTCCACCCCTCAGACCAATTTAATCATAATCAGCACTTAACAAGAACCCGAGGTGACTTATATACACATTTATAGTTGGAAAAACACTGCTTTAGGGTAGCTCTAAGGGGATCCTTTATGTAAGTGGCAGAGCCAAATTTAAATACACATCTTTGACTAAGCTCTTTCTTTTGGACCATGCAGTCTATTTATGAGTGTTCAAATTTATAATCAGGCTTAGAGCCAGAATGTGGGTATTTGACTCAAGGCTAATGGCCCAGGTTGGGAACATAGTGATAACTCATATTATAGTTCATCATGCACCTTGAACATAAATGTGACTTAATTGCTACCTAAGTGTTCAAATTAGGTCTCTGTGATAAATGTAAAACCTTTCCCCTCATTTCCTTAAAGTACTGCTATCAGCCATCAACAGCACTTAAAATTAGCCCATTTGGTGATGCTAGAGGTCGCTAATGGCAATTTAGAAAACATCCCTGTGTTGCATCTTTGTCCGTTTGGTCTCATTCTTTGTTGTGTTAAAGGCCCAGCTACTATTGTTGTATTTATAGGTTACAGAGTCATTCAATTTATCGATAAGCTAAACTTTTCAATATTGCTCTTGAGTAAAAGTGGTATCATGAAGGCAAAATCAGCATCAGAAAGCCAGTAAATTGATTTTTTTTAAATTAAAAAGGAAATGACCAATCTTGTTTGTATTTGCAAACCATGCCTCATTTATTTGAAGCATGGTTGACATGGAATAGAAACATGAATGTGGTTATAACAAACTTACTGGAATTTTAGTTATTGAGCATAATCAGTGTTCCAAATGAGCAGACATTTTTAAAAAACCCTCAATTTGCTAAAATGGATAACACAATGTTTATATGTTAAGGCTTACACACTTTACCCTTACGAAAATTTTTCATATCTTTACTTAGAGTTTCTCATACTTAATTCCAACCCTACCCAATCAAAATGGAAAGCGTGAATTACGAAGAAGAGGGATGAGACTGTTGAGTGCCATATATCAGCAGTAATATAGGGAATATTCGTGAGGGAAGGCTAAGAAATGAAGACACAAGGACACAGAAGGTAGGTTTTCCTAAACCCTGCCACCCCAAAGTAAAATCAGAATCGTGTTAGAGTGTCCATTTTCACTCTTCCCAAGCACCTCTTTAGTGGACTTCCAAATAGTTCTAAAAACCTCTGGACAAATTCTTAAGTATGCATTATAAGCTGATTTTGGGGGCTACTACATACATGGTGTCTGCCATTTTTCTTCCTTCCTGTTTTGGGGAAGCTTTGAGGAGTTGTCACTTTTGCTGATGAGACATCTAGAGGAACTGTGCTTCCATAATTTTTATACCTAAAATACCACTGCTGCTGGCAGTCCCAGCAGGGCCCGTGCTATGTCTGCAGAGACCCAACATTAAGGGTGTTAGTGTGTAACAAGGGCCCTGGATTCCACTGTAGTCAAAGGCTCCCAGGGCTGGGTTCCCCACTGTGGAAGCTGCAGATACCCACCTCCGCTGACCCTGTCTGCCATCACTGCTAGAGCTCTGAGTGCCAACACACAGCCCTTCAATCTTTTTGCCTAGGATGGATGTCAACAAAAGAGCTTTTTGAATTTATATTGATTCTTTTTTTTTCTTTTTCTTTTTTTTTTTTTGTTGTTGCACCCTTACCCTAAGACTCACATAGGAGTTTATGAGGGCTGGATGGAGGATAATATTTAGAATAGACTTTGTTCTATACTCTGCATTATTCTCAATTTTAGCCCGCTCTCTGTGTGCACATGTGTGTATGTACACACATAGAGTGCATATCACTACTTTTCCAAGGGACTTGTTTTCCTCCCCTGCCCAATAAGTAGACCTCTGGTGCGTGCTACCTAACTAATCCTATCTCCAGACAGGTCCAGGGTAGGAAAGCAGTTGGGGTCCATATTGTTCCTGGGGAGAAGCCTGGGACAACATAAATAGAGCCAAATAAACGGACATACCTAAAGTAATTGCTAACACCTCCATTATTTGAAAGCAGAATAGTAGAGTAAGAGATGTGCTCTGAGCCTTAAAGAAAAGGTTAAATCTCATGCATACATGCATATATATGCACAGATTTTAACTATTGTTAATCAAAGGGGTCAGCTCTGCTAATCTAGAAATTTTTCCTATTACTACCAATGACACCGCCTCTTACCAAAAAGCATTAGTCTGGGAAACGGGAGAACATGTCACCTTAATGGGTACTCAAGGAACTTCTAGACACAAGCATTTGACACCCTCGAGAAGCTTATATATTCTCTTATTTCTCCTTCTTTGGGTGGGTTAGGATCTCAGATTGGAGGCCGGAAAAGTATCTAAATCCTATATTCCAGAAGGCAGGGAAGAGTGAGAGAGAAATTTACCATGCTTCAGATGGAATTCTGCCAAAGCTTTTTCTAGAGCCATATGCTTTTATTATGCTCTATTAAGAGAGGAAGATGGGTCAGGAAGAGGGGCAGAAGGAGATGGTTAAACGTTCTTGAGAAGCAGCCAGGATTAGTCACCTCCGGAGACCAGGTCCTGAAGCAGATGGCACATTGATTGTTAGATACGCTCTTGTTATGTCCCTATATTTCATCACAGACCCTGGAAATGGACAGCTCTGTTACCACTTTATCTTAAATGCCAGCTAATACTATGTTTCACATAGAATTCTTCCTGTGAATTAATTTTTAGGAAGCAGCCATGTTTATCCTTAGACAATGTTATAAATGATGGTTGTGTTCCTTGATTCACTTGGAGAATTTATTTCACGAAGAAAAGTGGACTATGATGAATGGCAATTTTAGTTGCCTACTAGGCTTTCCTGGAAGTCCCCTCTGGTTTGTGGGGTGGTAAAGAGGAAGATGCGCTCAAAGGCATCCTAATGGGCAAATGGGAACTCAGTGCATGTCTCAGGCCACACTCCCCTGTGGAGGGAGGAGGAGAAAGAGGAGAAGGAAGACCAGGGCTGTCTTTAACAGAGTTAGCTCTAAACACACTCCTGCCATGTCCAGCCCTGGGCTTTTCTCCAGGGGAGAGGGTGGGAGAAGGTGGTCAAGGGGATGTAAAAATACTGACTCGAAGGTTGCTAGAAGGGAAGGCTACAGAACTAAGTTTTGTTAGTCCTTATCACCCCCGCCCCTGCCATGTCCTTATTTCTCTTTATATCTGCTCAAATTCCTTGGGTCTGGCATTAGAGTACCAGCCTTGAAAATGTCCTTAATTCTCTTATCTCACTTTTGTTCTCCTTACCTGGAAAAACTTCAACTCCGTCAACTTCTATTTTTTTTTTTTTTTTTTTTTTTACCTATTCCAATCCCAGAAAATTTCAGTAGCTAAACATTACTGGGGTATGGCGGAAGAAATTACACGGCCTGGATGCCTCAACTCGCTGGAACTTTCTGACCATATATCTTATTTCATATCTCCATTAAATTCCTTTTCCTTTTCTCTGAGATGATACTTTCATATCTCTTCTTGCTCCTTAAATCAGCACTGCCTTCCCACCTCACCCTAAACTTATGACATCACCTTATATTTTATATAAAAAAATACGTACAGAGAAGAACTTCCTCGGTTTCCCACCATTAACCCAGCAACTTACCTGCATCTATTTCTGCATTTTCTTTATGTAAGAGAAATTCCTGGATCTGCCCCTCCCTAAGTCCACCTTCTCTACTTGTGGCCTGGATCCCATCCACTCAAATCTCCTCAGAGTTTACTCCCAAATTCATCCCCTCTCTCTCGTGTCACTATTTTTCTCTACCTCTGCTGGATCACTCTAGTCAGTACACAAACATATTATTATCGCCCCTGTCTAAAAGAAAAAAAAAGCCCTCTGGCTCCATACCAGCCTTTCTCTCCACTGTGCTAGTTCTCTGTGATATTTGTAAAAACATCCCCTCTGTCTTGAAATTATTCCCTTTTCTCTCTCTAGCCCATGCTAATCTCATTATTTCCCTAACACTGCACTAAAATTGTTTTTATCAAGGTTGCTAGTGATCTGTATTTTTCTAAAGCTAATGGTTAATTCTTTATCATCTTATTTGATCTTTCAGCATCATTTGATGTGTTTGACTACACTTTTGTTCTTAAACATGCTCTTCCTTTGGCTTCTTATGACACTTTTTAAAATATTGTGCTAAAAAACATAACATGAGATTTACCCTGTTTTTAAGTGTACAGTATTATTAGCTATAAGTATAGGGGTGTATAGCATACCTCTAGAATGTTTTCGTCTTGCATGACTGAAGCTTTATATCCATCAAATAACAGTTCTTCATTTCCTCCTCCCACCAGCCCCTGGCAACCACCATTCCAGTTTTTGCTTTCATGAGTTTGACTACTTTAGATACTACTGAATGTAGTATTTGTCCTTTTGTAACTGGCTTATTTCATTTACCATAATATCCTCAAGGTTCATTCATATTGTAGCATGTGACGTCTTCTTCATGGCTGGATAATATTCTATTGTATGTATATTCCACGTTATGTTTATCTGTTCATCCATTGATGGACATTTAGCTTGTTTCTATGTCTTGGCTGTTGTGAATAATGCTACAATGAACATAGGAGTGCTAATAGCTCTTGGATATCCTTATTTCAGTTTTTTCGGATAAATACCCAAATATGGAATTGTAAGGTCATATAGTAGTTCTGTTTTTTATTTTTTTGAGGAACTGCCATATTGTTTTCCTTAGCACCTGCATCATTTTACAGTCCCACCAGTAGTAAACAGGGGTTCCAATTTCTCCACATCTTCACCAACACTTGTTTTCTGTTACTGTCTTTGATAATGACCATCCTAACAGGTATGAGGTAATATCTCATTGCAGTTGTGAGTTTTAATTTCCTTGATGATTACTGATATTGAACATCTTTTCATATACCAGTTGGTTATTTGTATGTCTTTTTTTTGGAGAAATGTCTATTCAAGATTTCTGCCATTTTTTTAAATTGAGTTATTTGGCATTTTGCTATTTGGTTGTAGGAGTTAATTATATGTTGGAAATTAATCCCTTACAGATATATGGTTTGAAAATATTTTCTCTCATTTCATAGGTTGCCTTTTTACTCTATTGATTGCTTGATTGCTTGATTGCTGTGTAGAAATTTTTAGCTTGTGGTCCCACTTTTCTATTTTCCTTCTGTCATCTGTGCCCTTGGTCTCTTATACCAGAAATTATTGCCAAGACCAATGTTTGGAAACCTTTCCCCCATGTTTTCTTCTAAGAGCTTTACTGTTTCAGGTCTTATATTTAAATCTTTAATTTACTTTGAATTAATTTTTGTATATGGTGTGAGATAAGGGTCCAATTTCATTCTTTTGAATATAGATATCCAGTTTTCCCAACATAGTATTGAAGAGCCTATCCTTTCATCCTTGTCAGCCTTGTCAAAGGTCAGTTGACTGTATATGTGTAAGTTTATTTCTGGGCTCTCCATTTTGTTCTGTTGATATATGTGTCTGTCCTTATGCTAGGACCATACTGTTTTGCTTACTATAGCTTTGTAATATGTTTTAAAACAAGAAGTGTGAGTCCTCCAGCTTTGTTCTTTTTTCTCAAGATTATTTTTGCTATTTGGGTTTTTGTGTGTGTGTGTGTGGTTTCATATGAATTTTAGAGTTGTTTTTTCTATTTCTATTTAAAAAATCATTGGGATTTTGATGGAGATTGCAATGAATCTGTGGATCAATTTGGGTAGCCTGGGCATTATAATATTGTCTTCCATCCATGAACAGGGGATGTCTTTCCATTTATGTGAATCTTTAGTCTGTTTTACAAATGTTTCACAGTTTTCTGAGCACAAATCCTTTACCTCCTTGGTTAAATTTATTACTAAATATTTTATTCTTTTTAATGCTGTTATATGGGATTGTTTTCTTAACTTCCTTTTTGGATAGTTTATTTTTAGTATATAGAAATGAGACTGATTTTTGTATATTGATTTTTGTATCCTGCAACTTTACTAACTGCATTTATTCAAACAGTTTGTGTGTGTGTGTGTGTGTGTGTGTATGTGTGTGTGTGTGTGTATGTGTGATCTTTAGGGTTTTCAACATATTAGATCATATCATCTGCAAGGTGGACTCATTTTAGTTATTTCTTTCCTATTTGAATGTCTTATTTTTCTTGCTTAATTGCTGTGTCTAGGTCCAGTACTATGTTAAATAGAAATGGTAAGAGTGGGCATACTTGCTTTGTTCCTAAGAACTTTCAGCTTTGAGTATGATATTATCATGGACATTTCATATATGACCTTTTTAATGTTAAAGTCATTTCCTTCTATTCACAGTCTGCTGAGTGTTTTTAACATGAAAGGGTGTTGAGTTTTTGTCAAGTGCTTTTTCTGCATCTTTTTAATATTGAACTATCCTTGCACTCTTGGGTTAAATCTCACTTGGTCATGGTGTATGATCCTTTTAATGTGCTGTTGAATTTGGTTTGCTACTATTTTGTTGAGGAGTTTTGCATCTTTAATTCATCAGGGATATTGGCCTGTAGTTTTAATTTCTTGTAGTGTTTTTGTCTGGCTTTGGCATCAGAGTAATGCCAGCCTCACAAAATGAGTTTGGAAGTGTTACTTCCTCTAATTTTTTGGAAGAGTTTAAGAAAGATTGGTGTTAATTCTTTAAATGTTTTGTAGAATTCAGCAGTGATGCAATCCGATCTCTGGCTTTTCTTTGTTCAGAGGTTTTTGACTACTGATTTAATCTCCTATTAGTTATAGATTTGTTCAGATTTTCTGTTTCTTCATGATTCAGTCTTGGTCAATTGTGTGTTTCTAGGAATTTATCCATTCTAGGTTATACAGTTTGGCATATAATTGTTTATATTAGTCTTTTTAAGTCCTTTTTATTTCTGTGGCCTCAATTGTAATGTCTCCTTTTTCATTTCTGATTTCATTTGTTTAAGTCTTCTCTTTTTCTTATTTAGTCTTGCTAAAGGCTTGTCAATTCTGTTTACAATTTTAAGAAACCAACTCTTAGTTCCATTTTCTATTTTTCTATTCTAAATTTCATTGATTTACTCTCTAATCTTTATTATTTCCTTGCTCCTACTAACTTTAGGCTTAATTTGTTCTTTTCTTAGTTTCTTGAGGGTCTATAATTAGGTTATTTGAGACTTCATTCTTTTTTTTTAACATTTTATTTATTTATTTGAGAGAGAGAGAGTGAGAGAGCACACGTGCATGTCAGGGAGGGGCTGAGGGAGAGGGAGAGAGAGAATCTTACATAGGCTCCATGCCCAGCACATGAGCCTGATGTGGGGCTCAATCTCACAATCCTAAGATCATGACCTGAGCCAAAATCAGGAGTCAGATGCTTAACCAACTGAGCCACCCAGGCACCCTAAGACTTCCTTTATTAATGAAGGAATTTATTGCTATAAATTTCCCTCTTAATAATGCTTTTGATGTATCCCATGTGTTTTGGTGTGGTGTCTTCATTTTCCTTTGTCCCAAGATATTTTCTAATTTCCCTTTTAATTTCTTATTTGACCCAAATTAACCAGATTTCTTATTGGTTATTAAAGAGTATATTGTTTCCATGTATTTGAGAATTTTTTAGTTTCATTCTACTGATTTCTAGTTTTATTCCTTTGTGGACAGAAAAAACACTTGATGTGATTCTAATCTTTTAAATTCCTTGAGATCTGTTTTGTGGCCTAACATGTGATCTGTCCTGGAGAATGTTCCATGTGTGCTTAATAAGAATGTGTATTCTGCTGCAGTTGGATGGAACATTCTATATATGTCTGCTAGGTACATTTGGTCTATAGTGTTCAAGTTCTCTATTTCCTTATTGATCTTCGGTCTGGATGTTCTATCCATTCTCCAAAGTGGAGTATTGAAATTTCCTGTTTATTTCTCCTTTCAGTTTTGTCAGTGTTTGTTTCATATATTAGGTACATGTATATTTATATGTATATAAATATATGTATGTGTGTTAGGTACATGTATATTTATAATTTGTATATTTTCCTTGTGAATTGACCCTTTGTGGTTATATGATGTCTTTCTTTGTCTCTTGTGATAGTTTTTGACTTAAAGTCTATTTTCACTGTTACAAGTATGGCTACCTCTGTTCTCTTTTGGTTACCATTTATATGGAATATCTTTTTCGATCCTTTCATTTTCAGTCTATCTGTGTCCTTCAATCTAAAGTGAGTCTCTTTTTTCAATAGCACATTAAAAGGATCACGCACTATTATCAAATGGGTTTTATCCCTGGGATGCAAAGATGGTTTAACATATACAAATCAGTAAATGCGATATACCACATTAATAGAATCAAGGATAAAAATCATCATCTGATCATCTCAACAGATGCAGATAAAGCTTTGACAAACTCAATGCCATTTCATGATAAATTCTCTCACCAAAGTGGGTATGCAAGGAACATACTTCAACATAAAATAAAGATCATGTATGACAAAACCACAGCTAACTTCATACTCAGTGGTGAAGCTGAAAGCTTTTCCTCTAAAATTAGAAACAAGGCTGCCAACACCAACCATTCCTATTGAACCAAGTATGGAAGTGCTACCCATAGCAATTAGGCAGTAAAAAGAAATAAAAGGCATCCAAATCAGAAAGGAAGAAGGAAAATTGTGTGCAGATGACCTGCTCTTATATATAGGAAACCCTAAAGGCTCAACTAAAAACCTGTTAGAACTAATAAACAAATTCAGTAAAATTACAGCTTACAAAATCAACATAGAAAAATCAGTTGCCTTTCTATACACTAACAACAAAATTTTTTAAAGAAATAAAGAAAACAACCCCATGTATAGTAGCAGAAAAAAAACCCAATAAAATACTTAGGAACAAATCTAACCAAAGAGAGGAAAGATTTGTATATTGAAAACTGTAAGACACTGATAAAAGTAATTGAAAAAGACAGATTAATGGAAAGGATAGTCTTTTCAATAAATGATGTCGGGAAAACTGGTATTTGCATGCAAAAGAATGGAATTGGGCCTCTATCTTAACCATACACAAAAACTAGCTCAAAATGGATTAAAGACTGAAACGGTAACACTCCTAGAAGAAAACATATGGAAAAAGTTTCTTGACAGTAGTCTTGGCAATGACATTTTTGGATATAACACCAGAAGTATAAGAAATAAAAGCAAAAATGAATAAAAGCAGGACTACATCAAACTAAAAACTTCTGCACAGCGGAAGAAATAATTAACAAAATGGGAGAAAATATTTGCAAACTGTATCTCTGATAAGGGGTTAATTTCCAAGATATAAAGAACTCACAACTCAATAACAAAAAAACAACTGATTAAAAACTGGACAGAGGACCTGCATAGACATTTTCCAAAGAAAACATACAAATGGCCAACAGGTACATGAAAACATGTGCAAATTCACTAATCATCAGGGAAATGCAAATCAAAACCACAATGAGATATCACCTAATACCTATTAGAATGGCCATTATCAAAAATACAATTAATAATAAAAAAAAATACAATTAACCTGGCTAGAGATTCTGGAGGCCTCTTAAACCTTTTCTGTCATTCTATCTTCTCTGGGCTTGTCTTTGTAGCTTCTTCATTAGAGGGATTTGCTGATCCCTCCCTTCCACCCTGCCAGCATCTCATAATCTCTCACTCCCTCTCATGTCTGTTATCATGCCACCCAGCCCTTTTTTTGTTCTCAGCAATTCTCAGGCATCTAGAATGTGCCAGGTGCCATCAAGAGGCAAGCAAGGCAGCAGTCAGTTCCTTGGGCAGTCCCTTGAAAAGCCAGAACGTTGGACACATGCTCTATTCTTCTCTACCCTCTGAGGGAGAGGCTCCCAAGCCGTATTGGCCTCTGTCTGTGGTGTTGCCAGTCCTCTGGAGCAGCACCAAGCCACCCAGCTTTCTTGTTCTCAGTGGCCCCCAGGCATTTCGAATGTGCTGGGTTTTCCATTAGGGCTCTGAGACAGATGAGGCAGAAGGCAGTCGCTGGGGCAGCCCCTCCCTCCCCCAAAGTCTGAACATTGGAAATATTGTCCAATCTTATCTTTCCCTCTTCAAAGAGAGGCTGGGAGTTTACTCTCAATCATGTGGCACTGTGTTGGGGGAGGGACTAAGGCAAGAGTGTGCCACAAATTTTCCTACCAGCTTCAGTGGCTGGTATTGTACTTGTATGGGGTGCAGGAACCTCTGAACTGGTGTCTCAATTTCTTACAAAGGGAATTAATTCATGTATTGCTGAATTAGTGTCTCCATGGGGGGATAAAGGGTTTGGGGTTTCCAATTTTGCCGTCTTGCTGATGTCACTATTACTATCTTATTTTTTCAACTTTACTGGCTATTTCCTTTAGGTCATCTTTGCTAGCTATGCCTCCTTTTCTTTCCATCTAAGGAAATGTTGGAGTACCTAGGGCTCAGGCCTTGATCTCTCTCTCTCTCTCTTTTTTTTTTTCTATAACTACACTTTTCCCTACTGTGGCAATATATAAACCAATGGCTTGAGATAATATCTATGTGATGATGACTCCTAAGTGTATGTTATTAGCCAGACATCTCTGCTGATCTCCATCCTCAAATATCTCACTGCCTTCCCATCATTTGCATTTGAAACCTCAAATGTGACCTAAAAAGCACTCTTGAGTTTACCATCCATTGCCAAGTTTGTTCCTAATGAAGTTTTCCTCATCTAAGTATTTTGCATCACTGTCTATCAGTTTCTCAAGCCTTGGAATGATTCTTCATTTCCCTCTCCTCAAACCCTAAAAACCACCCTAACAGTAAATCCTGTTGAATCTTTCTCTAAATGTATTTCAAATCTTTTCATTTCTCACTGTTTCCACTATTACAGTCCTAATCTAGTTACTGTCCCCTCTCACATGAATTACTCCAAAGGCTGCTAACTCATATCCCTGCCCCCAGGGATTTGTCCCTCTACACAGAGTAGCTTTCAAAAGTATAAATCTGGTATATTATTCACCTGTTAAAAATCCTCTCATGTACTTACTAAAATTACTAGTCTCTGTCTATCTCCCTGACCTCAATTCCTTCCACCTTTTCCTTGCCCATTGATCCTAGCCATTTTTTTTTTTTTTTTTTTGGCCCTCATGTCCTTCAGGTTTCCTATTGTTTTAGAGATTTGAATTGTCCTCCAGATTGTCACCAGTCTGCCTTCTTCCTCTTCTAATGATGCCTTCTTCCTCTTCTAATGATGCCATCTCCTCAGGAGACATCCCCTGACCATGCTAGCCAATGCAGTTTACCTCTATCCTCATAAGTTTTCCAACAATTGCTTGATCTATCCTTTTCATAGCGCTTAAGTAGTAACAATTAACTCCTTTAGTTATATATTTATTATATGTCAACTGCATGTAATACAAGCTTCTCAAGAACAGGACCTTGTCAGTCTTTCCAGGTACCCAGAATATGTCTGGGCTACAGTCAGTGTGCGATAAATATTTATTGACTAATAAATAACAGCATAGAGGGAGTCTGATTTTGCACGAAGACCTCTGTTGAGCTGATTTGAGAACAAGGTAACCCAACAAAAGTATTCAAGGCAGATCCATTATTTGAATTCTTTATAAAGTCCTGACCAAAATCAGGTTAATTTCAGCAGAGGAATGATCTCCATGAACACTAGTTAAGATTGTACTGGGCTCAATCCAATGTTTTTGTGAATAAGACACATGACAATTGAACAAAGTGAAATAGGAATTTGTTTTATATAGCAGTTTTTAGCCATTATGGCACTACATGTTCAACCAGTTTTCTTCTATTTTTATATACTAAGTTGATTGGTTATAATAAAGACTTTGAAGAAATATCAGATTGGACTGTGACTTCAGGAAAAAAACAACTGTGCTATCTTTAATACTGCTCAGGTTTCTGAGTTTTGTATTCTAATCATGTATAAGTTGGTCACTTAAATATGATCTGTATAGTGACTTATTTAACCAAAATATAGTAATAATACTAGATTCCACAATTACTTGGAATGTTTTATTCCTTATTAGCCTCCATAAGAAATTTCTATTAAAATACAACAAAAGTATTCAGGATAGCCACAGGCAAATAAGAACCAATATAACAGATTTTAAATGCCACATACAAAAGATGTCAGAGCTGGCATTTAATTGCAGAAATGTGTCAGTATGACTGAAGTCCAGAAAAGGCAGAGATTGAAACAAACAAGACAATACCAAGATCTCTCCTCACCATGCCTGGAGCTAAATGTAGTACAAGAGAGCCTAGAACATTGCTTGGGACAGATCATGTAAAATTAACAAATGATAACAAGAAATCACCGTTCCCTGATTCAGGCAGAAGATACGTAGCTTAAAAATTCAGTTTCTGGTTTCAAATACCTGGGTTTGCAACCTGGCTTTGCCATTTATTAGCTCCGTGAATTTGGGGAAATTACTTAATCTCTCTCTCTTGTCCAGGTCAGTTTCCTGACGTGAAACAGTTAGCATCGTGCCTGACCCCTAGTAAGTTCTCATTGCAGGAGTTGTGAGTTACATAAAGTTACCTAATGAATTCTTCACAGACAGAATAAATCAAAATTTCTCATAAGCACTATTTCTACCTTACCTGTCCTCCATCTGTAGCATATTTTTGGTCTTTTACCTTCATTTTTTATAGTTTTACGTATTGTTTAATTGCCTAGAAGGACTTAGCAATCTCTTTTAGCAGGCGGGATATGAACTGAAAATTGAATACAGCAGGAACAAAACCCATTTTAATTTAGGACCTGAATATTATTTCCAAGGCTATTAGATTAAGAACAATATTTTGGCATATGAGTAGATGGAACTTATTTTTCTCCTGTGTCAACGTAATTATTGAGACTGACCTCCTGTGATAGAAGATGTGCAGTCTCCAGGCCCCGATCATTCCATTACCTGTACACAGACTGGGATCCCCTGGGCCTTTCCTGAAGTCAGGATGCCAGAATGACCCTTAGGGCCTGACTTCGAGCAAAGTTCTTAAAGGAGAAAGCAACAACCCTGACTTCAAAGTTTTTGAAGAATGTTTTCCTCCCTAAAGCCAGTTTATTCTTCATTTCATTATGTTAGTGGACAGTTCATCTAAGGGCCATTTAAACAATTTAATGGGGGCACACTATAGTATTTGCTTATTCAATGTTAATAAAATGAAAGATTGGCAATAGAAAAAACTGCTGGAGGGGCGCCTGGGTGGCTCAGTTGGTTAAGCGACTGCCTTCGGCTCAGGTCATGATCCTGGAGTCCCTGGATCGAGTCCCGCATCAGGCTCCCTGCTCGGCAGGGAGCCTGCTTCTCCCTCTGACCCTCCCCCCTCTCATGTGCTCTCTCTCTCTCTCTCATTCTGTCTCAAATAAATAAATAAAATCTTGAAAAAAAAAGAAAAGAAAAGAAAAAACTGCTGGACTTGAGAGCTAGAAATGTATGAACAAATATTTTGCAAAGAGTTGCTTAAAAATAAAGGTGTGTGGGGGTTCCTGGGTGGCTCAGTGGGGTTAAGTGTCTGACTCTTGATTTCAGCTCAGGTCATGATCTTGGCTCAGGTCATGATCTCAGGGTTGTGAGATCGAGCCCCGTGTGGGGCTCCGTGCAGGGCATGGAGCCTGCTTGGGATTCTCTCTCTTCCTCTCCTTCTGCCCCTCCCCCCACAACTTGTGTGTGTGTGTGTGTGTGTGTGTGTGTGTGTGCGTGCGCGTGCGCGCTCTCCCTCTCTCTCTAAATAAGTAAATAATAAAAGTGTGTGACTCATGGAGACCTTAGACATGGCTCACCTACTTTTGTCTCAATAATTCAATGAATGTGCATGTAAATATTAGAATAGTGTGTGTGTATGTGTGTGTGTTTTAGGATCTTAAATCACACATTTTATAGGTATCAAAGATTACCAAGTCAACCCGATTAAGCATTGGAAATCAAACATGTAAAATTAACTTCCCATCCTCCCCCGCCCACTATCCCATGCACCTGATAAAATGGACATTATCGTTTTTGATGACTGCTGGCAGTTTGGACTCCTGGGGTGGAGCAAGTCCCTCAACACCTTTGTGTTTGTTTTCACACCTACTTAGATGGTGATATCAATAACTGCTTCCTCAAAAGGAGAGTGATTCTATTTTAATGCATTTGAAGCCTTTACAAAATGTGTATGATAATACCAAGATCAGTAAAATTAGACTAAATAATTATGTATGCATTTGTGGTGCTGACAGTATTTTGGCTAGAGGAGGGCATAAAAATGGCAAATCAAAATCTAAACACCCATGACTATGAATTTATATAGGAAAATAATGTGATTTTTTTACTTCCAAAATATATAATCTGATTGACCAATCACTTTTTAAGATGTAAATAGTATTTATACATATATAAATTAAAAGATTTATACTTTAAAAATTATGGTAAAATACACATAACACAAGATTCACCCTTTTAACTATCTGTAAGGTTGTGGGTCTGTGGCATTAAGTACATTCACACTATTGTGAAACCATCACTGCCATTCATCTATAGAACATTTTCATCTTATAAAACAAATTTATTAATAAGATTTAAAAAATTACTTTAAAAATAATTTTATCTTTCACCTGTAAAGCACTTTTGATATTGCAAAGACATAGTATATATTTTATCATATTTGTATCAACAATCTTTTAAGAAAGATGGGGACTCAAGGCTCAGAGACACTTGGTAGCTTGCTAGCTCTCACTCTTCTGATTACTTGAAAAGTCAGAACGGGAGCTCAGGACATCTGGCTTCCAGTGCCGTATTTTTCCTGCTTAATCCATTAATAATGCAAAACTAACTCTTCGCTGTTTTCACCTGTGCTCAAGTAACTGGGCTTATTTTTCTTTGATTGTGCTAACCCATTGTAAACTTTGTATTGCTCTCCAGGTTTTCTTTTAATCCCTAGTATTTGAGGTTTGTATTTTTTTCCAATGAGATCATATTAGGTTCACTTTAATTGAGAGCCTTTTTGCTTTCAATGATATATGTAGAACCTGATGTTAAAGTGAACCTGCACAGTGGATAGATCTTGAGAACATTATGCTAAGTGAAATAAGTCAGTCACAAAAAGATAAATACTGCATGATTCCACTTGCCTGTGTTATATCTAAAATAGTCAAACTCATAGAATCAAAGAGTGGTTGCCAAGGGCCCGTGTTGGAGAAAGGAACTGGGGAGACCTTGGGCATTAACAGAGTTCCAGTTATGCAAGAAAATAGTTCTGGAGATCCATTTCACAACAATGTGAATAGACTTAACACTATTGAACTGTACACTTAGAAGTGGCTAATAGATGGTAAGTTTTATGTTGTGTGTGCATGTATTTGTTGTTGTTGTTACCATTATTGAGGGACGGGGGCAGAACTTGCCCAGTCAGATCACATTTTATGGGTTTTGACATAAGCACCTGGAGGTTTGCTCTGCAGTTTCCTGCAGTGTTATAATTCTTTGAGGCTCTAACACCAAGAAACAGCATCTTCTTTAGCTTTGCCCCTCGCTATGAGACTAATAATCTTGTTTTTCCCTCTTATTTCATTCATTATTTCACTGATTGGAGATGGCCAAGTCACATTACCTTCTTAGGTCTCTGTTTTAGTGTGATATCAGACTAATAGTGTACTTTGGCATCTTTAGTATCCTGCTGGTAAGGATTAGCAAAATAATATATGACAAGCTTTCAAATTCTTTCTATTGGAAACATTTTTCTGAGTTTATAAAACATATTAGGGTTCACATTGCCCAGAGTTACCTACCAAGGACAGTTTCTCTTCTTGGATGGAGTGAGTGGCACCATATTAAAACTTGGACAAGATCAGGATTCACTCATTTAGAAATTATATACCAAAAATGTATCCCAGGCTTTTCTTGGAGCTGGAAATGGAAGTCAACAAGCTAGATCAGGCAGTTTCATTCAGTAGTAGGAAGGAGATCATAAACTACTGAAGAGAAGAAGAGCCTTTGAAAGAATTGTCAAACAACTGTAAGTTGTAAAATAAAATATGTGTGTTTATTTGGGGTCTTAGGGATTGCAATCCAGCAGACAGATTTGATGAAAATCAAAACCGAGCTGGGGGAAATAGTCCAAGATGGCAGAGGAGTAGGAGACCTTAGTTTCATCTGGTCTCAGGAATTCAGCTAGATAGCTATCAAATCATTCTGAATACCTGCGAACTCAAATGGAGATTTAAGAAAAGAATAGCTGCAATTCTACAAATAGAAAAGCAACCACTTTCTGCAAGAATGACAAGATGGAAAAACTCACCCCAAAAAAGGGAACAAGAGGCAGTAATGACTGCCAGGGACCTAATCAGTATGGATATAAGTAAGATGTCAGAACTAGAGTTCAGAATAATGATTATGAAGATACTAGCTGGGCTTGAAAAAAGCATAGAAGACACTAGAGAATCCCTTTCTGGAGAAATAAAAACTAAAATCTAATCAAGTTGAAATAAAAAAGGTTATTAATGAGATGCAATAAAAAATGGAGGCTCTAACTGCTGGATAAATGAGGCAGAAGAGAGAATTAGCTATATAGAAGACAAAATATGGAGAATAAAGAAGCTGAGAAAAAGAGAGAAACAACTACTGGATCATGAGGTGAGAATTCGAAAAATAAGTGATACCATAAAACGAAACAATATTAGGATAATTGGGATCCCAGAACAAGAGGAAAGAGAGAGAGAGGGGCAGAAGGTATATTGGAGCAAAATATAGTGGAGAACTTCCCTAATCTGTGGAAGGAAACAGACATTCAAGTCTAGGAGGCACAGTGAAGCCCCTTCAAAATAAATAAAAATAGGTCAACACCTTGACATATAATAGTGAAACTTGCAAATCTCAGAGATGAAGAGAAAATCCTGAAAACAGTTAGCTCTGGACAAGAGGTCCATAACCTACAATGGTAGAAACATTAGATTGGCAGCAGACCTATCCACAGAGACCCGGAAGGCCAAAAAGGACTAGCATGATATATTCAAGGTGCTAAATGAGAAAAATATGCAGCCAAGAATACTGTATCCAGCAAGGATGTCATTCAAAATAGAAGGAGAGATAAAAAGCTTCCAGGATAAACAGAAACTAAAAGAATTGTGATCACTAAACCAGCCTTGCAAGAAATATTAAAGGGGATCCTTTAAGCAAAGAGAGAGCCCAAAGGTAACATAGACCAGAAAGGAACAGAGACAATATACAGAAAAGTGACTTTACAGGTAATACAATGGTACTAAATTCATATTTTTCAATAGGTACTCTGAATGTAAATGGGCTAAATGTCCCAATCAAAAGACACAGGATATCTGATTAGATAAAAAAGCAAGACCCATTGATATGCTATCTGTAAGAGACTCATTTTAGATCCAAAGACATCTCCAGATTTAAAGTGAGGGGGTGGAAAACCATTTATCATGCTAATGGACCTCGAAAGAAAGCTGGGGTGGCAATCCTTATATCAGAGAAATTAGATTTTAAGCCAAAGACTGTAATAAAAGATGAGGAAGGACACTGCATCATAATTAGAGGGTCTATCCAAAAAGATCTAACAACTGTAAATATTTATGCCCCTAACATGGGAGCAGCCAGTTATATATACCAATTAATAACAAAATTAAAGAAACGCATTGATGATAATACAATAATCATAGGGGACTTTAACAGTCCACTCACTGCAATGGACAGATCATCTAAGTAGAAGATCAACAAGGAAACAAGGGCTTTGAATAACACATTGGACCAGATGGACTTCACAGATATATTCAGAGCATTCCATCCTAAAGCAACAGAATACACAATCTTCTTGAGTGTACGTGGAACATTCTCCAGAATAGATCACATACTGGGTCACAAATCAGATCTCAACCAGTACCAAAAGATTGGTATCATTCCTTGCATGTTTTCAGAGTACAGTGAGTTGAAACTGGAACTCAATCACAAGAGGAAATTTGGAAAGAACTCAAATACAAGGAGGCTAAAGAGCATCCTACTAAAGAATGAATGGATCAACCAGGAAATTAAAGAAGAATTTAAAAAAATTCATTAAAACAAATGAAAATGAAAACAACTGTTCAAAACCTTTGGGATGCAGCAAAGGCAGTCCTAAGAGAGAAGTATATAGCAATATAAACCTTTCTCAAGAAATAAGGTCTCAAATATACAACCTAACCTTACACCTAAAGGAGCTGGAGAAAGAACAGCAAATAAAGCCTAGACCCAGCAGGAGAAGAGAAATAATAAAGATTAGACCAGAAATCAATGAAATGGAAACAAACAAACAAACAAACAAAAACCAGTAGAACAGATCAACAAAATTAGGAGTTGGTTTTTTGAGAGAATTGATAAGATTGATATACCCCTGGCCAGACTTATCAAAAAGAAAAGAGAAAGGACCCAAATAAATAAAATCATGAATGAAAGAGAAGAGATCACAACCAACACCAAAGAAATACAAACAATTATAAGAACATATTATGAGCAACTATATGCCAACAAATTGGCAATCTGGAAAGATATGGATGCATTCCCAGAATTGTATAAACTACCAAAACTGAACCAGGAAGAAATAGAAAACCTGAACAGACCCATAACCAGCAAGGAAATTGAAGCAGTAATCAACAATCTCCCAACAAATAAGAGTCCGGGGCTGGGTGGCTTCCCAGGGGAACTCTACCAAACATTTAAAGAATTAATACCTATTCTTCTGAAGCTGTTTCAAAAAATAGAAATGGAAGGAAAACTTCCAAACTCTTTCTATGAGGCCAGCATTACCTTGATCCCAAAACCAGACAAAGACCCCACCAAAAAGAATAATTACAGACCAATATCCCTGATGAACATGGATGCAAAAATTCTCACCAAGATACTAGTCAATAGGATCCAATAGCACATTAAAAGGATTATTCACCATGACCAAGTGGGATTTATTCCTGGGCTGCAAGGGTGATTCAACATCCATAAATCAATCAATGTGATACACTACATTAATAAAAGAAAGGACAAGAAACATAGGATCCTCTCATTAGATGCAGAAAAAGCATTTGACAAAATACAGCATCCTTTCTTGATTAAAACTCTTCACAGTGTAGGGATAGAGGGAGCATACCTCAGTACCATGAAAGCCATATACAAACAGGCCATGGCGAATATCATTCTCAGAGGGGAAAAACTGAGAGCTTTTCCCCTAAGGTCAGGAACACAGCAGGGATGTCCACTATCACCACTGCTATTCAACATAGTACTAGAAGTCCTAACCTCAGCAATCAGACAACAAAAAGAAATAAAAGCCATCCAAATCAGCAAAGAAGTCAAACTCACTCTTTGCAGATGACATGATACTCTACATGGAAAACCCAAAAGACTCCACCCTAAAATTGCTAGAACTCATACAGGAATTCAGCAAAGTGGCAGGATATAAAATCAATGCACAGAAATCAGTTGCATTTCTATACACTAACAATGAGACAGAAGAAAGAGAAATTAAGGAGTCGATCCCATTTACAATTGCACCCAAAACCATAAGATACCTAGGAATAAATCTAAGAAGCAAAGGATCTGCACTCAGATAACTATAGAATACTCATGAAAGAAACTGAGGAAAAAGACACAAAGAAATGGAAAAATGTTCCATGCTCATGGATTGGAAGAACAAATATTGATAAAATGTCTATGCTACCTAGAGCAATCTACACATTCAATGCAATCTCTATCAAAATTTCATCAACTTTTTTCACAGAGCTAGAGCAAATAATCCTAAAATTTGTATGGAATCAGAAAAGACCCTGAATAGCCAAAGGAATGTTGACAAAGAAAACCAAAGCTGGTGGTATCCCAATTCCGGACTTCAAGCTCTATTACAAAGCTGTAATCATCAAGACAGTATGGTCCTGGCACAAAAACAGACACATAGATCAATGGAACAGAATAGAGAGCCCGGAAATGGACCCTCAACTCTATGGTCAACTAATCTTCGACAAAGCAGGAAAGAATGTCCAATGGAAAAAGACAGTCTCTTCAACAAATGGTGTTGGGAAAATTGGACAGCCATACGCAGAAGAATGAAACTGGACCATTTCCTTATAACATACACAAAAATAGACTCAAAATGGATGAAAGACCTAAATGTGAGACAGAAATCCATCAAAATCCTAGAGGAGAACATAGGCAGCAACCTCTTTGACCTCGGCTGCAGCAACTTCTTGCTAGACATGTCTCCAGAGGCAAGGAAAACAAAGGCAAAAATGAACTATTGGGACTTTATCACAATAAAAAGGTTTTGCATAGCAAAGGAAATAGTTGACAAAACCAAAAGACAACTGACCGAATGGGAGAAGATATTTGCAAATGACACATCAGATAAAGGGCTAGTATCCAAGATCCATAAAGAACTTATCAAACTCAACACCCAAAGAACAAATCATCCAAACAAGAAACAGCCAGAAGACATGACCAGACATCTCTCCAAAGAAGACATACAATTGGCCAACAGACACTTGAAAAAATGCTCAACATCACTCAGCATCAGAGAAATACAAATCGAAACCACAAGATGCCACCTCACACCAGTCAGAATGACTGAAATTACCTTTCAGGAAATGACAGATGTTGGCGAGGATGCAGAGAAAGGGGAACCCTCTTACAATGTTGGTGGGAATGCAAGCTGGTGCAGCCACTCTGGAAAACAGCATGGAGGTTCCTCAAAAAGTTGAAAGTAGAGCTACCCTATGACCCAGCAATTGCACTACTGGGTATTTACCCCAAAGATACAAATGAAGTGATCTGGAGGAGGGCACGTGATGTAATGAGCACTGGGTATTATATCAAACTGATGAATCACTGACCTCTACCTCTGAAACTTATAATACATTTTATGTTAATTAATTGAAATTAAATTTAAAAAATAAAAAATTTGTGAGAGAAGAAAAAAACTGAGCTGAGGAGAGACAAAGAAGGTTAGAGTTTTTAAAGAGGAAAGAGGGGATTTACATAAGTTGTTTGGAAGAGAAGGTAATTTGTGCTGGTTTACAGTTACATTAATCTAGGTGTGATTGATTGCTGGGGCTAGCGTTAGGAAGATTTCCATTTATGCCCATTATAACATAAGTGGATGCCTTGGCTTTTAGCTGAATTCAGAAAAAAAAAATCCGAGAATTTGAGGCAAAAGATGTGACTAAGTTCCACTTCCTCGATGTCCTCTTGGCTACATTTTAAATAACTCTCTTAGCAATGGTTACTCCATTTTATTTTCTTCATTGTCGGAATTCACCTAAATCAGAGGATCATAT
Organism: Phoca vitulina; assembly: GCF_004348235.1. Lineage (NCBI taxonomy): Eukaryota > Metazoa > Chordata > Mammalia > Carnivora > Phocidae > Phoca > Phoca vitulina. Next base: position 32,405,195 of record NW_022589720.1, on the reverse strand, counting down.
TGATTTTTATCAAACTATCTGAGCTCTAGGTGAAAACAAGGCCTCTTGGAGGATTTCACTCATTTTCACATTAAAATATAGAGCATGGGCACAATGGTTGGGGCCCCATCCTATGCTCCCATAAACACTCTTAGGTCATTAGCTGGGGCCCTGAATAGCCAATTAAAGACTGAAATTTTCACTATCTTAGATATTTTCAAATATCCAGATGAAGCCCTGAACTTTTCACCTTTCTCAGGGATGTTTTTGTGGACTCACTCTCTGATCTTCATGCTGGAAGGTGGGAAAAGGGAGGGAGGCCAAGGCTGAGGTGCCCATCCCAGACAGCTTCTGCCTACCTTCAACCTCATTCCCCACAGGGCCTGTTTCTTTTAGTCTCCTTCTGGGCCTAGGGACAGCTGCTTGCAATCGTATTACACTCTCATTACCTGCATCTTGTTTCAGGCTCTGACCACAGTAATATCAGAAGACAGCTTCTGTTCTTTTGCCTGGCCCTTTTAGAAGCTGTCCATCTGGTTGGAGAACACTTGCTGAGTTCTAAAGTCACCCTGCTCAAAGAAGTTGTTTCAGAAGTGATGGGAAGGCAGTTGTTGGTTTTGTTCCTTATGTGCGAATCCAAAAGTGCAACGTGACTCATCTTCAGTAGGCTGGAAAGCTCTCACGCAGGCAGAAGTCAGTTCTGGGAGGTCTAGCTAGAAGTCCTCTAGCAGTATGTTCTTAGGAAGAGATTGGAGTAATAGCTGCCATTTATCAAAGGCCTGCCTTCTGGCAGTCACTTACATATATTACCTCTAATATTTATAACAGCCCTGTACGGTATTATTCCCATTTTACAGAAGTGCAAACAGAAATTAAATAGTTGGGCTCACGGAGGTATTAGGTGATGAAGACGGTGCTGTCAGGTTTCCAAGTCCAGGTGTCTGGGTTTTTTCCTTTTTCTTTTTTTCCTTTTCTTTTTCTCTTTCTTTTCTTTTTCAGATTAGGCCTTCTATCCTGAATAAAACTCATAGGTCTTGAGTAGCAGTCCTCATTATTTGTTCAGAATTATTTTCATTGACTATTATAAATTATATTTTTCTGTGTTGTTCTAAGTAAAGAGCTTATTTGAGCCCTTTTAAAAACAATCACTATTCACGAGTTTTAATGTTTTAACTTACTTTCTCGTTGGGCTATGGCTCAGTCATTAAACGTCTGCCTTCAACACAGATCATGATTCCGGGGTCCTGGGATTGAGTCCCACATCGGGCTCCCTGCTCAGTGGGGAGCCTGCTTCTCCCTCTCCTGCTCTCCTGCTTGTGTTCCCTCTCTTGCTGTGTCTCTCTCAATCTTAAAAAAAAAAAAAAATGGACCTAGATAGTTTCTTAAATCCTTAAACAAGTAAAGCACCAAATCTAATGGAATTAAATTCAGCAAGAGTAAGATTAAAAGTTTGCTTTATGCTCAAATTGTGTTTTTTCTTTATGCCCTATCTCTGGCTGCAAATGTCATCATACCATTTTCTATCAGATGAGAAACAGCAAATGTTATAAATGAGAAAAACGTTCAGTGCAGCTGCATCAGCCTCACAAGTGCCTAAGTGGAACTTTAAATCCCAGGGTTATATTCGAAAGGACATTGCTGCGTAGTGCACCTCGGAGAGCCTCTCAATGGGTGATGCATTGGTCCTTGACCCTGAGAGATGGCATTTTGATTTTGATTGCTTTTTTATGGAGAGTTTAGAACCTTTCTCAGAATATTGCTTTTAGGGATTTTTCTTGGCTAATGTTTGGGCAAAAATCGTTTTTATTCCAGCTGAAAGTCATCTTTTTTATCAGAATTCAGAACAGAATATGGCAAAGCTTTGGATCCCAGCTACTTAAAATTGTTTGATTTCATTGTAGCCTTTGCTGATGGTCATAGCAAATGTATTTTCCCAAACTTTAAGACAATATTTTAATAGAAAATCAAATGAAAGAAACGCATTTTACTAATTTTTTTTCCTCCATTAAAAAAAAGAAACCTATGGAAACAACATTTAATGATTACTTTCTATATTCTAAGCCATGTGGTAGATACTTAGCCAAATATTGGCTGACATTTCTATGTAATGAATTCATGGGGTTGTTTTTTTTTTTTTAATTAGAGAATTGCTCCCTTTAAAGGTGATATCATGATTAATTGCAACTATTGTGAACAAAATTTTTAAAAAGGACCAGACTTTCTTTTTTTCTTTTTTGTCTTGTATTAAAGACCAATATAACTTATCATTTTTATGATACAGGATAATTATTAGCATCAATTACTGAACTATGTACCACACAGAGATATTTGGAAGAAGCTATTGGTATGTGCACTGCTGTTTGCACACATACTCACTGGACTAGACATCTGTTTTTTCTTGCATTTGAATATTATAGTTTTTAAAAATTGTGGTAAATATATAAAACATAAAATTTATCATTTTAACCATTTTCAAGTGTAGAGTTCTATAGCATTAAGTACATTCACATTGTTGTGCAACCATCACCCCCATTCATCTCCAGAACTTTCTCATCTTCCTAAAACCCATTAAACACTAACTCTCCATTCCTCCACCCCCCCCCATTCTCTAGAAATCACCATTCATCTTACAGTCTCTATGAATTTGACTATGCTAGGAACCTCATAGATGTGGACTCATGCGATATTTGACCTCTTTTGAAGGGCTTATTTCACTTACTGTAATGTTTGTTTCATCCATGTTGTAACGCAAGTCGACATTTCTTTCCATTTTAAGGCTGAACAACACTGCATGATCTGTATGTAGCACATTTTGTTTATCCATTCGTTTATTGATCAACACTTATGTTTTGTCTACCTTTTGGCTATTGTGAATGATGCTGCTATGAACGTTGTTGCCCAAGTATCTGCTCAAGTCCCTGCTTTCACTGCGTTTGTGTACATTCCCAGAAGTGGCATTGCTAAGGCATATGGTAGTTCTATGTGTAATTTTTTGAGGAATGCGATTGCTGTAGTTTTGATCTCTCTTCTCTTGCTGCCATTTCTCTGTACTGTTAGTGTGCTTGTCATTAGAAACCTTTTCTTACCTAATTACACCTCTTTATTTGCTGTTTATTTTCTCTTAGTTGAAGAGGGATTTAGCTAAATTGATTACAGTTTTGCTTAGAATAGAAGTAAATAGGATCTGAGAACATTTAATTAAGTAAAGTTCATCAGCTTTAGTATATAAATGTTATCACATCTACTTTAACACTGAAGGTCCTTTTATGTACTTTCAATGTATATAATTGAAAATGTTATTGATGGTGTTTTAGATAATTAAAACATAGGAGTTGCAACTTCTAGATCAGCAAGATATTGCAGTTATTTGAATTAAGATTCCTTAATCTAGCTATTCTGCATAATCTCATAATGAACCAAACATTGGATGTTATCCATAGCAGAAATTTTTTTTAGAAATTCATGAATTATTATTACAGATGCTTATTATGTATTTATGTCAGTCTCTAAGCACAGTTTCAGCTTAGCATGTGTAAATAGTCTAGATCTTGAGTATAAAATGCAAATATAAGCCTTTGTGCACCTGCCAAGGCAAAGCAAAACAAGACATAATTTATTGGTGGTAAAAATGACTTTAATAATAGCTAATAATTTCATTAAAAATAAATAAATACCAATAAATAATATGGCCACATGGAAATGGGGATTTGTTACGACTATCAAATATTAGATCTTTAACTATGATATATGCAAGTCATCCTAAGATCATTTCTCAATGGTGTGTTTTTTTGAAGGATTACCATTACTACTGCAGTATTTTGGCCAATTGTCTTCCCTGACTTTTTTCCTTGTTTAGGCAAGCCAAGCTACCCAGCCATCACTAGGCACCTCACACCCCAACCCTGACCTTTATGTTGGATCCTGTTTTTTTATCATCATTCCCACTTGTACTCTGGGTCCATGTTTCCATTCAAAGTCTATTTGAATTCTGACCCATTTGGCTTGTTTCCCATTTCTACTTGTCTCTCATGCTTGATGACAGGGAAAAAATAGGCCTCTGGAAAATAAAATAGGAAGAATTATCTATATTAGAAACTTCATCAGAACCAAAAGCAAAATGGAAAAGACTTTTTTCTCCTGAAATGGAGAAGCTTCTTTATTGAAGATTAATAGTAGGAAATCAGTATACCCTTCTTCTCTCTCTCCCTCCCTGTCTTTCCTTTATCCAAAGACCATTTACCTTATAGACTTATCAGACACTGCTGAGTTCTATGCACTTAAGTTATTCATAGCTTTCTGGAGGAAGCACACATCTCAAAAAATAAAGATAATATAGTATGATCAGAACCAAAGTAGGGATATGCCTAGCTTCTCTGCAATGTATAAGCTGTAGGGGAAGTAGACAGAGAAGGCTTATCATAAGAGGTAATGTTGAGGTTGAGTCTCAAGGAGTTAGTTTTCTTGGCAGAAAAGGAAACCCAGGGCAATTCCAGGCAAAAGGGTCAATATGTGCAAAAAGCATCAAGGTGTCAAGTAATATGGCACATTCAGGAAATCATTAGTTGTTTGACACAAGGAGACATATTTGGAGATGAGATAGAATGGGTAAGGACTGGATAAGAACTAGAGGAGAATGGGGCATTTTCAGCTAAAGCTGAGAAAGAAATATCCTGGCATCTATGCTTGGGGAAGGATTCTAAGATAGTATGTAAATATGACATGGTAAGAAGAACTACCAAATAAGACTTCATATTAGAACAGCTATAAGTCTGGGGAATCCCATATCACTGCCTTCCTTGATCTTTGGAACTAGGACCACTCAGATTTCACTTTATAGGTTCCTAGCTCTAGATAATTCATCCAAGACTGTCTTTGGGCAGTGGGGATATCTCCCCCAATGGATTAGTTACTTAACATTAATTTAGCTCCATACCCCTGTGCATTAATTTCTCAATATAAAAGAGGCTTTGGATTGGCTTCTCAATCAGATTGGTGATCTCACTCTAACTTTTTGTACAAGGTACAAATGGGCTTCTTAATACAGAATCCTAGAGTTAGCCTGGCTAACTCTTCAGGACTCTAATTGTCATAACCTGACAGAGAGGGAAGCATAACACATTCTCTGGTAGGACAGGATGTCTAGAAAGAGAAATGCTATATGTGATAGAGTCATTCCTGTGCCCTTACAGGGAAGAACTGAGAAAGGGGGCATAGAGAGGAAGAAGGGATTTCTCCCCTCAAATATTCTCTGCTCAGGTTTCCATAGGACTTGAGTTTTGTCATTTCACAAAATCCTCCAGAGAACTTAAATTGTGCCTTGAATTATGGTTCCCATATCAGTTCTGCCATCCAATTGGACACCAGGAGACTGCTTTCATCTTGGCTTTCTTTTCTTGCCTCCTATTTAAATTTCCCCTAATTGCCTTCTGGGTTTGTCTCAGCTTTATAACCTGTCAACAAAGTCTAACAGCCAAGTATTGTTTATAATGGGTGATTTTACTCAATCTTTCTAAGCTCTTATTCCTTTAGAGGGCAGAGCATAGTATGTGTGATTCATTGTGTGCAAAAAAAAAAAAAAAAAATGTTTCCTCTGGCTAGCTGTCATTTAACTTTTCTGGTACTCAGAGTTCTTGTTTTTAAAATCTGAGGATTGGACTAGATGATCCTAGGATCCAGAAGGCTATCTTATCCTACAACTTCATAGTAAGTTGAAATTTTGACCCCTTTCTTCATCTCTCCATTCAGCCACTTGATATAGCTTCATTATGAGCAGAGAATACTTCCCTACAACTTGACTTTGGAATTGGCCATGTGATTTGCTGAGAATAGGACAGAAGGTACAATTTGCTAGTTCTGAGCCTAAGCTGTAAAGATGCCTCTCTCTTGCACTTCTGCCGTGATTATGAGAGTAGTTTCCCTGGGTAGCCTGCCAGTCCCAAGTGGAGGATGAGAGACATGTGGAGCAGAGCCACACAAGCAACTGTTGCCTCATGTCAAGGCTTCTTGGCCAAACTTGTGAATAAGAAGTGAATATTTATTGTTGTGCGCCACTGAGATTTTGAAGTTTTTTATTATATAGCCTTATTATGGGAATACCTAACTGATTCAGTCTATATGGTTGTAGTGTTTTGCATATAGTAGACTTGATAAATATTGATTGAATGATTCTATTATTGAGAATTGTCTTATTGTTTTTGCATGAAATGCAATGGTCAAAATAAAATATCCCCTTCATTATAGGTGTTATCAATCTAAACTGCAATGATTAGGGATTCTTAAAAAACTTTTCTGTAAGAGGAAGTGGAGTAGGAGTTACCAAGTGCTATACCTTTCAGACATTTCTGAAAGTACTTTTACCCTTGCAACTGCACCCAACTGCACTCCTAGTCAGTACATGTCTGTTATCAGTCCTTAGAGAAACCGCTCCTTGCATGCTCCATTCAGAAGGTTCTTAAGTGACTATGTAATTTCTCCAGCTGGTTGTATTGGGCCACGCTGACCTAGATCATTTGGGGGAGAAAAGAGCAGCTGCTGAAGAGATGAAGGTTTTTAATGAGACTCTTTTCATTGGAGTTTTTACAAATTAGGTCAGTTATAATCTGATAAAAGCAGGAGATGGTCTAGTGGATAATTAGGAAATTGCACTGAGATATAGGACAGCCTCTTCAAAATGACTTCTAATGATGATAAAATCTAGAGTTTGGAAGTTACTGTGGGGTAAGGGTGCTGAATCTTAGGTATCATGGGAGATACGTCTTGATTCTAAGTACCATTTGAGACCAAGTATCTGAGAAAAGAGGTGCCTGATCCTTTGAAGGACCCTTCAGGGAGAACCAGGTAATGTCACAGGCCTTTTAGCAGTAAGAATGCAGAAACTCAGAAGGTAGGAAATTGACCCAAATTCTTTCTACTACCCAGTGATACTCTGGTTATTTTGTATAATGCCATGCTAATAAAGTATATTTTTTAAAACTGATCATCCACAGTAACCTCTGCATTGTACTAAGTGATGAAAAGATTATTGGATATTATAAAAACTACAACTATCACAAGTAGCAAGTACCATTTCTTGAGTTCTTACTTTGAACTAGATAATTGTATCTGTATTATTTCATTTAATTTTCACAATTTTACTCTAAGGCTGATAGTATTATTACCATTTTTCAAATGAGGAAATGAAGCCCAGAGAAAAGAAGTGATTTTTCTTCAAGGTCACAGGACCAGAAATATAAAACGTAGGCGCTTTGGCTTTTAGAAGATTGAGGGAGTTTTCTCGGGATAACAGGGCCAGAAAAATGATATGTGGGGGATGATAGCAGTACAAGTGGCATTAGATTGGCTAGGAGAGAAGGGCCTTGACATGAAGGGTCTAGAGGAGAGAGCTCCATCTTTTTCTATAAAGGGCTTTGAGGGCCATATGGTTCCTGTTGCAATTACTCTGCCAATAATATGCAAGCAGACCTAGAAATATGTAAACCTAATGGGCATGGATGTGTTCTAATAAAGCCAGATATGAACACTCAAATTTGGATTTCTCAACTTTAATGTCACCTTATATTATTCTTCTTTTGCCTTTTTTTAACCATTTAAAAAGGTAAAGGCTTTCTTAGCATGCAGGCTATACACACACAGGCGGCAGGCTAGACTTGTCCTGTGGTCTGTAGTTTGCTGACCCCTGCTCTGGTGTCCAGCAGTATGTATGTATCCATATGTGTATGTTTTTATTATTTATTGTAGCAGGAAATGAGAACAACACTGTCACTGAATATTGGTAAAACAAGGAAATCTGTGGAAACCTCATTCCGTAACTTTCTCAAAAGCAGTGGAAGATTGGAAGGTTCAGCACTGTTATGTCCCTTAGAATCATCTTTGACGTTTACTAAAAGCCTTGATGAGAACTCTGGGATTTCCTTAACCTTTCTGTACTTTAGTTTTCTCCTTTGTATAATGTGGGTAATAAGAATACACTCTGTATGTCAGGGTCCCTGAAACCAACCCCAGGTTCAGGAATTCACTAGGAGGAATCCTAGAACTCAGCATTTGGTCATATTCGCAGCTGTGCCTTACTATGGTTGAAAGGATACAGACCAAAATCAGGAAAGGGAGAAGGCACTTGGGGCATAGCTAGGAAAACCAGGTGCAAACTTCCAGTGGTTCTCTTTCAGTGGAGTCACACAGGACATGCATAATTCTTTCAGCAATGAGTTGAGACAACACCTGTGAGGTGTTGCCAACCAGGGAAGAGCATTAGAGATTCAACAGGGTTTTTACTGGGGGCTGTCACGTAAGCATCCTCCATCTGGCATGTGTCAAATTCCAGATACCCAGAAGGAAAGCAGGTGTTCAATGTAAACTGTATCATTTGCACAAATAGTTTAGGCATAGTGAACTACTCCTATCATTTCTGGGAATGGTGAAAACGCCCCTGAAACTCAAGTTCCTAGATGCCAGCCAAGTGAAACTTGTAGGTAGGCCTTTCAAAGGACAGCAGTCGGGCCTGTTACGTTAACTCTTTTCTGTACATTTTCCCAAAGTGGTGAGGATTAAATGAGTTAATATATTGTGCTTAAATAATGCTTGGCAGAGAATGAGCCCACAAAGCTGTACATTTCACTCTCAGAAGATTAACCAGGAGGCAAGAAGGCATCATGAGAAAGTCTCATAGGGTTGCAGATAGGCCACATTCTTTTGTGGATATATTTTTGTGGTATGAATCATTATACACTCATATAAACACATGGGAGAGTGTCATTAATTTTACCTCTTAAACTGTAGCAATTAAGAATATACCACCCCCCAGTAATCTCTTCAGTGTTATGCCTTATAGGCCAAACAGATACTTAGGTCCACACACAAGAGACAATGTCATCCTGCTGTTCAGAACTCCTTTGATAGTGGAGGACACTCATGCTCATGGACTCCTGAAGATTTGTCTGAAATTAACAAAGAAGAAGGGGCATTTTGTTGTAAGCTTCCACTGAAGGACTGGAGGGGGCATACAGATCATTGTACAATAGTAATTGACAAGGTTACCTCTATGGACTGTTCTACTATGTCCATAGAGGTAATACTCTCTCTACTAAGGAAGCCTGAATGCAGAATGGTTCTTCTACCAGTTCAGTCATTGTATTGCTCACAATTGGTACCAAGAAAGGATGATAAATGTGCTATCAGTTTGTATGAGGGAGCGAGTCATTACTTTGTTTTGTGCAGCAGAAATCCCAGTGATCATAAATTGATTCATTAAAGGCCTAAAATGTCAGAGTTCCTCTTTTATTCTGTTGAGATACTGTTAATCCTCAATTACCCGCCAATGCATTTTCCACTTTATGGCTAACTTAGATGCTAATTTTTAATAATGGGCACAGTTTCCCCTGCCATCCAGAATATTTTCCTTTATGTGGAGATATGTTTTTAGACAATAAAAATGCTTTAGAAAGTAAAACACTTAAATATCTTTTGTATAATGTATCATATAAATTAAGGAGATAGACATATTCTTTACACATAATAAAACAATTATCTTTTTATAATGGAGATTTTACTTAAGAAACCTATTAGTATCTACAATGAGCAGTTCTTCCTTTTTTTAAATCTCCTGAGTATTGGGCAATTGATACCAAGTGAAAAATCATCAGTTCTCTAATAACCCAGTGCTTTTCTGACAAAACCATAACCTTCAATCCATCATTACTTCTTAGAAAGCAGAGCCTTAAGCCCCTGCGGTGTTATCTCTGAAAGAGGACAATATGGCCTGCCCACTCAGGATGAGAATTCATATTATTTTATTATATAGAAATTATGGTCTAGATAGTTTTCTTTTTAAGAGCCCGCTTTAATTACTGAAGGACTTAAAAAAAAAAAAAAAAAAAAACCCTTGGGTGAAAACTAAAAAATATAGCCGTTTCTAATCCTATCATGTACAATTTAGTATAATTTATAGGTTTCTTCATCACCTTAAATACCTTACTGAGTTTTGTAGGCCAGGGACTCTTAAGTCATGAGAAGAATTGTAGTAATGAAAATATGAATAATTTACCCAATTTTTAGGCCATACTCTCTTTGCCAAGTGGTTCAGAAACCAGGCAGGGCAGATTGGATGCAGCTACTGATGCTTACAAATTAACTTGCCTGTTCCTGAAATGTATGGAATGGCAGAAACATTACAGTTGGAAGAATGAAAAGAGAAACTGCCTCAACAATATACCTTTTATAACCAGAAAGGGTATCCTTTATGCCATAGGCCTGTTTGAAACTTTAAATGGTGGACTCATTACATTTAGCAACTTTATTTTAAGTAGGAAATAGATCAAGATTTTAATTCTGTGGCATTGTTCTGAGATTGGGCCAGCAGTTTACAATCTTGGTTGTCAAGGGAAGAGCAAAGGGGATGAGATCATCATTAAAACCCAGCTACACAGAGAGGGAACAGGAAGTAAAGCAATATGAAGAGGGAAACATATAAGCAAATAAACTACATATGGGTTTTGCTAATAAACATTTCTATGTGTAGTCATAGGAAAGACCATCTTTCGTTCTGATAAACAATCTTATTGGTATTTAACCTTGGTTATGAATGTTTAAATCCAGCGAGCAATTAAAAGCTCAAACTCAATACCAGAACATTGGTTAGTGAAGTAGGGAGGGGGTTTTCATTTACCTTCAAAGATGGGCTTGAGGAAATGTTCTGTCTTCACTGATTCAACTAGACTCATCAATATGAGCATTTTATTAAAATTCATATAGGTTTGTTGCAGGTGTTCACTTAAGTTATCCAACCAAAATCTGACATTAGGTTAACTTTAACTTTCAGTATGAACACACTTTGAAACTTGCTTTAACCTAGAAAGTCCACTTCTAGGAATGTACCCTACTGATATATGTATACCTTTGTTACATACTAAGATGTTTCAGGGTTGTTTGTGGTAGTAAAACATTGGAAACAATCAAAATATCTATCAGCAGAGGTCTGTTTAAATAACTTATGAACAATGAAATACTCTGCCAGCATTAAAAAAAAAACTAAGAAAGCTCTATATGTCAATGTGGAATGATCTTCATGGTATTTTAAATGAAAATTATCACGCAGGAATCCGTATTATGTGCAACCATTTGCATGTAAGTATATTTTTAATGCTTATTTATGAATATATATTTCTATTCATGCTCAAAATGCATAGAACATCTTTGGAAGGTTACAAAGTAATTGGTAACAATAGTTGCCTCTTAGAAGATGTAAAGGTGTTGGGACCAGGGATGAGAAGAAGATTTAAATTTCACAATGTATACTATTTTATGCCTTTTGACTTTTGCAATGTGTGTGTATTATCCATGCAAAATGTTGTTTTAAAAAATTTACCTGCTTGGGAAGAGCAAATGGATTTGTCCCCTGTTCTCCAGAATACTTTGTTCATACTACTATTATCACATTTATCAAATTGTCTCCTGTTAAGAATTTTCTGTTGAATTCCCTTGCTAATTTGTGAGCTCCTGAAGCTTAAAACTGTTTTATGCATTTTAACATCAGACCTAGCATATCTGGCATATGGCAGGGGTTTGATAATGCTTTAATGAATAAATGTACTTTTATATGACATGATTTACTTTAGTTACCTTAATTTTTACTTTGTTATTCTATGATAAATAGTAAACAAAGTAATAGTTAAATTGTATAGTACAAAAAGGCTTATATTTTGAAAAGCACAAGTCCCCTATCCCCATCCAGTTTTTTTTCCATAGAGAAAACTACTGTTAACTTCCTTTTTACTGCATTTTCTTTTTTTTTTTTAAGATCTTATTTATTTACTTGACAGAGAGATAGAGAGAGAGCACAAGCAGGCAGAGCAGCAGGCAGAGAGGGAGGGAGAAGCAGGCTCCCTGCCGAGCAGGGAGCCCGATGCGGGGCTCGATCCCAGGACCCTGGGATCATGACCTGAGCGGAAGGCAGACACTTAACCGACTGAGCCACCCAGGTGCGCCTGCATTTTCTGATATTTACCTCTATACATCTAAATAATAAGCTTATATTGATGCTTGCTGATTTGTCCATTTTAGGCACCATCTATTGAGACTTCCTGGTATAGTACTTGAGGATTTAATTCTCTTACTGACTCCTACGGCCCCCCACCTCCACCCTTACCATCTTCTCATTGTAATTATATTATTATTTTTGGTTAAATCATATAGTTAGTGTCTACATTCCTATGACTAGATATCTGTTGTTCATTCCTATGACTAGGTATCTATTGCTCACTACTAAGCCAAATAATGTACTATGATTATATTTCATACAGTTTTTTTTCTAAAGCTAAAAATTGCATTTAAAAAATTGTTTTCTTTGTGCTTATGGTAGTTATGTTCCAAATGCTCACAAAGATTTGTCATTTGCCTATAATAATTTTTCCAAATGCTCACAGTTCCGAATAGTGCATAGGTTTATTTTTCCCTGGATGCCCCACTCCTGAGCCCTCCAAGCTCCTATTAAGTATGAATTGCTCTCTGGGTAGATATGCAGCTGTCCTCTGGATTTACTTTTCTGACACTGTGTAGAATTTCTTATACCCTGGATTCTAAATTCATATCTTCCGTGACTTGGTAAAGTTAATAGTGATACTAATTAACATTTGTTGTGTGCCAGGTACTGTTTACATGCATGGATTTGCTAATATGCTTATATTATAGGTGCTACCTCCTGATACTACCGACCTCATGGTAGATACTAGTACCTCCACTTTACTGATGAGGAAATTGAGGTGCACAGAGATTAAATAGTTTCATCAATGGCCCACAGCTAGAAAGTGAAAGGATTCAAACCGAGGATTCTGATTCTAGGATCTGTGCCTAAATCAATTTAGTATACTATCTCTTGTTCTCAAAATGTGTTTTCATTATACGTGAAAGGGCATTTAGGAGGTAAACTTTTGAGTCCTTGCATGTCAGAAAATATAATTTATGTTCATGATTGATTGACACATTGGCTAGGTATAGAAGTCTAAGTTGAAAATCGTTTCAACTCAGAATTGTGAAGACATTGCCTTTTAGCATCAGTGTTAACTTTAGAGAAATAAAATGCCATTTGACTCCCTGTGTTTTGATCTGTTTGTAAATAACTTCTATAAACTCAGAAACTCCTGTTTATCTCTAGTATTTTCAACTCTCATGATCTCTGATGATACCCTTCATTCATTCATTTTGCTAAGTAATTGATAGCTCTTTCAATCTATTAATTTATATTTTTAGCACTCAGTAATCTTCCTTTATTGCTTCTTTGTTAATTTCCTCCCTGTTCTTTTTGTTTGTTTCTTTATAAAATCCTATTAGTTTGTGTCCTTAGAGTTCCCTTTTCTCATTGTTTCTGCTCTCCTTCATGTTGGTGATCCTTGGATGTCCACTTATATGTAGGAATGAGACCAGATGAAAGTTTATGGGAAGTTGGATAATGATGGTGATGATGATTTGTATGTGTGTTGGAGAGAGCTAAGGGATGCAGTTTATCAACTTTTAGGGTTCATTCTAAGGTGATCAGATGGTAAGCATGTCTATTCACTGAGGTAGACACCACCCCAGGTTGTTTTGTGGAAATATTTTAAGAACATTCTAGGTTTGTGGGTTTTGTTTTGGTTTGGTTTGGTTTTGCCTGATTAGGCTTCTGGCATTAGGGAAAATAGACCAGTAAGGGATCTGAGATTTCCATTGTTGAGTGGCATTTACCCACCTTCAATTTCCACCATACACATGCCCCTCCTAGATTAGTTTCTCCTGAGCAAAATCTTTGTTCTTCCAGGTTGTAGGAGGAGAAATCCTTGTGCAGTTGTATGGGATGGAGGAAGAGACCTATGGGTCTAACTGCTCTGATTCATAGACTTTTGACTAATGCTTCCCTCATTTCCACCTTGTCTCGTTGCATCTTCCATGATACGTGGTGCTTCTAGATCCTATGCATTTTCAGGCTTCTTTGGAAATGTCTTTCTCTCCAGCAGTATCCTCTCCTCAGGCCCTTGGGTTTCAGCTTCCTCTGCTCTTCTGAGTCATTCATAAGTCATTTGTTCATTCACTTTTTATCTTCCAGGTATTTGTTGATGTCTCTTTGTTTCTTTTTACATTCTCATTATTGTAATTTTTAAATCTCTCTCTCTTTTTTTAATTTGGGGAGAGGGTAAAGATAAACACATATTTAGTTTGCCATATTTCCTAAGTTTATTCCACAAGTTGTCCATTTTTTAAAAATTGAAGTATAGTTGACATACAATGTTACATTCATTTCAGGTGTAGAACATAGTGATTCAACAAGTCTATACATTATGCTATGCTCACCATACATCATATATTTTTAATTGATACCTTGGCTAGTGAAATCACTGGACAGAGCTGCTGGTCTGGATCACACCAAAGAGGTTTTGTTGAGTTCTTTCTAAACTAGCTCCTTTCAGCCCATTATCACCTTGGCCTCACCATTCTTATTTTCTATCTCCCTGAAGGGAAGCAAGGTATTTAAGAAGATAGAGACTATAAATAAGGCCGTTGGTGCCTAAGACCTTTCATTAGGGTGAAAAAATATGGTAGCTGAATTTGTGACTCACACCACTAAGAAAAGTCATGAAAACAGCATATGTTCTGATACAGAAAGAACATTTTCCTACCAAGATAATATATAAGTATAAAGATGAAAATATACCCTAATTTTTTCTCACTCATTATTTCAGTGATGGTAAGTTTTTAAAAACATAATTACTGCTGTTTTATAAAGATTTAACTGTGATACCTTTTGTAGTACCTACGCTGCTTCTTCCCACATTGCTAGATTCAATTATTAACTCTACATCCATTTTTAGATCTGCTTTTTCTGTCCAGTGCTCAATTTTCTTACACATTTGAAAGTACTTTTCTTTTCTTTTTAATTTTTTTCTTAATTTTTTTAAAGTAATCTCCATACCCAACGTGAGGCTCAAATTCAAAATCCTGAGCTCAAGAGTTACATGCTCTACCGACTGAGCCAGCCAGGCACCCCTGGAAGTACTTTTCAATGAAATCTTTAAAAAAACTATTTTCTGACCCTCAAAATCTGTTTTTATTAAACACTAATATAGTATTTTAATGTCAAATTCTTATTATAATTTTAATTCTATTTGGAGACTACAACTCTTTAGGAGATTAGAAAAAGAGGGCATGAAAGAGAGCAATACTTTTTAAAGTGTTGGTTAATGAGATCCAGGGCAAAAGATGAAAGAAGTGGGTTTCCTTTTGTGTTTGCAGGAGGATAGGGGAGAAAAGGAAGAACAGACTTAATTGGGTAGTCTTTTTTCTTATTCGAGATCTTGTTTTCATGGGTTAGGAAAATTTGGGGCTTAATAAACTCTTAGCCAATTTCATAGCAGAGGCATATTTTCAAGTGGAATTGAGGGGAAAGGTCTTTTGAGGTTAGTATGAAGCATCAATAGGGAGCTGAGACAGCAGCTTTTACCCTAGGCTATTTCAAAAGTCAAGAGCAAAGCTAAGAATAGATGTTTGTAATGGCCTGTCCAGTTTTCAGACCACAGACACATGTTCCCTGGTTCCCCTGCCTGCTTAGAGTATCATTTTTGAATATGAAGTGGTTGGATATCTTAGAAGAGAGTGAGTTACTTGCCTACTCAAGCTCAATTTTTCTTTACTCTCCTGGTTGGTTGTTGGACTGAAAGCAAAGCTGAGGCAAGGACCAAGAACAAGACATCTGGATCAAGAGAGTAAATTGAGAATTGAGCACATGCTGACTCCTCTCTCATCTGCTTCAAGCTCATAAAAAATATTGGGTACATACTTATAAAAATTAAGAAAAGCAATAAATTTCAAATGCTAGGAAAGGGAAATCTCTGGAGGCTCTAAGCAGAAATCCTTTAAAAAAAATCTATGGGGATAAGTGGAAATTGAAGCTTAGGAACATAAAATACTGTTCTTAAGCTGAGTTTCCCTAACAGGGCCTGAGTGCTGGGCACTACTCCATCAATGCTGGGGACTTCATGAAGCTATAATGGGTTTACACAGAAGATAGCCTCCCCAACTATCTGAGAAGGTCAATACAATGAAAATTATACAATACATTTAGCAAGTTTAAGAATCTGTATTTCCCAAAATGGGGAGCATTAAACAATCTGCAAGAAACTTTTAAGTAAATACTTTTTATGTCCCTTAAAAGATAAATGATGGAATAAGGACATTAAAAAGTACTGGTGATAATAAAATAAGAATGAGTGACAGTGAAACAAGCAGATGTATTGAAATTAACATTGAGATTCTTAGAACTTCGTAAAATTGTTATAGAAATAACAGGAAAACAGATATATTGAAAAGAAGACTGGAAAGAGATGAGGAGAGAATGATGAACTGGGACAACACTGCACAAAGATATGTAAAGTATGAGATAGTTAGGAGACAGAAGATTCAGAAAGTCCAGCGTATATGTGTTACAAATTGAGGAAGGTGAAAATATAAAGAATGGTGTAAAAACTATTTCAAGAGAGAATGGTTGAGAATTCCCCAGAATGAACACAAAAAGTATTCAGATTAGAAATGCCTTCTGAGTACTGAGCAAGATAAACAATGACCAGAGGAAAATAAAGGAGTGATTTTTGAAAGTGGTCACTGAAAACACAATTTTTATGCATATTTATTATACCTCATCTCTTCTCTTTTTATTATATGCATTATACTGTTCACAGTATACAAAGCAGTGGTATACACAAATAATATATATATATTTTTTGCTGATCGTGGCACACAGTAAAGTTTGGAACTCACTGATATTTATATCTCATAAGTATAATCTTAGAAATTTTTTAAATAAATAGGTAATTAAGCTGAACCAAAACTGTGAGAACTTGATAAATGGATCCTCATATGTCCTGAAAGTAGACCACAGAGTTCTTCATATTAAAACTGATTGATAAGTCAACAAGGTGTAAACTGAGGGATCCTGTCAGAGTAGAAAGAGAGAATAATGATCATTTTGCAATCAGTACTGAGCATGATATTGGACTGGTCTATGAGTGGCAATTGGATGGCTCAATTATGGAAGCGCCGGTGATCAGCAAGAACCTGACCAAAAGTGTCTAGACTAATGCTTATAACATAATTGCTAATAAAACATTTACATTAAAAAGTGTTGTCACTGATTTTGTTGAGCTCCCAAGGATTTAGGAAGCTTAATCCTCCTTGAGAAGGCAAGTGTTCAAAGAGCAAGGGTAATCCTGAATGTGAATTCTGTGATTGGTAGAATAAAGGAAGCTCAAGGAAAACCAAGCCAGTAGTCAATGCCAATGCCCAATACAGAGAGGCATGGAAATAATAGTGCAGCAGCTGGTTAGGGACACCTGCCATGATCAGGAATACAAGCCTTATGTTATGGTCATTTAACTCTGGGGAAAATTTAACTCATGGAACATTTGCCTCCAGATAGCAAGATCTGGGAAAATCCTTAAGAAGTTGCAAATAGGGATTGGAGATGGAAAGCAGACACTCAGACAAAGACCAGAAATGTGAATCTCCTACCAGTAGAAGCAAGTACACTATGACAAATTCTTCTTGAGGTAGGATTGGTGTTTAGGTGAGACCACAGTTTTTTTTATAAAATTGACTTTAAGACACACAGTTCATAAACTTTTCTCAAAGACAAATTTGCTCAGAGTTCTACACATGCTGTTTCCAGTTTCCTACTTTCCATTCATTTTCTCACTCAAGTCAGTCTGGTTGCTGCCCTCACCATTCTACTAAAAATGCTTATTATTATTCACTGATAACTTTTGGTTGGCAAAGCCACTGAACACTTTTTATTTATGTAATTTATTTATTTAGCTTTCATTCCTCTTTATTTCTCTTTCAATTTATTTTTTTATTATGTTCACTTAGCCAACATATAGAACATATTTAGTTCTTGATGTAGTGTTCAGCGATTCATTAGTTGCATATAACACCAGTGCTCATCACCACATGTGCCCTCCCTAATACCCATCACCCAGTTACCCCATCCCTCTACCCCCCTCCCTTCTGCAACCCTCAGTTCGTTTCCTGGAGTCCAGAGTCTCTCATGGTTTGTCTCCCTCTCTGATTTCTTCCCATTCAGTTTTCCCTGCCTTCCCCTGTGGTCCTCCATGCTATTCCTTATGTTCCATATGAGTGAAACCATATGATAATTGTCTTTCTCCAATTGACTTATTTCACTTAGCATAATCCCTTCTAGTTCCATCCATGTTGATGCAAATGGTGGGTATTCATCCTTTCTGATGGCTGAGTAATATTCCATTATATATATGAACCACATCTTCTTTATCCATTTATCTGTTGAAGGGCATCTCGGCTCCTTCCACAGTTTGGCTATTGTGGACATTGCTGCTATGAACATTGGGGTGCATGTGCCACTTCTTTTCACTACATCTGTATATTTGGGATAAATACCTAATAGTGCAATTGCTGGGTCATAGGGTAGCTCTATTTTTAATGTCTTGAGGAACCTACCTACTGTTTTCCAGAATGGCTGTACCAGCTTGCATTCCCACCAACAGTGTAAGAGGTTCCCCTTTCTCATCCTCGCCAACATTTGTGGTTTCCTGTCTTGTTGAATTTTGCCATTCTCATTGGTGTGAGGTGGTATCTCGTTGTGGTTTTGATTTGTATTTCCCTGATGGCTAGTGATGTTGAGCATTTTTTCATGTATCTGTTGGCCATTCATATGTCTTCTTTGGAGAAGTGTCTGTTCATGTCTTCTGCCCATTTCTTCACTGGATTATTTGTTTTTTGGGTGTTTGAGAAGTTCTTTATAGATCTTGGATATTAGCCCTTTATCTGTAATGTCATTTGCAAATATCTTCTCCCATTCCGTGGGTTGCCTCTTAGTTTTTTTGACTGTTTCCTTTGCTGTGCAGAAGCTTTTCATCTTGATGAAGTTCATTTTTGCTTTTGTTTCCCTTGCCTTTAGAGACATAATGCACATTTTTTAATCCTCTCAGCATCAATTCACGAAATTGAGCATAATTTCTTTCTTTTAAGAAGGCACCTTATTCCACAAGCTTCTGCTACAGGTACTCTCATGGATTTTTCTCCTACATCTTAAGCCACTCGTCCTCAGCCGTCCTCTCCTATCAGATTTCTAAATGTTAGATTTCAGCTTTATCCCGCACCCTCTTCTCACCCCTCACTCTAGATGAGATCACTGAACACCACCCATATTCAAATATCTCTTGAATTTCTATGTCCAGTCAAGTTCTCTCATCTGTGTTCCAGGACTATCCAACTCCCCACATGCCGTCTCCATTGGATGGTCTCATAGGTATTGCAAATATGTTCAAAACTGCACTTCTCAAACTCCGTTTCCCCTGCAATGTCAGAATCTGACCTTTGGTTAACTTGCTAGCTCTGTTCCCCTGGTAACCTGATCAGAGCAAAATGTCAACCATATTTTTAGGTAAAATATGCTTATGATAAAATGACCTTGGATTTCTAAACTGAATCTTGAATAAGAGCACTGCCATACACTGGATATAGTCATCATAGCTTTGGGCTTTCCTAATATGGTGACTCTTGTAACTGGACATGTCCTTTGCAGAAATATGACAGTGACTTGCCTGGGCTAAATGGCTTGCTGAAGAACGAGCCTGAAACCACATGTGACCCTGAGGTTCTCTAAGGCTGCTTGATGCAGTGTTAATATTGTTAGTTTCTTAGGGCTATGGTAAAACAGAGTTATTGATTGTGAGGCATGTGCTTCTTCAGTGGATTCGAAACCTAAATTAAAATCAACTCTGTTAATGTAAAATGGAAATATGGACATAATTTATTACAGCCCAATTTCTAGAGTTGTCCCGAGATAGGAGCGGGAGGCTGACGTGTTGGTGTGGAACCCATTTGGGTTCTGACCATAACACTGAATTTGTCTGCTGCTGCTGATTTGGGAGCAGAGTAAGCCACTTTATCCTTCCCTCTTCTGAGCAATGCTGTGGCTGACATTACCATCCTTTCCTTTCTTGATGGTCTTATCACTTAATCATTTGAAAGATGATCAGACACCTCTGAAATACTGTAAAAATAAAGCTAAAGTGTAGGTTAACAAGTGAGGCAGTGATGAAAAAATGTTTCTGTAACCCAGTGTCTTAGAAAGAAAGAAACAAGAAAGAAAGAAAGAGAGAAAGGAAGAAACCCATCACAATTTTGCACCATACTTTATGGAGGAGAGAAAACTAAATTCTCAAGTGTGCGTGAAACCAATTGCAGTGACTTAGAGGAGAGTCATTATTTCAAGAAAACCGCATTATTCCTCCTCCTCTCCTCTTTTACAGAAATTAAGAGGTAGGAGGGACAATTTCCTGCTCTTTTGTAGGATACCAGAAAAAAAAAAAAGGAAATTATTTCAGTTATGCTGAAGTTACACTGTTCTTGTAGGCTTCTCTAGCTTAGAATCCTATTGCCTTCATTCTTAATGCATAACACACTAAGGTACCCCTTTTTGGTTTTATCTGTTGAATCAATGTATGGATTATATAGATAAGTCTGTTCCAATATGTACAAGAAATGTTTGCTTTAGTTTATTTATAAATAAAACAATATAATACCAAACTGTATTATATAATTTGATTATCCAATTCAGTTTTTAGGTATAATCCAGATAATTTTTGGTCCTTTCAGAAAATAACAAACCAACTGTTAGAAGACAAAAATGTGACACTACCGAGAATGCATTTGCTGATAAAATATTTAAAAAATCACCTTATACTGAATTTAGTAGCCAGACTTATTATAATCCCTTTGATCACAGACAAAATATCGAGGCAACAACAATACTTGCACCAAGAATAAAAACCTGACAATTCCAAAACAATCAAAGAATAGTTTCAATAACTTTACACATTCATAATAAGACTTTTAAATAACTTGCAGAATGCAGACTGTAAGCCACTTGTTCATGATAACACATGAAATCGAATTATCAAAGATTTCAAATGAAATTTCGTTTTATAAATACATTTTAAAAATCTATCCTAAATAAAGCAATGAATCTTTCTTTTTTTTAAAATTTTATTTTATTATGTTATGTTAGTCACCATACAGTACATCATCAGTTTTTGATGTGGTGATCCACGATTCATTGTTTTCATATAACACCCAGTGCTCCATGCAGTACGTGCCCTCCTTAATACCCATTACTGGGCTAACCCGTTCCCCTCACCCCCTCCCCTCTAAAACCTTCAGTTTGTTTCTCAGAGTCCATAGTCTCTCATGGTTCATCTCTCCCTTCGATTTCCCCCCCTTCATTTTTCCCTTCTTTCTCCTAATGTCCTCCATGCTATTCCTTATGAATCTTTCAATTCTTGCAGGGTAAAGAGGACTCACTAGGTAAAACTGTGTGTGTGAAAACACATTTCATGTCTCAATTCCCCATAGTACAATGGCACAAAAGTAGAAGCATACATAAACCGTCTGATTCCTTTCAGTGTTCCAGGCACTCTGCTCTAAATGTTGATGAGCTGCAAGAAAGCCTGGAGTTTCCATGCTGGGATTTGATATGTTATGTTCCAATGTTTCTTCAACTTAAAGAAAAAAAAAAAGTAAATCTGACGAATCCCATGTCTTAGTCCATTAGAGCTGCTATACCAAAATTATAGACAAGGTGGTTTATGAATAGCAGAAATTTATTTCTCACTGTTCTAGAGGTTGAGAAGTCCAAGACTAAGGTGTTGGCAGATTTTGTGTCTGGTGAGAGCCTGCTCCCTGATTCATAGATTGTTAGTTATTTTTTTAGTGTCTTCACATGCAGCATGGGAAGGGAGCTCTCTGGGGCCTCTTTTATAAGGTCACTGATCCCATTCATGAGGGTTCTAGCCTCATGACCTAACACCTCCCAAAGCCCCACCTCTAAAGTCCATCACATTGGAGATTAGCTTTCAACATACGAATTTTGGGAGTACATATTCAGTTTATAGCAGCACATACTCTAACAGAAGATGAGGAACACATATGTATTACCTGTGCACCTCTATATAGCCACATTCTGAATGATTTAAGTACAGTTCAGCAGGAGCTTAAGTGCAGTGTATTAAAATTCAGGGAACTAGCAGTGCGGTCACCACTGTTGTAGGCATTGGTGTACTGAAATGAAAATTCCCTCTCTGAAAGGCTTACAATGTAGGTGGGGAAAGAAAGCACCCATAAAAGCACCTTTTAGAAGACACTGGGAATTATTATATTATATTTTACATACACATATCTTTCCTGGAATACATAGCTTAGTTAACTCCTTTAAATTGGAGTTCCTTTCTCTCTGCACTATATAGTTAAGGCTTTGTTGCATATGACCTTGACCTGGGATTGATTCTGAAAGCTATACTTTGACCTCCATCATTAGTTCCCTGGCAAGATCTGTATTTACATATCTAATCATTTCTCCTTCCCTTCTCCTCCATGACACCTTAGCCCACACAGAATAGACGCTCAGTCAATACTTGTCACTCGCCTGATTGTATGCTTGATGGAGGTAAGCCTTAAGTTGGGCACAAAAGAAGTTGGTAGGGAGAGGTCAGTATCTGACAGGTAGTTGAGAGTGGCGATATTGGCAGAGAACATAATGGAAGATGGAGAAATTGTAGGGAGGTGTCTGATGGAATGGAGTGGGATGTGTTAGGAAGCAGTAAGAGATAAGGCCCTCTAACCAATTGGCAGTCTCGAAGCCAGGACTATGAAATCTTGTTATTGACTTTACAAACATGGTATTTTAGGAATATTAACTTGACATTGGTGTGCTAAAGGGACTTATGTAGTGTGATGCTAGTTGGACATGTCCCATTCATTCATGTGAATATACCATTCTTTCAAAATTAGTGAAATTAAGCTGGATTTGTAGTATGTATTCATTGCAGTGTTATTTATTTATTTATTTTTGTCTCAGGTTATGTTGACTGATTTCTCACCTCCATTTATAGTAATGGAATCTAATTGAAGGGCTTTTAAGCAAGCAACTCTGCCACACTGATGTGGGTGATTTGTTATAGCATTTCTGAAATCCTGAAGACTATTTTTTCCTTTTATCTAGTCTGAATGCCATTTACATTTGGAAGACTCAAGACTTGAAATCCTCCTAACCTCTTCAAACATGAAAGTGGCTGTGAACATATTTTTGTTATTTGTCTTCTTAAGCCATATTTTTCTCTACAGCCTTGAACCTAAGTGAGGAGACTTAGAAAGATAAGAGAATATTTAATCAATAACTTTACTGTTCTTTTATTTAGTCATTTGAAAGAGTACTTGGCATTTAAAGGAAATATTTTTCTTTGAAAAAATAGGTAAGAAAGAAAAAACTCAAGCAATACTCTATGGAAATGTCTAAATAAAAGATGCTTTTCATAAGGAAGGAAGTTGTAGGAACAGACAGTCTGAAAAAAATATAAATATGTCTTTTTTATTTGAAAACGTGCAGCTAAAATGTAGCATGGGTTGCATATGTGTGCCTAACCACCCTGGGTTTCTGTATAAATTATTTTTACCTTCGGATAAGGGATTTTCCTGTTAAATGTGTGTGTAGCTCTTGAAATAAATGCAATTTATGTAGGTGCCTTTGAAAGTTTTCCTCTGGACCCTTGTTTTTTACTTCAGCCCATTCTTCCTGTTTTAGCTTTCTCTTGCTTCACAGCCTAAAGATAAGCATTCAGATTTCCAGGAGAATTCAGCATACTGTGAAATGACCCGACCCTCCACCCTGGCCTCTTGCTTTAAATCCAGTTTTGTCCACCACTGGATCCCAGCACTCAGCTCAGTGCCTGGCACAGGATTGGCACTCAAACGCTTATTGAATGAAAATTATTAAAGTTCCTTTTATTTGCCCCAACTTGCCTCATCACTGATAAACTTCTGCTCTTTTTTAAAAAAAGATTTTATTTATTTATTTGAGAGAGAGAGGGATAACAAGAGAGAGCACAAGCGGGGGTGGAGGGAGGGGGCAGGGAGAAGCAGGCTCCCCACTGAGCAGGGAACCTGACATGGGGCTCGATCCCAGGACCGTGGGATCATGACCTGAGCTGAAGGCAGACGCTTAACTGACTGAACCACCCAGGCACCCCGATAAACTTCTGTACTTCAGGGTAGATGACTATAATTTCTTATTCATCCTGGTCACATTTCTTTTTCCCTCTTACTCTGCAGAATTATTTTTGCATTACTTCTGGTTTTATTTTCAACGTTTCGGTTTCAATGTCTAACCTTTCATTTCCACTGGGGATTCCCAGGCTATTCACTATGTCCTTTATTCCTTCTATATTCAGTTCTTTAAATATTGAATCCCTAAAGCTTCATCCAGTTGGGTCATATCTAAATCTGTTTTCTAAAATAGTGCACTGACCACCCTCTACCCTTTCATCTCTGATCTAATTAATTTTTTAAGAATTGAAGTATAATTGGCATATAACATATTAGTTTCAAGCGTATAAATTAATGATTCGATACTGTATTTATTTGACCTGGCTAACCTTTACCACCATGGATTTTATCTAGAATGGGGAAAGAGAGGAGGAAAAGCAACTGATGGCTGGTGGTTAAACATTGTTCCAGTGACAACACACATTTGTTGTCTCCCTTTAAAAGCTGTCGTGTTTCGAACGTATTGTATATAATGATGGTTGATGTTCCCCTAGATTAAAGTTGCTGCCTCTATTGGTTCTTTCCACTCATATATACACAGTTTTTCTTTGTAACCATCCACAAACAGCATTATATTTCTCTGATTTATAAACTGTTTTCTTTCTTGGAACTATAGAACATCATTTTTGGGGAGGATGAGCTGAAACACAATGGTCTACAGAGATGGGGAAGGCCCCGTCTTTTTGCAGTTCCTCGAAGAAACATGGCAAAGTCAGGGAAATATGATACTGGTCTCAAAAATACCAGGGACCAGCTGAATGACCCTGGGCAATTCAGCAGCTTATACCCCTCTGGGAAAAAGTGACTGAGACACAAATTTTCTACACATGAACTTATTCTCATGTCTAAGGATTGGAGGCTGGCTGTTACACAACCGTGTGCAGAGAAAGCATCTATGTCCCATTGAGGGAATATATTTAGTACCTAGCACATGCCTGGAGCTATACTAGCCTCTTTATAAAAACATAAGTAATTCATCTATTTCTCAAGACAACCCTGTAAGATATTTATTAACTCCATTTTACAGAGGAGGCAAAGGTTTTATTAAGAAAGTTAAAAACATTTTGCCCGAGATAAATAGTCCTAATGAATCATTGGACTAGGATTTGTACCCACATTTGTCTATACTTATGCCATACAGCAAGCAAAACAAAGCAGACAAACTCCACGTGAGTGGCTAAATGAGGGAACATACCTATGAAGAATACAGATCTCTAGGAAACCAGTTCCCATGGGGTAGGAGAAAGAAGATAGAAAATAGTGGGCATAATAGCAAAACATTCAGCCAAGAGTCTGTGACACTTGTATCAGTTCTTTGGTATAAGAATATTGATAGACTCTCTGGCAGGAAAGGGAAGGTTGCAGGGCTTTTAGACCGAAGTCAGCTGTGGGAGCCTCAGAAATGTGTTGCTTTAAGTGTAAATGCTTTTAAATTTCTGGTATTTGCTGGGAGTGCCAACATTCCTCAAGAAAATAATTAAGCATCGTTTAAATAAATGTCTCTGCCCGCACTGATCTTGAAGTAGACTACATAGAGATGCCTGTGAAGAGGGCAGCCCCAGGGTGTATCACTGCCTCGTGTGTCTGCTCTCAAGATTTTTCACCTGGAGGTCATATTTGACACTATCTTTGTTGTTGTTAGTTTTTCCTCTGTAATCTGTGGCATTGTCTCCTTATCAAGAGCTACATAGGTCTCTTGGACTGAGTTTCACCTGCCCTGGGAGATCACGATCTACTCATTTCAGGTCCCGCGGTGAATGAAAACCTTATAGCCTCTATTTATAAAGTTTAGACCTCTCAAACATACCTTATAAATTTGGTGAAATTCTTACCAGCTTCTTTTTATGAGTGTATATTTTTCTCAGATAATTTCCCCTTTATTTTTCTTTAATATTTAGTAACGTTCCATACTTGTGAAAGTCTTAGGGTATAGTAAGAAAGAGAACCAAGGGAAGTCTTGTCCAAACTCTGACAAGCGATTGAACAAGAGAGAATGCCAGCAGAATTTGGGAGAAGAGAATACCATGGGAAGGGCAAAGTTGGAAGACCAAATCAGGGCAGCTCAGCCTGCTTTCTGCATCAGACTCCTTCAGACACCAGTACGTTGGACATTGGTTTTACTTCAATAAGGAATATGATCCCCATGAGAAGAAAGAAAAAAAACTAGGCCGATAGGACAGCCATCGAAACATCACTGTTTCTCAACATAGCCACAAAATTGTCCTCATCTGAGAGTTGGGTAAATATTCCACTTCGCCTGTCAGGCAGGCCTTGGGAAGCCTCTACACCAACAAGAAAATGATATTTTATCTTACTGTTCAGTGAATCGGTTGATTATATTATTTAAAGAAAATTGCTAGCTGACAGCTCTAGAATAAAGTAATAAATGTGAAAAAAGAAAGAACCCTAGGGAGAGTCAGTTCTTAGGGCACAGCCTCCCTCCAGTGTCTTTCATTCAGTGAGTTCATCTGGTCCTTTTCTGATAACAAGGATTAGGAGTTGATGCCTGATGGAAAATAAAAGGAGCCCAGCTCTACCTGACAAAATAATCACTCTGTTCCTCTTCTGAGGTGTTTTTCCAATGTTCATGGCAAAGCAGTGCTTCTTCGTCTCTGCATAAACGTTTGGGGCACACCACCTTTGTTATTACAGTGGTCTATACCCATCTTTTGGGCTAGACTTTGACCTTGTTGACACCGGGGACAGTTTTATGCTCACTTGTATAATAATAGGCACATAAATGTCTATCAAATTGAATTGTAAGTATAATCATACCATTTTCCTCCTCAAGCAGAGATCTTTTATAGCATTTCCCAGTGATCATCATACAGCAAATATTCTATACATTTCTTCTGGCATAAAATTCACTGGCTTACACGGTATTCTGTATGTGTATCTCAGGAGCCAAAAAATAACAAAACAAATTTAGATGTGCACTTCTTTTCAAAATAAAAATAAATTAAAAAAAAAAAAAAGATGTCTTAGGATACCTTGAAGTATTTGGAACCTTTGAGGCTTCGGTATCTTATGAAGAGTCTGCCCTAGAGTAACATGTACCAAAAGAACATTATGTTCCCCGATTCCCCTTATTTCATCTGAAGCTTACACCAGAAGAATATTCTCCTGACCCAGAGACCTTCTCCAAGCTAGAAATGAGGACACAAAATTGCATTCCAGGGTCATACTAATTTGGTATAGAGACAGCAGGAGGCTCCCCTCCAGTTTTGCTAATCAGCTTCCTATTCTTCCTCCATGTTTCTGCTTCTGTCCTTCCCAGGATAGGTGGGTCTGTGCTGAAAACTATCCCCTTCTTTACCTCCTTTCTATTTGCCTTGCTTCTCTCTATCCATCTGGGGAAACCTTTGAATGGAGAGGAGGGAATGAGAGGATGCCACCCTTCTTTCTCTACATTCCTCACAGAGGAGGATCTGTATGCACACATTGGAGGCAGCCCAAGGATTCAGGAGACCTGCATTTAGAAAATGTGCCACTGATAAACAACTTATAGTCTATAGACATTTTCATCTCCCTTTAACAAGGAAAGCATTCTTGGAAGATGAGAGTTAAATGGGAAGACAGTAAATTTTCCTCTTTTTGCATGGGGAGACCTGAAGTCAGGTGTGTCCTTGCAAAAAATAAATAAATAAGTAAATTCAACCTGTTTCTATCAGTGCTGTCAGTCTTGCCAAGTCTATATAAACTGTCAGCAGCTCTCCTGATAGCCCCCTTTCCCAGGAAGTACCCAGAGAACTTCATCTTTAAGTTGCTGAGGAATAGAAGGTTAATTTTTAATTCTCTGTCAATTGAAACTTGCCAGTTAAAATTTCATTTTCTTTTCTCTTCAAGACCTTTAAAAAATGGGGTATAGAAGCTTGTCTAGAGATAATATAACTACTACCTGGCTTGAAGCTTTTGTACCTAAGATGCTATAAAAGTTAATTTCCTATCAATTACAACTTGCAAGAAAATCCACAGCTTTCCTGCTTTTTTTTGCATCAGTCTTTTATATGGCATCTACTCAGGCCTATCCTTTATCCCTGTCTTCACCAAGCTCTTCAGCATCCTGATCCTAGGGAAATCAAACTAAAACCAAGGGCAGCTTTGCAGATTAAAGAAAGGATGAAGTTCCATTGGGTAGAGTCACTTTTTGTTTGTTTTCAGAGTACCATTTCTGTATGTAAATATTATACGTCAGTTGGTCCCAGCAGGAGGAGGCCCTGGTCCCACAGTGAATCCTTCTCATTACTGCACCTTGCATTGGCTTCTTTCCCTTTCCTGTCTCACTTCCCCACTCTCCTCCTGGTGTTTCTGTGATTACTTCCCAAAGAAACTACTTGAGCTAAAATCTTAGGCTTAGCATCTGCTTTTGGGCAATCCAAACTCAGCTACAAGCAGAGAGAATACATTTTATTCTTTGAAAGTGAAAATGTATGGTGTCATTGATAATAGTAGAAAAATCTGTGTATAATTTAGAAAATTAGAAAGTTATCTTGAAAATAGACTGGGGCCTATGCTCTAAGATTTCTGCTTTATAATCTCAGCACAATCTTGTTTAGTCACTCTTTTAAAAATCTTTTCCTGAGCTTCGATATAAAAGATATTAATGCAAATTGCTATGAGGATATCAATAAATGTAACATCTTTTCTTATTTATAAGAACATTAGATTATACATTCGAAGAGATTGGGGAAAACATAAAAAGTTAAAAGATAATAGATAAAATAATATGCAGAATGTCAAGGAGTAAATGTTAAAATGTAACATGAAAATGTAGACAATATATACCAGAGGGATTCAGAGAGAAGGACATGTATATGGAAACTGTCCTGGAAAATACTATGGAAGAAGATCCCTGATGGGCTAAAGGAAGTTTTACAGGTACAGAGAGGAGAAAGTGCATGTGTGTGGTATTCTGGGTCTGTCTCAAATGGAAGATTCTTTAAGAGAAGTTCTAAAGTTAAAAATATGTAGGTACATTGTCCCAGTTAAGAAGAGCCTGAATGAGGGTGCCTGGGTAGCTTAGTCAGTTAAGCGTCTGCCTTCAGCTCAGGTCATGATCCCAGGCTCCTGGGATCGAGCCCCACATCGGGTTCCCTGCTCAGTGGGGACTCTGCTTCTCTCTTTCCCTCTGCCCCTTCCACTGCTCATGCACATAAGCTCTCTCTCTCTCTCTCTCAAATAAATAAATAAATAAATAAATAAATAAATAAATAAATAAAATCTTAAAAAGAACCTGATGTGTCTAAGGAGTTTAGAAAGTGAATACAATTTTTCTTTTTCTTTTTTTTTAAGATTTTATTTATTTATTTTTAAAGATTTTATTTATTTATTTGACAGAGAGAGAGAGAACAAGCAGGTGGAGGGGCAGAGGGAGAGGGAGAAGTAGGCTCCATGCTGAGCAGGGAGTCCGATGCGGGGCTCGATCCCAGGACCCTGAGATCATGACTGAGCTTAAGGCAGATGCTTAACCGTTTGAGCCACCCAGGCACCCCTCTTTTTCTGTTTTTAAATAAAGTTTTAACATTTATTCATTTTATCATCTGTTCATTAAACACATACTGAACTGCTCTATTGAAAGGCATACACATTGTTTTGTTACCTGGTGAAAAGAAGATGGGGGAAAAGGATGACTCAGGTGATTTAAGAAGTTAGGAATTTAAAAAATAATTGAGTTTGGTTTTATACAAATTGTGTATTTATTTGGTTATTCACTAACTTTTCCAGAAACATTTAAGGCAGTCCACACTGAACCCATGTACCAGTCCTGTGTGGTTTTTACAACATGAGAGGTCTTCACGAATTTATCTTGTTCTCTGATTCTGTCCATTTTTTCAGTTACTTTTTGAAAAACTAATTGGCTTCTTTGGAGAAGTGTCTGTTCATGTCTGAACAGACACTTCTCCAAAGAAGACATACGAGTAGCTAACAGATGCATGAAAAAATGTTCAACATCATTAGCTATCAGGAAAATTCAAATCAAAACCACATTGAGATACCACCTTACACCAGTTAGAATGGCCAAAATTGACAAGGCAAGAAACAACAAATGTTGGAGAGGTTGTGGAGAAAGGGGAACCCTCTTACACTGTTGGTGGGAATGCAAGTTGGTACAGCCACTTTGGAAAACAGTGTGGAGGTTCCTCAAAAGGTTAAAAATAGAGCTACTCTACGACCCAGCAATTGCACTACTGGGTATTTACCCCAAAGACACAGATGTAGTGAAAAGAAGGGGCACATGCACCCCAATGTTCATAGCAGCAACATCCACGATAGCCAAAGAGTGGAAGGAGCCGAGATGCCTTTCAACAGACAAATGGATAAAGAAGATGTGGTCCATATATACAATGGAATATTACTCAGCCATCAGAAAGGATGAATACTGAACTTTTACATCGACATGGATGGAACTGGAGAAGATTATGCTAAGTGAAGTAAGTCAAGCAGAGAAAGACAATTATCATATGGTTTCACTTATATGTGGAACAGAAGGAATAGCATGGAGGACATTAGGAGAAGGAAGGGAAAAATGAAGGAAGGGAAATCAGAGGGGGAGACAAACAATGAGAGACTATGGACTACGGGAAATAAACTGAGGGTTTCAGAGGGGAGGGGGGTGGGGAGATGGGTTAGCCCAGTGATGAGTATTAAAGAAGGCACATATTGCATGGCACACTGGGTATTATATACAAATAATGAATCATGGATCACTACATCAAAAACTAATGATGTACTGTATGGTGACTAACATAACATAATAAAAAAAAAAGAAGGAAAAGAAAACCTAATTGGCACCAATTCTTAAGATATTTTTCAAAGGATTATAGTATTGGCCAGTGGCCAGATTGGGATGTGGGATGCAAGAAGGCTCCAGCGAAAGTAAATTCGCCCGAAGCTTGGCCCCAGACTTCTGCTCTTCAAGGGCATGTGGCATTTTCATCCTGCTCAGTTTGTTGAAGTCCACAGAGTTCCTGGCTTGGGTCAGCTCTGCAGGCTCTAGGAGTGATGGGAGAAATGGGCTCCAGGAGCCAGTCAAGAGCACCTTGTCAGATGCATTGATTTTACAAACCTCTGATGCCTGATTTGGAGATCTGGGGAAATACGATCTATAGAGCCTATGTTTCAACATTTATGGAATGTGAAGAGCTATTATGAGGCTTTCGGTTACAGTTGCACTGATGTCTGAGGGTAGGTTTCTCTCTTGCCTCCTCCTTTCTCCCTCATCATTTTTTGGTGTGGGAATGATTGGTGGTGTTTGTACTGTTATATTGCACGTCAACCGACAATAGCCAGAATGTTTCTGAATCCTCGTTTAATTTATTCACAGCACTGTGTGCAAGCGGATGATGATGGCAAGTTAATGGGCTTTGCCTTAATGAAATAACTGCCTCCCAGGTTTGGAGGTTTACGCTAGTTGTATTTGTCAGCATTACCTAAGTGGATACAAGCAGAAATTGTAGCTTTATGCTGACATATATTATAAGGTCCATTTGCAGAGAAAGACAGATGTTATGGCCTCCTGCCACTGCTCTGTTCTTTGAGCCATTTCAAGTTTTATCCCCCTTCATCCCTGGCAATTAAATGTAACATCCCTTGGGGCTCACCTGTGTGGCTTAGATGAAGAGGCTATTCAAGTTGCATATTCCAAGGAGTTGCATCTTAATTCCAATATGGTTTTATCAAGCAGGGTCTATTAAGTGTACTGGCTCTGTCTGTCTGTCTCTGTCTCCCCCGTCCCCTTCCCTCCCTCCTTCCCTCCCTTTTAATCCATCAGCATTTAGTATCCTGGAAATAATGTGGCATAAAAACCAATGCCTCCTAAAGAACAAGAAATTGACAAGAGGCTTGGCCTTAGCTTTTTATATATATTTTGACTTTGTCCTTTTTCTCTCAAATTCTTTTTTCTCCATTCACTTCAATTACTACTGAGTCTTTTTAACCCCGGCTAACAACTACGTCTTTCCCAGTCTGCCTTTCTGGTAACTTTATTAATGCTTAGCAATGAGAAGAAAAGGGCAACAGCTCTATTAACACAACCAAATTGATTCATAATCAGACACGAACCAGGAATGGGTAAGAGTTTTACAAGCACTGAAGGTTAATAGAACCATTCTCCAGCCCATTTTCCAAACCAACCTTCCTGAGGTTTGCTGACCTCCACCCCCAGACATACAGCCATTGCATAAGAGCTTTTGGCAAGGGTGGCATGTAAGTGGAAGTTATTTATGAACATTAATAGCTTTTTCAACTATTGTACAATTATTAAAGCACCCCTCCATGCAGCCCTCGCTAGGTTCAGAATAAAGCAATTATATAATTAATTTAGCATTTATCTGGAAGACTGGGTTCCAAATTAAAAAGCTTGTTCAGGGGCGCCTGGGTGGCTCAGTTGGTTAAGCGACTGCCTTCGGCTCAGGTCATGATCCTGGAGTCCCGGGATCGAGTCCTACATCAGGCTCTCTGCTCAACAGGGAGTCTGCTTCTCCCTCTGACCCTCCCCCCTCTCATGAGCTCTCTCTCTCTCAAATAAATAAATAAAATCTTAAAAAAAAAAAAAAAAAGCTTGTTCAGTTGAAACTAGCACTTACTCATTTTATGGGGATTTTTACACAGGCTCTATTGTCAGTATGAAACACCCATATGAAGTTCTTTTTTGGAGTTGACTAGTTGAGTCAGATCACAGTCCAATCAATTTCAGAATGAACAGCCAGCTGGATAGAAGCCATACTTTCCATTACTGGTTAATTGCTTTGGTATGAATGTGATTGGCTAATCCATCCTCCAAAGCCAAGTAGACTCTAAAACAGTTTGTATGTTGTAATTCACCAGTAGGGAGGAACTAAACAATGTCACTCCCCCCTCAGCCACCCCGTGTATGCTATTCTCTGACTGGTCTGAAGAACAGTTTCACCTTCCTCCCTCCACCCCTCCCCCAATATAGTTTCTCTTGCATTTTAGTTTTTGGAGATATTATTTCATTGATCTTTTTCTCAAGAAAGACGCTGCCACAGTATCAGAGAGGAACTCGAAGTCTTTCCCCATTGAATTCAAGCCTTGCTTCCTAGTGAGAATCAGTGGCAATATTGCCATATTCTCATTGAAGGAGTTTTAAAGACTTTAATAATCCTTTACCTGCTGTATGACTCGCTTGTTAAGATTCTGTCATGCACTTGAGATGAGATACTAGTTTCCCTTTTTACTCACTGGATAACTGTGGCATGATAAGGACCCCCCAATCAGCATAATTCCTGGGTTTGGAGCCAGGATGATCTGATTTATGTGCCCTTCCTTAATAAGAGACCCTGAACACTGGATATAAATAAATTGGTACTTGAAAATAGTCTGTCACCAGGAATTATTCCCCACAGTGCAATAAACCAGCCTTGTTATGAATTCAGTTGGCAGGATCCTAGCGTCACAAATCAAAACTGACCTTACCCCTGTCAACTGTGCTCAGCACATTAATATAAAGAAACCAGTTTCTCTTCAGGGCCATGGATTTAGATTCTCATCAATGGAGAATTTTTTCTGGAGCTATGTCCAGGGAGAGCATGTGACATATTTACATGTTGTTACTAGCTGTCTCTGTGACAAGAGCTTATTGGGTAAACTCTTTCTCTTCCTTTCACTTTAAGACTATGAACCAGTTATTACTCCCTTCTTTCCTGTTTTATTCTTTAAAATAGAATACCCAAATAATACACAAAAGTACTCTACTAATTCCACTGCCAAAATTAATACCCGTACCAGTAGCAGACTCTTATAGAGAGCTTACTATATGCTACCATAATCAAAAAACCTACCAGGTGCTAATAAAATAACTTTGGCACAGACTTGCTATGAGTCATTTGTTTGTGTCTGTTTGCTTTGATGCACAGACAATTAATGGGCTTCAGCCCACAATACCTATTTAAAATTGAATTGGCTATTTGATTATTCATTTTTATTAGTATCATAATCTGCAGTTATGAAACCACTGCTTAAAAGGTGTCCTCTTGTATTAATTCATGTATTATTAACCTTCCAGCAT
This sequence comes from Phoca vitulina, assembly GCF_004348235.1. Classification (NCBI taxonomy): domain Eukaryota; kingdom Metazoa; phylum Chordata; class Mammalia; order Carnivora; family Phocidae; genus Phoca; species Phoca vitulina. The sequence goes on along the minus strand of NW_022589720.1, from coordinate 32,371,039 downwards.
AGTATTGTAGCTTAACTGGTATTATAGGACCCAAGTCATTTGTTTAAGTAATGAGGACCAAATAAGAAGAATTGGGCTTATATTTCAGCAGGAGGAATTTAGCTCAATTATAGGTAAAGAGGCTATTCTTGGCAGACAAAGTTGATGCTACTGCCCAGGTGGAAGATATTGGTTAATGCTCTCTGAGAAGCACTGAATGAGTCCCTGGAACCCCAATCAAAAATGGGACTCCACCTGTTTCTGCTGGTGTCTGAAGTGCTATCGTCAGGATTTCTCCCCTTTGATTCTAACTTTGTCATCCTCAGACAGAAATGTTACAGGATCAGATTCCTAAGAAAGCTTGAGGAGTCCTGGGGACATGTATGATGAAAGCCTAATCAGAGGGAGATACCCTGGGCCCACTAGGGGACTAAAATAGCAGACAAATAACCAAATGGTTGTTATGTGAGAAAGATGGCTGTCATCACTGTTCACTTGGAATTAAGGCCACCAAATTACAGGGTGAAACTAAATACTAGCCTAGAGATGAGTAACAAAACATGAGAAGGAAATATATTCACAGACTGATTTACAATTTTTCCCATTTAAAAGAGTGCCTACAATAACTAGGAAAAAAAAAAAAAGGCAGATTCTAACCTCTTACCAACCAAGTAGCTCAGGAAAAGTACCGAGACAGAACAGGGTTAATAAAACAAAAATGAGAACTAAAGGTTCAGGAGAATATATGTGGATTCTCAGACAAATTTGTTATTTTCCTGTATAGTCACAGGCTGTCCTAGTACTGATACCTGAGTCTGGTATGTCTGCACTTCACCCAGCCTGCCCTGAAATATTTGTCAAAAAAGCTAATAATTTTTTTTTATCAGCACCTTTCAAGTTTCCTTAAAGGGAAGACAAGGTTCAGATTTCTTCCCTAAGACTGCTGCCCTACTCAGCAGTCTTGCAGCTCCTCCAGGCTGTGCTTCTTCTAATTAAAATAATTATAATAATAATAATATATTGAATACTTACTAAGTCCCAGGTCCTGTAATGACTGATTTTATCTGTCTATCTATCTATCTATCTATCTATCTATCTATCTATCTATTATCTAAATTACTGGACAAATATTAATATGTGAGGATTCCCTGGATCTCCTCCTACTCAGAATAAGGAGTATTCTGTCTTTGCTGACTTCATTTTTGTGACTTGTGCAGGTTGGAGCAAAGGGAAGGACTAAAACCAGCCACGGCACGTTGAGTCACACTGGAAGATAGAGAAGAAGGGAAAGCAAGACAAGAGGGGTCTTTGAAGGGTTTGTGTGAGGGCAGGGGATCTAGGTACAGCTAAGAAGCTAAGGAAAGAGGCCTGTGGAGTTTTCTCCTGTGTGCTGTGTGGAAGTCCTCTTTGGCCTTGTTTCACCACTACAACACATTTTTTTAAGCTTGCTTAGTTTCCTTATTTTTGGTTGTTGGAAAAGTGCTATTTCTCAATGGTACTGTGTGCTCAGGCAAAGCATAAAGCAGCCCAACGGTGCATTACATACAGCTTACACTTCATTAGCTTATTTATTCCTCTTAATCTTCACAATGTGGACTTTTATTTCTCTTCCATTTTACAGGTGAGAAAACTGTGGCTTAGAAACATGGTGATGTGGGCAGGTTGGCAGGAGCTTAGTCCTCAGGTACATTATGACTTTAATGTGTGTCAGCATACGTAAAGGGTTGGGGGGCACCGATAGAATAGAATGTGCTAGGGAACTTTGTTGGCACTGGGAAGTGTCAGTGAACATGGAAAGCTGTAGAATATTGTCACCTAAGTCACACAGCGGGCCTACTTTGTGCATCCACTGCCCCTGAGCTAACACCTGTCTGAGTTTTTATTCATTATTTCATACGGATTTAGAAGGGAAATTCACTATTATCCTGGCCTATGGGAAGTTTGCTCTTTGTAATAGTATGAGATTCTTAAAATTGCAATATGATTATCTAAATAAGACTCTGGTATCCTTTGCTGATCTGCATAATGCTCTTTAATGGACATCAACAATGGAGTTGACTTGGGGAAGAATCTATAATGGTCTGTTACTCAAAATCTAAATTTCGTTTTCACAAATACAGTATGAGTGTTTAAAAAGAATAATTTAAAGCCAGATACTGAGAGCTCCACAAAAATTAGGACTCATGTAGACTCATATAGATTTAAACAACTTTTTTAGATTTTAAAGGTGGCCAAAGCAAGCATCTGAGTCTTCTGTGTGAAGACACTTCTGGTTTTTACATTTATAGAATAGACCACATACATATTTCATTTTATAGGCAGGGAGCTTGAAACACAAGCAGGTGAGATCATCTCTCATGTTCATTTGGCAGAACTGAGGTTATCCCTAAGGCTTGGCCATGACTTCTCCTACAGGTGATACATGGGACATGCAGAGAGACAAAAGAATTAAGAAACTACCTTCAAAGTGTATGCTGAGGTCTAGTTTGTGTAAATGTGCACCATACATGGTGATGCCTGTGGGCAAATGGGGATGTCCTGGAACAGTCTCTTGGAACCCTCAAGAGAAGATCTCCCAGGAGAATGCTTAGAGAAGCTATCTCAGATGAGGAACTTCTCTTGGCCATAGAAAGAGAAACTGGCTTTCCATGAGAATTCAGAGAAGGGTGAAAATGAGGGTAGAACTGATGGGTTCTGATGCATTTGTACTTCTCCTTGTGAGAAGTAGTGATCTTGCAAACAGTGGCAGAGTTGCCTTGTCTCAGCTAGAATCGCCTCACATTTAATGACTGGTGCCATTGACATTGCATGAATGAGTTTTCTAAATCAGGTCTCATCGGTGTCTTGGCTATCACTAGGATTGTCTCTGTTTTTGTCTCTGCATCTCCCTGTATACTGCCTGATCTTATGTTTTCCTGTGAAGGAAACCACAGTGGGCAGAAAGAACGTGAAGCGAGGGCCTGGGTGTGGGGTGTTGGGATGACCATATATGCACAAATACTGACCAGATGCTCAACCCTACGTGCAGGGATAGTGGACCTGAGAGCATTCCAGAGGGAAGAAACAGGGAACAGGTATACCGGGTCCTCATCCAGGCTCAGGACCCACCCAGATGACACTGCTAGACCCAGCTGATTACAGACACCAGAGGGGCCTTGAACATGTAGAGGAAGGCACTCCAAAGTGCAGGGTCCCCTGAGGCACATGGCCTGGGACAGTGGCCTTGCTTGCTCAGGACTATTGGCTTTTTCCTCTTAAACTCAGCAAGTTTGGACCCATAACTTCTAGGTTTGTCTCTTCCCAGCCTCCCTAAAAGGGGAGAATCCCTCCTTCTCAGCTTCAGTTCCTTTTTTTTTTTAAGATTTTATTTATTTATTTATTTATTTGACAGAGAGTGAGCGAGAGAGCACAAGCAGGGGGAGCAGCAGGCAGAGGGAGAGGGAGAAGCAGGTTCCCTGCCGAGCGGGGAGCCTGATGCGGGGCTCGATCCCAGGACCCTGGGATCATGACCTGAGCCAAAGGCAGACACTTAACAACTGAGCCACCCAGGCACCCCTCAGCTTCAGTTCTAAAATTTCTAGGGAATACCCTTTCTGCCTTAGGATAGGTCACATGTTTACTTCTTGGAATAATCAAAGTGGTCAGAGGGTGAAGTATTCTTTGGCCCAGGTTGAGTCCTCTTATTCACCTGTGAAAATTGTCAGGGAGAGAAGTACCATGATTACCATGAAGTATGAACAGATTCCCAAAATTAAGAGAGTGATGTTACTAGAAAATGTGTCCAAATTGAAATCAGAATCATAACAGCTAACACCTATAGAACATTTATTATATGTCACTCTATGTACTTACATATATTAACTAATAGAATCATTATAACTCTCTATAAGGTAAATGTTACTTCCTCTATGTAATGGATTAGAAAACTGAGATATTACATAATTTGCTCACGGCCACATAGCTAATAAGTGGTGGAGCTAGGATTTGAACCCAGGTGGTCTGGCTCCTGCATCCATGGACCTAATCACTATATTCCACTGCTCTTTATAAATGGCCATCATATAAGCCAAGCCCATGGCCCACCTGTCTATGAATCCTTTCCCTCCTACCCTTGCCCCAGTTGACTTATTCCTTTCCACTCCTTGAAAGTCATAGTCACTTCTATCCAATTTAATACTAGTTACTATTGTTTTTCACTATTTATTCTCTAAATTCTCCCTGCCCACCTAGCCTGAGCAAATGTATAAAAAGAGACAAAGTTATATGGTTCTTTTGTGTCTCTGCAGAACCTAGTACTTAAAAAGGGACCAATATACAACTTAATGGAATCTTGAGATACTGGAAGTTTTAGAAATTAGGTTTGGGGCGCCTGGGTGTTTCAGTCGGTTAAGCATCTGACTCTTGATTTCAGCTCAGGCCCTGATCTCAGGGTCCTGAGATCGCTCTGCACTGAGTGGGGAGTCTGCTTCTCTCCCTCTCCCTTTGCCCCTCCCAGGCTTGCACACGCATACATTTACACATGTCTGTGCATGCACACACACTATCTCTCTCTCAGATAAATAAATAAATCTTTAAAAAAAAGAAATTAGGTTTAAACATATGGGAGATTATCAATTTAGGAGTGAGTTTCATTGCATAAAACAGATAAGAAAATTCAAATAATACTAGCTTAAACAAGATTTTTTTTTCTTTTTGCCTGAAGGAAGCTTGGAGGGAGTTAGTACAGGGCTGAAATGGGAGTTTTATGACGTCTTCAGGGACCCAGGCTCCTACCTTTGTGCTCTGCCATTCTTAGTACTCAGTGTCCATCCTTAAGGCCACTTCGGGGTCAGATATATCTGCATTTCAGACAGCAGAGAAGAGGAAGGGCACTCCTCAGTAGGAACACTTCTTTTAAGGAGACTTCCTGAAGGTTTCAAATAATACTTTAGTTTACATTTCACTGGATGGAACTCTTCATAAGGCTACTCCTAGCTGCAAGGGTGGGTGGGAAATGTAGTCTTTAATTTAGCCTATCAATGTGCCCACTTAAAAATCAAGGTTCTCCTAATAAATTGGAAGGGGAGAATGGATGTTAGATAGGCAACTAGTAAGTTTTGCCACAAGAAGAATGAAAATAATCTTCTATCAGTTTCTTCTCAGCTACATTTTATTTTTTATGAAAAGATTTTCCATTCATGACACATGCAAGAAATTAAAATGTGTTCTGGGGAGCTCCTGGGAGGTGCATGGACACATGCAGAGTAGCCTGGCCCCTTTCTATGGACACGGGTATCTGGAAATATCCCTGCGCATCACTGCCAATCACTATTGGTGCTGTTTTTGTTCGCTTAGATTGTTAAAGATGAGGGTTTACTTGCATTCAAACAAGCAGAAAGTCTTGCAAGTTACCCAGATAAATGTACTTTTACAGTTATAGGAATGAACACATATAAAACTTTGCTTTCTTTGGCTCTTTTCCAAAGAGGAAAACATTTGGCTGACCACTTAGATTTTTTTTTTTTTGATGCTCTGATTTTCATTGGTATAAATAGCTTGTAAAGTTGCTTTTCTAATCAGAAGTTCAATATTAATTAATAATTTCCAAAGGCCCCTCCCCAAGTTAACAACCTTGGATATTTCTTTTTTTTATTTTTTATTTTTTAAGATTTTTATTTATTCATGAGAGACAGAGAGAGAAAGAGAGAGAGAGAAGCAGAGGCAGAGGCAGAGGGAGAAACGGGCTCCCCGCTGAGCAGGAGCCCGATGCGGGACTCGATCCTAGGACCCCGGGATCATGACCTGAGCTGAAGGCAGACGCTTAACCACCTGAGCCACTCAGGCGCCCACAACCTTGGATATTTCTAATGGAGAGACCTGCACGTGTGTTTGCATGCTGCTCTTCTTGCCTTGTGTATTCATTAAGGTAATGATTAAGCTGCCAAAATAAGAAGCCCAACAATATTTTGACTTTAAAAGTGAGGACTTTTAATTTCCCTCTCATGTAAAATTCTGATGTGAGTGTTCTAAGTTGGCAGCAGCTTTGCTCCCTACAGTCATTCAAGGATTCAGTCATCATTTGTCTAGTGATCACCTTCCTAGGCAACCTAAGGCAGAACAAACCAAAGCCCAGGGCTAGGGATTTCTTTGCAACCATTACTTTTCTCACATTCTGTTGATAAGCATTACCCATAGCTACAAAAGGAGCTGGGACATGTCTTCTAGCCTTGTGTCCAAGAAGAAAAAACTAGACTTGAGTGAATGGCTAGCAGTATTTATCTCACACTGATGGACAGTAGTTAGTCTCCCTTCTTTCACGTCACTCTTCACATCATAATCCAGTCTTGCCCAATACCAAAGAAGTCTTTTGAAAAAAATAAATTAGGTCATACGGTTCTTCTGATCCAGTGTCTCTGATGGCTGCCCCTAATATCTGAATAAAGTCCAAACTTTCTGCCGCTATCTATCGGACAGGGCATCATCTGGCTTCTGGCTCTTCTTCACCCCACCCACTCCATTCTTGCATGGTTTGGGTTCTACCACATTGGCTTCTTTCTATTTTTTTGACCTCACCCAGCCCCTTTTAGCTTTAAAGCTCATGAATTTGCTGTGTCATGGATCTGGACCAGAGTACCTTGAGATGATCACATTGCTCTTTCTTTTCATGATTTCACTTTCTCCTTAACTGTCACCTCTGCAAGAAGGCCTTCCCCAACCACCTCCCACTGCTACCAATTACTATCATGAGACTCTGTCATTATAGTCTTCTTCAATACTTCACATTTTCTGAAATTGCCTTTTTAAAAATCCATTTACTTATTTGTCATGTTTGTTTATTTGCTGTGTGTTTACCACCACTTGGAATGAAAGTTTATTGTGGTCAGAGCCTCTGTCTGACTGGCCCATAAGCCCTTTCCAATGGGCCTGATGTCTCAGTAGTTCATATTTCTATTTGTTTCATGTATGTTGCCTTGTTCACTGTATTTAGATTATAAGCTCCACAAAGACAGAGGTGATGTCTTCTAATTTAATTATATATTTAAATTTCCAGTAGGGTGAGTTTATTAAATGAAAGATAAAAGGGAAAAATATAAGTTTTTAAAGAGAAAATGGCCCAAGGGGATAACATTTCAATCAGAGGATCACATTTTACACCACTTTCCTTTCTAACCTCATGAAATTCTGGTGACAAAGCTTGTCCCTATGATGCTTAAGTAAAAGAGCTTTCAGAAAGAATTAAGGGGCACCAGAGTGGCTCATTTGGTCAAGCGTCTGCCTTTGGCTCAGGTCATGATCCCAGGGTGCTAGAACCAAGCCCTGTGTTGGGCTTCCTGCTCAGTGGGGAGTCTGTTTCTCCCTCTCCCTCTGTGCTCTCTTTGTCTCTCAAGTAAATAAATAAAATCTTTTTTTTAAAAAAAGAAAGAATTAAGGTGACACTTCCTGTGAAATTCATACCTTTTCCTTGATTATACATACAAATATCCCAAAGTATAGAATTCACACAATAAAAAATAACTGAACTTTAGTCAACATAGATAGATGCATATAATAAATATCTATCTTCATAGAAATGATGACAACATTGTACACTTGTGGAATTGAGGAGATACCCAGATGATTATTTATCATTATTTATTATTATTATTTAGGCAATATAGATATATTATTTTGGTTTTCAATACTTTAAGTTTGGTTTTTAAAAATCTGTTCTGAAGTAGTAAATAAGTAAACTTATTTTGTCCACTATAGCTCACAGCAATGTGCAGGAATTTTCTGCTTTTGCAAGCTCTGGATTTAGCCCTCTACACCTTCTTTCTGTGCACCTGTTAAATAATATTGAATTGAATTGAATTGAAAGATGTAATGTCTGCCTGTCATAGTAGTTAGTAGAGGGTCACAACCTTTGACCATCAGAATTTCTTAGTAGAAAATCTGCTGATACTATTGCAAAGAGATGCCTAATAAGAACTTTTCAAGTAGTTCAGCAATAGTAACAGCTAATATTTATTGAACATATTAAGTAGAAAACTATGAATTTGTGTGTAATTTAACTATTTAACCAAGTCTCTGGTTGGAGATGAGTCAACCAAGGGTTAGAAACATTAAGTCACTTGCAAATGATCACACTGCTGGTAAGAGATGAAGCCAGGATTCGAACCCAACTCAGTGTTATAATAGATCCCATTCTTTTAAACAATGCTAAATTGTCTTGTATTAGTAGGCATTTACAGGGATGGTGCTCAGATATCTTAGAAAATGTTATATTAGGTAACTGCCAATGTAGTTTTCAGGGTTGACATTTATGAGTCTAACCAGTTGTAATATCCAAATTATGTATCAGGCATTCAGTCAGAATGGATATTGAACTAATCTAATGGATGCCAGCACATCTTACCTGATTCATGCTTCCTGAATATCATTCCTGTTCCAACTACTCTTTCAATATTTGCCCCTTCCTCAGAGAATACACCAAGAACCTCTCACCCCCAAGCAATGTGTCAGGATTGATTGGTATCCGCAGGGCGGACCAAGCTGTCAGGGGCAAGGATGCCATCCAGAAGGTAGTATAGAGTGACTTCAAAGTTCCTACAGAGTATGATGCAAATGATGCTTCCTGTTTCTTCCTGGTAGAAAGAGTCTCCTTTCTCTGCTAAATTCCGAATAAGAACCTCTGTTCCTTTAACTTGTCTCCATAAATATTATTTTCCAAAATTTGCCCAGTATTTTTAAACTTATTTTGCAACAGAACCATTATGTTTACCAAAAGAATACCTATTACCTTTGCTCTGAATTAGTGCTTGGGAAGTGCTATGTAATCTGCAAGTGTCTTCCCTTCCTGTACATGAACAACACTTCTCCCCCCACCTCCACCCCACCCCCACCCCACCCCCTGCCCTGCCTCAGTTACATATGAGGAAATTCAGATTCAGAGAGGCTTGGTTACTTTTCTAAGATTTCTTAGGCAGAAGATGAGACTACTGAGTTTTCAGAATCTTTAGCATTTAGCCCAGTGCGCTTTCCACCACATCCCCCTGCTTGCACACCACAGCTGCCCAGCGTCCACGTGAGCAGCACCCAATGAACCACAACCGTCAGATGATAAAACCAGACACTAATTGTGAGTGTCGATGGCAGGTTGACATTTTTTCCATACTCTGGCTTCTCTAAAGATGTTGGTCAGAAGGTTACTAGTAATAGTCAAAACTTGGAAAATAATATCCATCAACATGGGACTAGTTATATAAATTCTGGTGCAACCATATAGTGGCATCCACTGTCTTCACAGAAATGATGACCGCATTGTACACTTGTTGAAGAGATGCCCAGAGCATATCAAAAAGGGATAAAGGCAGGTTACAAAATAATATTCTCAGTATTATATCATTTAAAGTCGTAATGTATGTCTTTGTGGACACACATCTGTGTGTCCAAAAAAATCTAAAATCAGTATGCCAAAATATTAGACAATTATTTGAATAGTGGCATTATATGTAATTTTTATTTTCTTCATATACCCTTTATACAGCTGGAAATATTTTATAAAGAGTGTGTGCTACCATTAAAATTAAGAGGAAAAAGCTACGAAGCTATTTTCATTTAAAGAAACAAAACATTAGCTGCTTTTCATTCCCTCTTTACCAATTCCAAACCCACATACTGTCCCCCGGTCCCCCACAGTACTGGCTAATGCTGGCTCCAGGCATAACCCCAGGAGCCCTCTAGAAACAATTCCTCCTGCCCCCTCTCTCACCAGCCTCCTTTTTCCTGGGTCCTTGATAATTAGTTTCCTTCTTGTCTACACAATGTCTGCTCTTCACCTTTCACCATATTATCTCCCTCCACCGAAAATCTATCCATCTTTCACGACCCATCCCAAGATTCACCTCTGGATAAACAGATTCTTGGTGCCTTTGAAATCATCCCATCCATTGTATTTTTATGCTGCTTTTACAAGCTTCCATATCACAGGATTGGATACAGGGCTCTGTGCTCATTGTGCCCTGCATAAAGACATGTGACGAAGGGAGTGAGTGGAGAATGAAATCCCGGCTGCAATCTGATCACCAACCTGAGGCTCCCGAGCTCCATTACTAGGTCAGATCCCTCTGTTATTATAAAAGCAGTGACAGCCAAGCGTCGTGCCACCTGCAATTATACATTATCAATACGCATCTCTTCATTACCCAATGAGGAGAGGGTTTGGGTGTGCTTTTGCTCACCATCAGATCCCCAGCACCTAGTACAGTGTGGGGCACACAGAAGTACTCAATAAATATGCACTGTGTGAATTAATAAATGAATAAAATGTCAAGTGACTTGTCCAAAATCACGCACAGAAATCAAACCTGGGGGTGCTTTGTAAAATAGCAACTTGGGTAGCTGCCACCAGGGCAAAGAGAGGTAAGCAGTGATTTGTAGAAGTACCACAAGGGTTTCCAGCTTTTGGCAAGTGCCCCCAGGGGCTTTCTTGAGCGCAGTCTCTCTGTGCAGGGGGAGAGGAGCTCCTGGCTCTGGGGCTGCTGCTGGATGTGTTTGCAAGGCGTGGGCTGCCATCAAACACTCCATCCCATTGGCTCAATTCACATCATATGACATCACAGCTACACGAGTGACCCATTCATTTTCTCTTCCCACCTCTAGGCTTTTGACAGAAGCAGATTAGAGGAGGGGAAAAACCAGATCACCTCGAGGGAGATGAGTCATTTTATGTTTTTGTTTCTGTGCATTAAAGAATTGATTCTTGAGGTTTTAATGTATTACTCGATATTGCAGAAATTTTCTCTCCCTACTGTGAGGGTGCTGGTTAGATCAGCTGAGATGAGCAAGGCTGCGTTCACACCACTTTAATCATTCTTGTTTTGAGCACTTTATTTCCTGATTTCTACTGTCATCCTTGTGAGCCAGTAATAGAAGAAACACTTTGGCACCAAGAGCTCAGGTCTTGTATCTTCTGTGCCTGAGCAAATATGGAAAAGAATCTATAGAATTGCTCTCAGAGGTTACTGAGAAATTAATCGAGCTGCCTCCAGCTTGAGACTGAGGAAAGGGGTGTTTTAACAATTACTGAGCGGGATACTTTACAACAGGGAGGTTTGGGGAGCCCATATCAGTCTATTTTTTGGCTTTCTCATTAGCATTACTGAGGCACATACCAGGTGGAAAAAGGGGCACAAGGGAAAGAGATAAGTATCACTTAATGAACACGGGGCATATTCCAAGTGGCAAGTATTAAGGATTTATTGTCATTTAATCCTCAACCAGAGGGATGAGGTCGGTGTGGTTATTTTCACTTGGGATGTGGGTTCTGAGGCTCTTGGTTGGTAAGAGACAGAGTCCACACTCTCATCCTGGTCTGACTCTCCCAGGGGAGCAGCCACAGAGGCATAGAAGGCAGGCTGGGGCTGTGCGTGTGTTGTCCCCCGCCCGCCCAGCTCCTCTTTCACGTGCCGTTGAGAGCGCAGCTGCCAGGCCGGCGACCCCAGCTTCAGCTGTGCTGCGTGACCTCACTAGCAGCACCGGCTCGCGGCTCCGGGACCTTGAAAATAAGGTCGAGTTCCTTGTGAAATGAGAAGAGGATTCTGGCCTAAAAGAAAACTTCAGGCAAGACAGAATGAGACGAGGACAGAGTAGGTAGGCGGCCCTTTTTGTCCTCTCACGGGAAAAGAAAAAATGCACCAGTTAGTGCAACCTGTAAGCAGGTCAGCTCAACAAAAATATCAAGAAAGTCACCAGATCGTGGTGATTTATTTAAGGCATAATAACTGGCTGGTTACATTTTTTCCTTTCATCTGTTGGTTGTGGTATTATATTAAATAGAATCTTCTTGCTCTCACTTATTTACTCCACCACTATCCTTATGCACTGACAGTGGCAGATTTTGCTGGGTGCTCAGATACTGCGGCCATGATGTCTTTCTTCTTGGAACTTGGTTCTCTTACTTGCTTTTCTTTGGCAGGTTGTGCTTTGGAAAGTCCAGTTCTAAAGTACTTTCTGGAGAAGTAGACAGTGAAAGAACACCAGGACATCTATCAGTGAAATTAAGACCTGATGAAAGAAATCAGGAGTAAATGCCATCAGTTCAGGACCTCTTCCCTCCTCTTCCCCACTCTTCCTCCCTTCCTCTTTTCTTTCCTTCATACTTTCCTTTATCTTTTGAATAAACTCATTCTGGCCACCAGAAGAGCAGTGGTAGCCAAAGAAGTGAGAGTTTTTCAGCTTTGATCAACTTACCCAAATTACACAATGGAAATATTTAGAAAGAAACCCTACCTTTAGCACCAGGATAAGAACGGCAATTTGTACATTAAAAAATTTGCTTTTATTTGGAATCACATAGTAGGGTGAGGGAGGCTTGTAACATTATCCAGGGTGGGGGCCTTCTGAAAGTCTCAATCTGCTCTGGATTATCAAGTCAGTTTGATCAGTGTCATAGCACCCAACGGCAGGAAACCAGGGAAAGTTGTGTCCTTTGTGGGGAGGCACAGGGTAGTTAGAAAAAGCCCCTCTTGTCTCCCAGAGAGATGTCTCGCTTCATCTTTCTGTCTCCTGTATTCTCTTCTGGCCCTGACTGGCTTCTCCATCTTGTTCCTCTTGCTCAAGGTCCCATGCCTTGGGCTCTTTATTTGCAACAAATCTCATGGGCCTAGCACCCGTCCTGGACCAGTTGTAAAGAGATGGCCTTGAAATTGGAGGTAATCGCATTATTGTTCCTCTCTTGAATTTCTGAAAACAGAGTGTCATCTGAATCCTGCCGAAATTATCTGTCTCTCGCCTCCAACACCTTGTTTTCACTAGATTTGTGAGTAATGGCTTAGCAACACAGCCAGGTCAATGAGACCTCCCTTTGTGGGTTTTAATGTAAAATATTTCACATTTAGTCTGAAAACAATCAAACGAAAAGGATGATTGGATTCTGTTCTGCTAGTTTTCCTTTTGAGTGAAGAACAGAAACGTGAAATCTATAGACAGGCAGCCCGCCACTTAATGTAGTAGTATCAAGTGACTGTTTTCCTCCCAATTCATGTTGTATAATTTCTAGGACCTCTATAGCTATAAAATTATCTACCTTGACAGGAAGATTTAAGGTAAATTTCTTATGAAAGTGACTGTGTTATATGAATAACTCTATAACCTAATACAAATTCACCACCAAGGAATGTGTAAGAATTGGTAACTCTAAATATTGGGAATTTTATGGGTATGTGTATGGCAAGAGTTGCCATAATGGTTTCACAGATGTAGACTAATCTCCAAACTCATCAAGTTGTTTTCATTATATATGTACAGCTTTTGGTATGTCAAGTCATACCTCAATAAGATGGTTTAAAATATAAATGTAAAAATTTAAATATAAATATCAGCAATTTTATATACTCGGTGTGCTTTTAACCTTTGCAGACTCTTAGCACAGTCTCTCATATGCTCAGAGAAGTATATTTTGTTTCTGATTCCTATTCAAATCAGAGAATAGGCCAGTAGTTCTATCTATGACCATTCTTTAATTAATTAAAGTGCTTAGAATTCAAAACATCATTAGTAAGAGATGAAAGCTCTACCTGGAAACAGATTAATGATCTCTACCCTGCGGGGGGAGCGGGGGGATTGCCATGGATCTTCTCTAACTCTGACATTCTGTGCATCTGCTTGGTGACTTTTGCCCATGGTATAATGAGCTCTCAGTAGAGAATTCCTTTCTTGCATATTTCCAAATGAAGACAGTTTGGTCAAATACCCAGTAGAGGACAACCAGTGGGTCAGCCAAACCTGGGGGACAATAGTTGTTCCTATAAGCAGCACATGGAAATGTTGTAATGGGCTGGAGTGACAGCTCTGGGGTAGCAGCATTTCTTCTTTCATGGTCACTTTCCTATTTCCTTTACACCTGACAATATGTTTTTAAGGATTTAAATATTTCATTCCCCCTCCCAAAGCTCGTAGGTAATTTATATCTTCAAATTATGTGAGCCCCAAGGACTACACTGGCCCTTGAACGTGTCCTGGAGAGAAACTGGGGAAGGTCAGCCACTAAACAAATAAGTGAGTACTTAGCACACATCAGGTCAGAGAATTCTCTTGTAGGCTTGCCAAGTTAATTTTGGAAAGGCAAAGGAAGCAGAGAGGACAGTGAAAAACTAACCACGCTTGTGAAACATTTCGTGTCTTTTCTAAATATTCCTGCCTCATTAAACTCTGTTATTGCAGGAAGATGTGGAAATTTTTGCTGCTTCAAGCTGCGGTTATTTTCAATAAATTGAGTTAGTGCTGTTTTCATACTTAACCTTGGAAAACTATAGACAGGTCAATTCTTTATAAGTTCCCTATTTTGGTTTTATAATCTAATCCTACCAGAATTCCAAGCAACTGTTTGATTTATTTCAATTCAGACCTTCCTTGGATTCATTCCTCTCTCATGGAAAGCAAATTGATTAAATGTATGTATTTACACTATTGACAAACATTATATAGCATTTGCTATGTGCTAGAAACTGTTAAAAGTGCTTTATAAATATTAACTCCTTTAATTAATAATAACCTATTGAGGTGAGTACTATTATTATTCCTATGCTATATGTGAGACAACTAAGGCACAGAGAGGTTAAGTAATTTGTTCAAGGCTGCACAGCTGGAAAATAGCAAAGCTAGGATTCAAACTCAGACCGTCTTGCTCTAGAACTTGCTCTCTTGCTTTAGATCACTGAGAAATGCCTTGCCAAATTGGCATTAGGTCCTGTCTTTGACATTTGCTTTCCTCTGATATATAAAACATTATTTACAGAGGCATCAAGGTTGATGAGAAGTTGAATATTTTTCTAACATTATGATACTGGTAATTAGCTGGTGCCGAATGAGAACATTAAACATAAATTAAGGGGCACCCAGGTGGCTCAGTCGGGATTGAGCCCCATGTCAGGCTCCCTGCTCAGTGGGGAGCCTGCTACTCACTCTCTCTCTCCGCCCCTCCCCCCACTTATGCTCTCTCAAATAAATAAACTCTTTAAAAAAATAAGTTAAAACTTTAGCTTATGTGACTCCTTAAATGACTTTTATAGATTTTTGGATCAATGTGGATGTGAAGAGATGTTATCTCTTATAGAAAAGCCTCAGATCTGAACCTCTTCCTTCTTCATCCTTTTGTCTCTCTCCCATTCTCCTTCCTTATCAGGTTTGCTTGTTTCTCCTTTTGGAGGACATTTATTTCCTAAAGCATGCACATATTCCCAGCATCCACTCACAATAAACCTTACTGTGCTTTTTTTTTCTTGTGTGAAATCATATGAACACATTCGTGTTCAAGATGATTTGGATCCCAAATTTGGTGACATAAAAATCCCAGTCCAGTAAGAGACAAATCCACAACATTTCCCTTATATCATTTGGCACATACTCATGTTTAATCAACCTTCACAATTCAGTTTGACCAGGTAGTTGCTAAGATAACCAAGATAACATTACTGGTGATCTCTCTCTTTCTCACTTTCTCTTTTCCTCCCATCCTTCCTCAACTTCCCCTGCAGTATCATTTCCAGATATTAAATGTATCCATTTCCATTCCCCCCGCCCAGTAACAGTGTCATCTTTGTCCTATTCCATTCAGTTTTCAGTCTCATCCATCCCTGATGTCATTGAAGGATCACTTGGTCACTAAGCAAACCCTATCAGAGAAAATGTCATGCATGAGTCCAGTGGCTTTTCTGAACGGTGAAAGTTTTCATAGGTAATATTGCATTTTTGTTTTGGTGATTGCTCATATGCCTACTGTGATAGATAGAATGAGTGATTTCCCCTTTGAGGGACATCCCAAAGTCTGGGCTGTTTGGGTATATCCTGAATGGTATAGATACAGAGACTTTCTAGGAAGCTGGAATAATTCAGTACTTCTTCAAGGTACAAATACCCTCTTCCAGCTCTCCCAAGTCAATCTGTAGTCTGGCTATTCCAGTTTCTGGAAATAGTCTGAACTCAAGGGAGTCTTTGAAATATTATATGGATAAAACCGGCAGTTCTTTTACCCATCCCATGTATCTTACTGTGATACCAATTTTTTTAAAACTACCTTTTGTCACCAACTGTTTGCTTGCTAAAATTTTTAATAGCATTCGAAGGTTCTATAAAGCATTTGCTTTGTGTGGAAAGTGCACTAAATATAATGGAGTGGAAGTTAGGAGGATGAGGGTATCGATTTTTAAAATTAAGCAATTCCTGGAAAAAATATCAGAGTAGACTAGGATGGAGATAAATGTGTTAAAACACTATCATAGTCTGCCAGGGCTGTCAAAACAAAATAGCACAGATGAGTGGCATCAAAGACAAATTTATTTTCTCATAGTTCTGGAGACTGGAAGTCCAAGATTAAATTGTCAGCAGAGTTGGGTTCTTCTGTGGCCTCTCTCCTTGGCTTGCAGATGGCGCCCTTCTCGCCGTGTCCTCATATGATCTTTACTCTGTGTGTGTACACCCCTGGTGTCTCTCTTTGTGTGTCCAAATTTCCTCTTCTTGTAAGGACACCAGTCAGATTGGATTAGGGCTCATCTTAAGTGGCCTCATTTTTACTTAACCACCCCTCTAAAGGCCCTGTCTCCAATGACAGCTGCATCCTGAGGTTAGAGCTTAGGGGTTACGGCTTCCACACATGAATTTTGTGGGAACACATTCAACCTATACTAAACATCTAGGAATGCTGGTTGAAATGTAATTTTTAAAATATATGTCCAAGCTTAGAAGAAAGATGTAGAAATTCCTGTAAGCCAGAGATAAGAGGGAGCTAAAAGCTAGAGGAATTGTATTCCATTTAAGCCATGGCCAAATGGGGTGCAATGTGTGGGGGAGGGATAAAGCTTAGGTTTGAACGTCTTCCCAGGGATAGAAGGCAAGACATCTGACCCAGAGTGATCCCACAGAAGGTGGGAAATGGGTACTGAGGCTCCCAACGAAAGAGGGGTAACTTGAAGCATTTCTACCTGAAGAAAAGGGGCATTACGTGGGCTCACTGCTTAGCTTGGGGAAAAAAAGCAAGATGTTTGTTTCTTTTCTGGTTTTGAGTAGATTAAAAACATGTTTCCATGTGCCTTTAATGAGATTGGAGCCCAAATTTATCCTACCTAAGTAGTACTTCAAACTCTACCCTAAAAAATTAACTTAAAAGTTGTTCCCATGTGAATGATACTCATGGGGTGAATGCAGGAAGAAAATCCCAAACTATTTGAGAGCAACACTTCAGCAATCCAGACTCCCTTAGGGATGAGAGTCAAGATTCCCTTAGGAAAAACAATGCTTGCTTCAAATGACTTCCCAATAAAAGTTTTAAAACACACCTGGAATTATCTACCATGAACATGTGCAGCAGATAATTAATTTGTAAGGCTGGCTGGAGGATTAGCAACCAGAAAGTTCAAAAATAATAGACAAATCATCTGAAAGAGATATTCACGTAAGTAGAGCTAAAATTATTAAAAAGATTAAAATAACCTTCAGAAAAGATGAATACCTACCATTTACATCGCTGTGGATGGAACTGGAGGGTATTATGCTAAGTGAAATAAGTCAACTGGAGAAAGACAATTATCATATGGTTTCACACATATGTGGAATATAAGGAATAGCGCAGAGGATCATAGGGGAAGGGAGGGAAAACTAAATGGGAAGAAATCAGAGAGGGAGACAAACCATGAGAGACTCTTGACTCCGGAAAACAAACTGAGGGTTGTGGAAAGGGAGGTAGGTGGGGGGATGGGGTAACTGGGTGATGGGCATTAAGGAGGGCACGTGATATGATGAGCACTGAGGGTTATATGCAGCTGATGAATCATTGAACACTACATCTGAAACTAATGATGTACTATATGTTGGCTAATTGAATTTTAATAAAAAAGATTAAGATTAAAGTAAGATTTAGAAGCCAAAAAAAAAAAAGAGTAAGGTGTTATTTACCAGAATAAGAAAAATATGAACAATAAAACCCCTATATATAGAATCTTCCTCACTGAATTTAAAACCTAAAATACTGGGTAAATAATGGATTTATACAGAGCTAAAGAAATTTAATGAACTAGAAAATAGAGCTGAGGAAATTAACAAGATTGCAACACTGAGAGAAAGAAATGGACACCTGAATGATAGTGTAAGAGTCACAGAGGATAGAATGAGAAAATCCAAAATAAAGAGAATAGGATTTCTGAAAGAAATAGAATGGGGAATGCACAATATTCAAAGAAATCATGGCTGAGAGTTTTCCAGATTTGATTAGCAACATGAATCCTCATATTGAAAAACCCCATGGGTCCTGAGTGGAAAAACAAAAAGCAAATCTACATGTAAACATATTATAGTGTATTCGCAAAACGACAAAGAGAAAAGTCTTAATAGCAATAAGAGAGTAAAGATCAATACGTTACAAAGAATAGAATCAATTAGCAGAATCCTCAATAAAATCCTTAGTGATCAGAAAAGAGTGAGATAATGCCTTCAAAATACTAATACCAATAATAGTCATTCTAGAATTCTCTAATCAGATAAATTATTTAAGTGAGAACAAAATAAAGCCATTTTCAGAAAAACAAAAACTGAGAGCACTAATCACTCAAAGACCCTCATCAAATGAATTACACTAAAAATGATATTTTAAGAAGCAGTGGGATGCAGGAAGTAATGTGGAGCAAAGAAATTAATAAATACATATAAATCTAAATGAACATTAGATGCAAAATTTAATAACAATGGTAATTTGGGCAGAAGACTAAAAGCAAGACAGAACTAAGATTGTTAATAATAACTGAAGGGATAATCAGTTTTCTAATATGTTTTTCAAGAGAAGGATAGAAACATTAATGTTAGACTGTCGAATTAAGTATGCTTGTTAAAATTTGAAGGATAAAGACTAAAATAGAAATAGAATAAATAATTTTCAAACCAGTAGAAGGACAAGAGGGAAATAAACTTAATACAAAAGAAAGTGGAAAATATTTAGAAAAAGTATGACCAATAGAAGGCACAAGTAAGATGGTAAGAATAAATCCAAATTTGTTGCTACAATGAATACAAACAAATTAAAAGAAAAATAAGAAACAACCTAAATAAAAAATGGGTCAAAAACCTTAACAGATACCTCACTAAAGAAGATATATATATAGATATATAGAAGATATAAAGAAGCATATTAAAAGATGCTCCACATTGTATGTCATTAAGGAATTGCAAATTAAAACAACAGCGAGATACCACTGCACACCTATTAGAACGGCCAAAATCCTAAACTAACATCTGACAACACCAACTGCTGGTGAGGATGAGGAACAGCAGGAACTCCCATTCATTGGTGGTGGAAATGTAAAATAGTACAGCCACTTTGGAAGACAGTTTGGCAGTTTCCTACAAAACTGAACATACTCTTCCACACAATCCAGAAGTTGTGCTCTTTGGTATTTACCCAAAGGAATTGAAAACTATGTCCACACAAAAACCTACACATGGGTGTTTATAGCAGCTTTCTTCATAATTGCCCAAACTTGGAAGCAACAATGATGTCCTTCAGGAGAATGGATAAATAAAAAGTACTTGTTCAGAGGAAAAAAAAAAAAAGGAGAATGGATAAATAAACTGTGATTCATCCAGACAATGGAATATTATTCAGCACTATAAAGAAATGAGCTATCAAGCCATGAAAAGACATGACAAAATCTTAGATGCATATTACTAAGTGGAAGAAGCCAATCTGAAAAGGCTACATACCATGAGTCCAGCTATGTGACATTCTGGAAAAGGCAAAGCTATGGAGAAGTAAAATGATCAGAGGTTGCCAGGCATTAGCAGGAGAGGAAGGGATTGATGGATAGAGTATGTTTAGGTCAGTGGAACCTTTCTGTATAATTCTATAATGGTGGATACATGTCATTATATATTTATCTAAACCTATAGGTATACACACCAAGAGTGAACCCTAATGTAAATTATGGACTTTGGGTGATAATGATGTGTCAATGTAGGTTCATCAATTATAACAGATTTTCCACTCTGGTGGGGGATGTTGATGATATGGGAGCTCTGGGTGTGTGAAGATAGGGAATATATGGGAAATCTCTGTACCTTCAGTTCAATTTTGCTGCAAACCTAAAGCTTCTTTAAAATATAAAGTCTAGGGGCGCCTGGGTGGCTCAGTCATTGAGCGTCTGCCTTCGGCTCAGGTCATGGTCCCAGGGTCCTGGGATCGAGCCCCGCATTGGGCTCCCCGCTCAGCGGGGAGTCTGCTTCTCCCTCTCCCACTCCCCCTGCTTGTGTTCCCTCTCTGGCTGTCTTTCTCTCTGTCAAATAAATAAAATCTTTAAAAAAATAAAAAATAAAATAAAATATAAAGTCTATTTTAAAATAGACTTTTTTTTTTTTTTAACAAAAGACCATTAGGAAGCAGTTTCAGAGAGTCTTGTTTTTATTATCTTCATGAGAGACACACCTGAGACATAAGGACACAGGAAAGTTGAAAGTAAAAGGATGGAAAAAATACACTAAGTGAATATTAACAAAAGAAAGTTGATGCAGCTTATTGATATCACAAATTAGACTATAAGGCAAACAGCATTACTATAAGAGAAAGATAGTTACTACACAATGATTAAAATAACAATTCACCAAGAAAAATCTTGAATAGCCCTAAGGATGACATACACCTAACAAAATAGCCTCAAAACATAGAAATAAAAGCTTATTGCATGCACTTCAATAATTAAAACCACAATTTTAGTTGAGGAATATTTTTAGTATAATTCTCCTACTATGTGCTAGATCATTCAGTTAAGAAATTAGTAAGGGTATGTATGATTTGACAAGACAATAGAAAAGCTTGATATAATGGGTAAATAGAATCATGCTCCCCTCAAGGATACTTGAACCCTTAAAGGATTCTCATTCTTTTCAAGCACATATGGAATATATTCAAATATTAAATACATATTAGGTCACATAGCAGGTCTCAACAAATGCCAAGATTAATTATCAAGATTATACTTACCAATTTCCTCATTTTCAATGCAAAAAAGAGAGAAAGAAATAACAAAAACAGAAAAAGTGATTTTTAAAAACATTAGGTCATTAAAAAATTATTTCCTGTGTTGAAGAAAAAAAAGTAATGGACAGTGAAAGTAGGTATCAAAACTTGCATAATAAAGCTAAACTTGTCATAAGAATGAAATTCAGAATCCTTTATGCATACATTAGAAAAGAAAAAAATGGGAGTTAATAAGCTAATCACCTAACTTAAGAAGCTAGACAAATAAAGGGAAATTAAGCCCAAACAAAGGAGGGGAAAATGATAATGGCAGAAATTGATTAAATACACATCAGAAAATATAGAGAGACAACAAAATAAAAATCTACTTCTTCTAATAAAATAGACTATCCTCTGGAAAAAATAAGAAAAAAAGAATATAAAAATAAATAATGCTAGAAACGGGAAGGCATAACTATTGGTACAGTAGAATTTTAAAAGAAGTTCATAAATTACTTTTTGCCAATACATTTGAAAAACTTCCTGTTTTAGAAAAATGTAACTGAACTAAAAATAACTCATTAGAAATAGAAAATCTGAAAGGTTTTTTAATGATTAAGCATTAAAAAAAAAGAAAACTTGGAAAAAAAAATCTCTCCTAACTGACAGATAAAACATTTGGACCAGACTATGTTCTAATCATAATCTTTCAAACCAGCAAAGAACATATAACCCCTATTTCATATCTACTGTTCTGGAGAAAAGAAAGAAAAGTTAAAATAATAAAGCAAAGCCAGATAGGGCTTATGTCAAGAATGCAAGGATATTTTAAAATTAGAATGTCTGTTAAACAGATTTGAAAAGGAAAAAAAAGTTGGTCAACTCACAAATACAGAGAAAGTATTTGATTAAACAACCATTCATAATTTTTAAAAATATATACTTTTTAGAAAACTAAAAATAGAAAATAGATTCCTTAACCTGATAGTGTATCTACCAAATATCTAAATTTAGCACTCTTTTTAGCAATGTAGAGACTCTCTACATTGTTTAGAAACAAGGCAAAGATGCCCCCTGTCCTTACTGTGTTGGAGGTCCAGCTAGTATATTAAGAAATAATAAATAAAAACACACCTATTGGAAAGAAAGAAAACTGCTTTTTTTTGTAGCAAACCAAGCTATAACATACCTGAAAATAAGTCTAACAAAAGAAGCATAGAAACTTCACAAACAAATTCTTTTTTTTTTTTTTTTAAAGATTTTATTTATTTATTAGACAGAGAGATAGACAGAAGAGCACAAGCAGAGGGAGTGGCAGAGGGAGAGGGAGAAGCAGGCTCTGCACTGAGCAGGGAACCCGATGCGGGACTCGATCCCAGGACCCCGAGATCATGACCTGAGCTGAAGGCAGACGCTTAACCATCTGAGCCACCCAGGCGCCCCACAAACAAATTCTAAAGCCTTAAGGACAAAAAAGAAGGCTTGAAGAGTTCAATATGATAAAGATGACAATTCTCCCAAAATTGTTCAATGCAATCCCAATCAAAATTTCAACAAGCTTTGTCAACAAGTACATTTCTAATATATTCTAAAAACTCATAGGAAAGAATGACACTCCAAGATCAGCCAAGTCGATTTTGACTGAGAAAGGGAAGTTGGAAGGGTGAGACCCACCCTATCCAGATATGCAAAGACAGTGGTTAATAAATTTCCCAAGGCTAGAGTTTAGTAAAAGGCAGAGCTAGGATCAAATCCTGGTTCATATTGCTGCCAAGTCTACATTCTCACATATCCTGTTCCTCAATAACATTTAAGTCATAATTTACAGTTATTTCTAGGATTGATAAAATGGATAATGTGCGCATAAAAAAACAGGGGTAAAGAAGTTATTTATAAAGAAGAACTAGCTAATTAATTTGGCTCTAGACCCCACTGAATCTACATTCTGCATACTTATTCAGAAGTATAGAATTCTGAGTCTTTGCACAATAATATATACTTTCTGTTATCTATAAAGATCCAGAATAAGGATAAAAATACAATAAGCATGTAAAAAGAATACATATATAAGTAACTCTGAAAGCAAGGTTGACAACTTTTTATATGCATTATAAATAAATAAAATATATATTTGGAAGAATCTAGGTTGTTTATCCGTTTATGAGTGATACTGAGAATTATAGTGAATATGTAAAGAAAAGCATGTCATTACAGCAAACTTGTTTTATTAATGTTTTATTAATGTGCAATTAGGACATGAGAGCTCACTGCTCAGGATACCTGAGATGACTTGAATCTGAATTTTTGTTAAAATCAGCTGAAATTAGAATGTGCATATATTTAAGTTTTCCATTCATCTGGTTTCTGCCAACTAGTTTTTTTTTTAAGATCTGCTAAACACCCAACACTATAATACTCTGTAGACTCTTAAAAGAAATATAATTCATGGACCCCACCTACCCTCAAATACCTTATATTTTAATTAGAGAGAGTGTAGAACACAAAAAGGAATTAAAGATTGAGCAATGTGAATCTGACAATAAATTTTATGACAGAGATGCAGAAACATAAATATTAGTAGGGGAGAATTTAATACATTCTGTTTTTAGTATTTGGAGTTCTGATACTAAACATATTTTTCTATTTTTATGTTAACCGAAAAACCCTCTGGGGCTTCAGAGCAGACATTGTTACTGAAAAGGTCTTTTGTTCACCTTGGGAGAGCAGAAGAGAATCAGGGGTCTACTTGGTGGGTAGGATTCAACTGAAAGAACCAGAGAGTGCAGGGGAAAATGTCCCAGTCTGTGAGCTTAATGGATAGCGGGATTTGATTATCTGTAGCCTCACATAATGGAGTTAACTGGCCACATGATTGTAGAGAAGCTGCGTGAAAGAGTATAGTGGGAAAAACCAATAACTGGCTACAATGCAGAGGTGATGTGACAAAATTAAGGGTAAGGGGTGGGGGAAAGACTAGAAATGCAGAAATAATGTCATTTTGTATCTGTGTTCGTAGCCTGGCCTCTTGCCTGTAATTATCCGGCTGTGAAAAGATAAATTCTCTCCTGAGCATTGGAGGTGCCATTTGCCACAGAAGAGCAGGAAGAATGGCATGGCTAAGCCTGGCAGGTCTGGCAGGAGCCCAGCCTAAGAGATGGAACCTATTTGCAGACTAGCAAGGGAAGGAGTTTGGTAGGTAGGCATAGACAGTTAAGCTCCTTTGCATCTTTCTTGTTACCCTTTACATTCCTAATAGAAAATGTGATTATCATAATCTTGTTTCATGTGGCATCTGAAGTTGACTGTTTTGGAGGATGAGGAACACTGAATTTGTGCCAATAGATCTTTGGGTTGTTGCATAGCTTGGGCTAGAATTTCCCTAATAGCCATATGACTGAGACATGTGTTCTTCTGGGCTGAGGAAAAGAGACAAACGGATATAATGGATTCATTTCAAACACTTAGTGACACCTATGTGTTTTCTTTTTTTTATTTTGTTATATTCTCTAGTTGACATACATCCAGAAGTTCCTTTCTGTTCTATGGATAAGAATTAGATGTAAAAAAAAAGTCCATTTAAGCACTCATAGATGCGGTACTTGGTACGGGTACAATTGTGGTTTTTATTTTTATTTGTAATTTACACCCCCACATACTTTTTGAAAAGATTTGAGCATATTATAGCAACAGCACATTTGACACTAAATAATTAAAATAAAAAAGAAAAGGAGATTAGTAATTAGAGGAAAGAGAAAAAAGGAAGTATCACATATCTCTAGCCTGGAATTATTTAGCGACCAAAGGAACTTTCTAAGGAAGCATAGAGATGTAATTTTCTGACAATAATCATAATCAAAATCATAATATTTAATTTTGAGGCATTTAAGCACTGTGCTGAGTTCTTTATATGCATTACAGCATTTAATTCTGCTGGTGGCCCAGTGAGTGAGTTTGGCCTATGTTATTTTCTCCATATCACAACTGAGAAAACTGAGGCACAATTAGATTAAGTCATTTAACTTGTCACATAGGTAAAAAATAATGGAACTGGGTAATCTAATTCTAGAATCCATGTCATTCTCTCCAGTATGACCATTGATGTGGAGTGACTTAGTGGACAATAGGATAATAAGGATTTTGGGACGCCCGGGCGGCTCAGTTGGTTAAGCGTCTGCCTTCAGCTCAGGTCATGATCCCAGAACCCTGGGATCGAGCCCCCCATCAGTGGGGAGCCTGCTTCTCTCTCTTCTGCTCCCCGTGCTTTTGCTCTTTCTCTCTCTCAAATAAATAAATAAATAAATAAAATCTTAAACAAATAAACAACTAAGGATTTTGCCCTGGCTACCTGGGGGTCAGTCTCAGAATTTTTTAAATTCCTTCATGGTAAACATAGAACAAAATGCTATTTACCATTTTCCCAAAACTCCAACTATGTCTTGGCATCATGGAGATCTGTCTGACTTGCCATGTATGTTGTTCTCTATTGAAAAGAAAATATGTCCTAGGAAACCGCTTAAATCCTCCCCTAGCTCTTTGATTCCATTGTTCCAGGAAGTTATTCTAAGTAATGCATACATTGTATAGGATATTGGCCCTAATTTTTTTGTGAGATCCTTTTATGAATCGTGAAATCTGAGGGTAGGGAGTTTTCTATGATTTGGGGGATACTTGTAGCTGCAAATCTTCAGCAGAACCGCGAAGGGAAGGACTCCTGCTGCTGGCTGCATTTTCCTGTGTTCTTCTCCCTGGAAACCCCATCAGCGGGCATTTTCCCTCAAAATGACTAACCTCCAACCCCTATCCTGCCCAACTTCCAACTTTTATGCTTCTAATCTACACAGAGGGAGAAAAGGGAACTCATAATGACATAAAGTAAGACCCCTTGCCCAACAATCAAGGGCTATGGCCTCAGTCACTCTTCCAAGATGGCAGAACCTCAAACTCTATTGCCCGAGGCTCAGCCTTGACCCTTCTCTGACTCTACTGCTCTGCACACACAAGGTGATTTTATAAGGCACAGTGTAACCTTCTGGGGTGTAATGGTTCATCATTTCATCGTAGATTGTAGGAAATGACAACATACTTGAGAGTCATATTCTTTCAAAAAAGATGAATGATTCAGTGTCACTGTTGGAATAGCAAATGGCTCAGATAACTTATGAGTAAATGTGTTTTCAGTTGGAAGCTGGGGTGGAAGGTGTGGGGAGGGGGTGTGGCAGGAAGAAGAGAAAGAACAAGAAGATATTACTTCTACTTTAGGAACTCTTGATCTAGTCTAATTTATAAACTGGAGGACTTGTGAATGAGGTGATTGTAATGTTCAACTTTGTGTGTTTGGCTCAGTGTCTAGGATATTGCCAGACATATGTCAAATATTAAGTAAAGTTTACCAAAAAAATTAATATAACTCATGTATTTTTTGTCTTCAGCTTCTAGGTTTATAAAAGACTGTAAGGGTTCTTTCTGCTGCCTGTCCCTCTGTTTTCACACAGAGCTGTACATCACTAGAATTTCATGGAATTTTCTACCCAAATACTTCAAATGACTCTTTATGAACAGCAGTCCCCAAACAGGAGTGGGGAGGGGGCTGTGTGGCTTATTCAGAGTAGCCTGCCACAAGAGAGGAAAGTCTTTGAAGCCTCATGTTTTATCTTAAAAACAAAAGCAAATTTCTTGGGGGTGGGGGTGTGAGTCTGTGTTTGATGAAAATAATCTCACTCTCCTTAAAATATCAGGCAAAATTGGGGGTGTCTGAGTGGCTCAGTCAGTCAGTTAAGCATCCAACTCTTGGTTTTGGCTCAGGTCATTATCTCAGGGTCCTGAGATCGAGCCCAATGTTGGACTCTGCACTCTGCACTCAGCGCTCAGAACAAAGTCTGCTTAAGATTCTTCCCCCCTTTCTCTCCCTTCCCCTCTGCTCCTCCCCCTGCTTGCATGCATGCACACTCTCCAAAATAAATACATAAAATCTTAAAAAAATTTCATGCAAAAAATTTCATCATCATTGATTTTCTAGAAACATATGCCATGCTTATGCATTGGCTTCTACAACACCACACTGCCATGTACTTATATTGCAATTTGAAAAGATTATCCCAAGCCATCCCGGACAAATTTTTTCCCCTAATAATGAAGAAGCAATTATATTTGTTGTCTGATTATTTGATAGGGCTTAAGCTCGGACACCTTAATATGTCATTTGAATTCCGAACACCAGTACATAGATAATTCCAAACTGTTAGTAGGTAATGAGATGAACATCTGAGGGTATCTTCTCTTCTCTATCCCATATATCCTAGGCTCCAAAAACCTGCTCAGTCTGTTCAGCCAGTCTGACATGTGCACCAGATCCGGCTCCACAGTAGGCAGGTTTCCCTGGCCACCCTGCCCTGGTGTCCATGGCCTTCCCACGGGAGTCCAGTCATCACAGGTTTGTGCAGCACAGATCTGTGTCATGGCCTGACAGCTTTGTGATGGCAGCGCTCTCCTAATTGTCAGGGGAAAGGTCAGTAAGCTCATTTGCAACAATTAGCTGCTGATCAGAGAGTAGTTAATATTAATGTGTTATTCTGTTACGGGATTTTTTTTTTTTTTCTTCTCTTGGGATTTCTCCAAGGATTTCTCAGAGGCCTGATTGCCCCCCTCTGTTGATTCTTCAGTCACCAGCTCTGTCTTCTTGCTTTGCTAGCTAGAACAAGAGGCAAGGAAGTACTTTTTCACAGTCTGATCAAACAGAACTCTGAGTCCCTTTCTTGGTATCAAGCCAAGTGTCATCATCTGCTTCTAGCTGTTAGTTCCTGGGGTGGGAAGAAAAGGAAGCTGACCCATGAATTCAGCTGAGGCTCATAAGAAGACGTATTCCATCAACCAATTGCAATGGGGAAACTCTTTGTAATGCAGGCACCAGTAATAGAACCATCTTTCAGGATAGTGGCCATCCTAAAGTGTAGAAATGGGTATTCCTTCCTGGGACCATTAGGCAGCCCACAGTGAGTAATAATAACAATTGCCATATGCAGGGAGCCCTACAATTTACAAAGTGCTATTTCATTGTTTCATTTAATTATCATAATAGCCCAGTGAGGAATGTCTACAAAGGACTAATGGGCACCATTAGTGTTAACTACATGTTTGAGAAGGAAAGAGAGAGGTCTAGTAGACATCGACTCAATCATCCTGAAATGTCCCCACCATTGTTCTTGTCATGTCTCTGCATATCAACGTTCTCAGTCTGATGATTGGCCCTGGAAAATGTTTTTTGTTATCCCTGGGACTCTGCTGTAGTAGACTTCGAGGAGAGCTGCCTTCAAGCCCACAAATAAGTGTGAGTCTCTTTCTGTCTTCCAGTGTTCAGTTCCGCCTCTGACTGGGGCAGAGGTCTTTGGTGTAGGCAAAAGGACACCAAGAGTTCCTGAACTTTGTCCTCCTGCCAGATCCTTTCCACAAAGAAAGACACCTCACAGAGTTAACTCAAATTCTGAAAATTAGCATGTCTCTTTCGAATCTGACCAGATCTGTCTTTGGCTATGGTCCCATGCTTCACAGAGTGTCCGGCCTGCCATATGCTGGGTTGTGTCACTGTTTAGCAAAAGGGGATGCTGAATGGATCTGGTTGTTTGGAACATTCCACTCACTTGGCCCTGGGCACTACACTGGCTTCCCATCTGCTTCTGAGTACAGCTCTTGGATCCGATTCTAATTCTGAAAGTGGGAGAAGGTCTGAGACCCACCCTCACTGGGCTCTGACTCAACCTTATGTGCACAGAGCTTCCCTCTTTGGGGAGAGTTTTTATTCAATGCAGTCAAACTCAGAGTCATTAAGCATTTTGAGCAGTATGAGAATTATGTTCTAGTTGGTAGTGGACTCAGAGTTAGGAGAACTATTCTAACCAAAGCTATATGTCCTACATATTGTTTTTTTCCTTCAGATCTCTCTACCCATTCACTTGTCCTTGGCTCCTGACTATTATGGGATTCATCAATGGGCTCCTGTGTTCTCAAGTTCTCACTGGTTTGACTAATGGAGGTGACTTGAGTGGATATAGGAAAGTGATGGTGGGGTCTGGGATATTTATTGCTCTGGATCCCTTTCTGAGCTTGCTTTGGGATGGGTGAATTCCTTCACTAAAGATTCCTTCCAAGGAGCCTTCATTGGAGCCTTTTGCTACCAGTTTTTAGTAGTACTCCTCATCCTTACCCTTTGCTGCCCAGCAATAATAGCAAAGTCTTCAACTGTTACTAGCCTTGAGACAATACATTATAGTCCGTGGTTTCTCTATACCCCATTCACATGGTCCCATCATGCATAAACTTTCCTTGAATTATCCTAATTGGATTGTGCTATCTGTTTTCTGTTGAGACTCTGACAGACGTGCTGTTTGATTTGGGGCAAGCCCCTTCACAGAACTAGTTAACCTCAAATGTTATATGAGAGATGTAAAGCAGATAGTATCCCTTCCAGTTCAAAATTTACTTGGCAATGTAGGGACTGAAAAGTAAATCTTTTCTTTAGGAGCTTCAGATCTCATTAAAGAGATAATCTATATACCTCTGAAATGCAGAATAAAGCAAAGTATCCAAGTGATTAGGGTACATAATAAGCATTCTAAGAATTCAGAAATGGGCAAGGTCGCTGTGAACTGACTGGCCAAAGGAAACATATGGACCTGTCCCACACCAAAGAACCATTTGTTGGTGGATTTTCTAATCTAGATCCAATTTGGATGTTGTATTCAAGGCTGTACCAAGCAGAAAGCCTATTTTGGAGTTATTCCAAAAAGCCCACACAGTATTGGTTAACCTTAGATGAGGCCTTTTGGAAATGATTTACTCAGCTAAATCCCACAACAAAATATAAAACTTCTAGGATTTCTTGAAATGAAATATTCTTTTTTCAAAAAAAGCAGATTAGGATTTGAGAGGCTAGAGTTCTAATTTTAATTGTCCTTCGTTAGCTCTACCTTAAATGTTTTTTAATCTGAAAATAATTCTTTTATTTTATTTGTTATAGGTGACTTGGTTTTTTCCCCTTGATTCATCTATATTAAAGACATACACACTGATATAAGAATAATATAACAATAGCCATCATATCTATTATACAAGTTAAAAAATAAAATATTATCAATACAGTTGAAGTCTGTGGTATATCCTCTCCATTTAGATACTACTTTTTTTCCCACCAAAGATAATTCCTACTCCTTCTCGTCACACACCCATCTCTACTCCCTCTCTGCACCCACCTACCCCAACCAAGGCCAAGATGGACATACTGCTTTCCCAAATCCCTTTGTGTAGGGAAGCCTCACTTTCATTGAAGATATAGAGATATACTTTTAGCCTCAAAGGATTTTAGCTTTACGTTAACATGGCCCAGGCTTTCTGCTGTGTATCTGCAAAAACCCAAAGCCTTAGGGGTTTACATCAGTAAATGTCCTCCTGACATCAAAGGCCCCAGGGCTGGCTTACCCTACTGGATTCTGTCTGCTCTTCGGTTCGGTTTTGATCATTGGAGATTTTCCTTATTTTCTTACTGGTTCAGCTGTACATTTTTTAAATAAAATATTTTAAAAATATATCTCCACTTATTTCTCTTATAGTAGAAGACTTTTAAAAATACCTGGTTTATCACATTCTGCACTAGGGTGCAAAAGCAAGAACTTCTACTGAGAGTCAAAGACTACTCATACTGGAAGTTTGAAAACCCTTCTCCCATTTCATAGGCAAGATGACCATTGCCTAATCTAATTATGAAAATAGAAAAACTTTCATCTCCAAGAAGCTAATTTGGCTAAGCCAAATCTGCCGTAATTCAAATACACTGACTATTAGAAATGAATAATGGCAAGTAAAATAAGTCTTTTCAGCAGTATTCTGTAGAACTTTTCACTTAAAATTCCTTAAAGGCAGGGACCATTGTTTTAGAAACCATTTATTTGAGTTTATTAGAGGTAGGAATTGCCTGATACATTTTTACATCTCTCATGGTGCTTAGCACCTTTCCTTTCATATTGCAGGTATTCAATATGTATTTACCGATTTGATTTGAATTGACTCTTTCAAGTTCAATGTGAAAGCGAAGTGGCCCTCATGTTTTCTCTTATTTTACTTGTTCTGACACTGAGATTGAGCCAGTTTATATCAATCCCTTCCGTATGTTCCAGAAAATTTGTGACTTTCATGATCTAATATTGGGCTCATTCAGTTGCAAAGTATTTGCTTGGCTTGTACAAAAATAAATAATTTTAACTAGGGAGTTGTTTTTTAATTATTTGCAATCCTGTGTGGTTGAGTGTTAACTCCCAAATTAAACATCTAACAAACGTAATTCAGTAAATGGCAGGGCTTATTATGATTACATTTCTTTTGTTTTCACCTCAGCCTGGGATCATTAGAAATGACTGGTTGGTGTGGGAGATCATTCCATCTATTGTTATGTCTTTTTTCCTGAGGAGACCAAAAAAAAGTGAATAAGAACATGGAGTGCACATTTGACCACAATTTAAATCCAATCTGAACAGTTCCTACCCAAAGACAGCACAAATAGTCTGGTACAATAAAAAGGCTTTTCAAAAAAAAGGAATTTCCTTAAGAAGTAAAACAACTGATTGAGATGTGCTTGTTTCTGTGTGTGCTCTCTACAGCGCATGTCCAAGTTCAGAAACTTTGGTAAGGCCTTGAGTAACTAGACATCAGAAGTAAGGACTAGCAAAAAAAAAAAAAACAAGATAAATGAAGGAATAGCTATGTGAAGCATGGAGGCTGAAACAAGAAATGTGTGTCTTGTGGGAAGCAGACAGAGAAAGCGAGATTGGAAGAGGTTACGGCAGAGGAGCTGTAATTTTCCCCACTCACAGCTCCCATGACTGCCACAGCCAGCTTTTGATGTCCCTTACTTCTCTGAAGGGAGTGACACAACTCTGAGAGGACAGAGGAAGAATAAAGTAGAGGAGGAAGAAAGAGTGTGTTAAGTCACCAAAAAAAAAAAAAAGTGAGATTACTGACTTTCTGAGAACTTATTGTAAAAAAAAAAATAGGAGGAGGTTCCCTTCAGTATAATTTATATGAGAGGAAATTCAGAAATGCATGCTAATAGTGGAATTATTAAAATATATGTTAGCACATGCAATATAATGCAATCATTTAAACAATGTTTGAAGACTATGTCATAACGATGGGGAAAGACTATGGAAAAACTTTGGTGATATAACCTAATGTGTTTGGTACATGCTGATCGAACTATGTAAACTATGAATGTTGATGGATGCATACTAAAAGGATATGTGGGTAGATGGATGGTTTTCTCTAGGGTAGCTCCCTTAAAGTAGGAAAATTGTGTATCTTCTATATTTTTAAACTATCCTTTAATGTTGCCACATTTGCTTTGTAGCCAATAAAAACACTACATATATGCTGGGATGTAGAAGAGGAAGTGGGGTAAAGTGGTTTGGGAATATTTGTATTGGGTATAGTATGTATGTGTGTTCTTGGATTTATGAGACAAAATATGTAGCAGTTAGGTGATGCTATTCAGAATCTTAGGTTTAATATTGGTACCCGTGTTCTAGATTTTATTTTATTTTTTTATTTTTTTATTTTTTTTTAAAGATTTTATTTATTTATTCATGAGAGACAGAGAGAGAGAGAGGCAGAGGCAGAGGGAGAAGCAGGCTCCCCACAGAGCAGGGAGCCCGATGCGGGACTCGATCCCAGGACCCTGGGATCATGACCTGAGCCGAAGGCAGACGCTTAACCGACTGAGCCACCCAGGTGCCCCCGTATTCTAGATTTTAACAACAAGTCCATATGTGTGCACCAGATTTACAGACAGCACTCATGACCTTAGCTCTGTCATGAGTTTGGAAAGCAGGAGGACATATGCGGTTCTCTCCAACCCCAGATTTCAAATCTCAAGGCTGGAGGAAGGGAAAGGGAGATTGGAAGGAGGACCAAAGGAATAAAAAATCCCCATGCCTCAAACACTTCTTTGATAAGAAAAGATCCAGCTGTTGGCAAAAAGTGGTGTTTTGTGAGGGCATCATAGAATCAAAGGCTTAAATCTCAAGGAGATGTTCTCTCTGTAGCACAAACATGATTAAGGGTAATGTTGTGTTATTTCAGATTTTCATTATTCATGAAAGGAAAACCAGTAGTGCCAGCTATGCAAGAACAAAGCTAAACAGGCTTCAGAGGCCTTCTGGCTCTCAAGTCTAAGAGAATATAATAATTGGACTGTTTATTTGCCATGTTTCATATTTGTTTTCTTCTTAGAGGGAAAACACAATAGAGATTCTTTTCATTCAGAATAGTTGGTTTTAGTGCTAGGGATTGGGTTTTATGTACTCTGTCCCCTCCCTTTTCCTGGGCCATTCATTCTGTCTGCCCAGGGAACCAGGGATGTTCCAGTGTTTATAGACAATTCAGGGCTGCCCCCAACTCTGGAACCTGCCAGTAGAGGGAAGTTCCAGTGAAGAAACCAAGTGGATGAGGTGGCATTAAAAACACATCAGCATCTTAAACAACTAGCTCCTAAAAAGGAGTGGACAAGACTAGCTTGAGTGTCCGGCGACCACCTCTCCCTTCCCCACTTCTTCGCCCTTGGGATGCATGATACCAGAGTGTGGCTGAATTTCCTTAGCTTCTCCTTCAGTGGCTGCTCAGCTCAGGGTACCTGTCCCAAGGATAAAACTCCTGGGGGAAGAGATGGTCATGGAGGAAGCTGCCTTACAGGTGGTCTGGATTGAGGGAAAGATGAGGGTTGTGGCTCCGGATAGCAGGAGGAGGACCTACACTTGTAAGCATCTGGAATGGCATGTTCATAAGGAGCAGAGTTTTCCAGCAAAGGCAGGTGTTGGCATTGCTGTGTCTAGTACAGGAAAGGAAACTCATGGTCCAGGGAATCAAAAAAGAGAGGAATTTAAAACACACTTATCTATCTATAGCAGCATCTCTCCAAACACCACCCCCACCTCTTCACAGCCATACATAGAACTTTCATGTTCTACGTATTCTATGTATTCTACGTATTCCCCCCCATACTGTCTTGCACACAAAAGGTGCTTGATTTATTTAATACGTTAAATAAGAGCTAGACAAATCTTGTCCCCATAACACTCATGCCACACGGAAGCTTCTGGAGTGGAGATAGAGATCGGCAAATAAAAGGTACCTGTCTGCATGGGTTTAATTTTAGCCTAAAAGAGCTACTGATTACCTTGAGAACGTGTCAGAACCATTGAAAGAAATTTTGAAGTAAAAATCTAGAGATTAGTAGAAATAAGTGCCAAAGCCACGTATTCTGTTGGGTTTCAAGCGAACTCGAAAGCAATGCCTCGTGTGCGACCGCTGTATTTAGACAGCTTCAAAGTAGGATGGCACGGTGAGGAGTGTGAGGAGTGTGCGAGGGATGAGTTACGGGTGTGGGGAAATGCGGGTATTACAGACGAAGCAGGGACATCAGGAGAGTTTGGTTTCTACCTCTGGAAATCACTCCATCTGCCTGTATGGTTTCCACTGGAGTAGGCTTTCTCATCCTTGTTACTACTGACATTTTGGGCGGGTTGATTCTTTGTTGTGGGAACACGTGCTGCCTTGTAGGACGTGCTGCAGCGTTCCCGACCTTCTACCCACGAGATGCCAGGAGCGGCTCCCTTCCGCTGTAACAATGCGAAGTATTTCCACGGGTTGTCACATATCTCCGGGGTCAAAATCACCGCTGGTTGAGTACCATTGCTCGAGGAAAGCAGATGGCCTACTGCTCTTTTCCAAGTACCCGACAAATACTCCTGATCTACTGATTTGTTCGCTTACATCTTTATATGCAGGTTATAGATTCTTCCTGGTCTCAGGACCTTCCCTTCTCGGAAGCTGCCCTCGCTGCCGCAGTGTGGCTAAGCTCCGAAGGTCGTGACGCTCTCAGTGCTGGCGTGGCAGCACGATGTACCAGCAAAAGCTCGGGGCTTGAATCCATGTGACCGGCAGCTGAGAAGAAGGGCCCAGATAGATGCAGCGGAGAGGGACACCGCATGCCTGGGCTGGCTTAGACAGTAATCTCGGACTTCTCTATTTCTTGCGGTCTCTTTTCATTATTTTTCTGGCAGCCCTATTGATAGTCCTTAAAAAGAAATTCATATGAAAAGCAGGTTTAATAGTTTCACCAAGGGTGGCAATTAGAACAAGCTATTTTTCCTGCCCCTTGACTGGAACACTGCTGCTCTTAAGCTATTCGCTGCCGGCTTATATGTTGGTTTAAGGAAACAGTGCAGCAATTTGAAAGAAATTGTGATGAATATTGAGCTTCTGTACTCCTGAGAAGCATCAGTGTAATAGGGCTTCTCAAATTTAACATCTGGGATCCTGGATCAAAAGACTTAAGTGAGGAAACCAACCTCCTTTACTTCAGCTTACTGTCTCTGAGGTGTGCTGGTGGGGGGAGGCGTTACACGATCCGAAAGATACAGAGTTAGCCAAAGATATATCACAGCATGACTATTTTGATCACCCTCTTATGAAAGGATTCATCTCAGTGTTCTGCAAGATATGTCAGATTTCTTATTTGAAAATGTATTTTCTATACATTTATTATGTCAAGTGAAGTATACATATTGCCAGTGTGTGGTTTTTAATTATCTGTTCAATTCTAGAAGTGTTTTGGTTTCTGATACATATTGCCCATTATCTCTGATGATGCAAAATCTCTTGTATTGTCCACAAAGACCTGACCATGTGCTGGAGGACTGAGGCAAGATTATGTGTTGGGAGTAAGGAGTGATCCCAATTCTTCAAGGTTTGGTCTTTGTCTCCAAAAAACTCCCAGTAACTGATCAGTTTAATTAATGGGGTAAACAAAAATTAATGGGATTAATTATGGGTTGTCAGGTAAGAACCAACTAATTAATTTTAAAGGGTTTTTTTTCCCTGTCAGATTGAGCATCACATATTTACAGTGGAGAGAACCAATTGACTTCCAAACCAAGTAAAAATGACTTGAGAATTAATATTTTTCATAATCTTTTCTCTCCTCCATTACAGTTAAAAACTAAGAGTGGATTTTATTTATTTTAGGTACTATCAGGGATGGGGCAGTACCTGCAGAGAAGATCATGTGCCATCAGTCAGGTTTGCAGCCTCTCAAGGCCAAGGTCCACACAAAAGATTGTTGTTAGGGATTTAGTACAAGGTAACAGGGAATGGAGCTAGTTAATTAGTACTCTGGGGACAGCACTGAAGGATATTAAAGGAAGACCGATAGGTAGACAGACTCAGCAGATAACCAGGTCCTAGTTACCACTCTCGCATTTAGGGATGAGATTTCAGTCTCATAAGGGTGGCAAGGGGTTATAAGAGCAGATGATTCCCCTAAAAGAGTTGGACATTTAGATATAAGTTACCGAGTCAAAATTCCTGTTAATGAAAATAGGGCAGAAAGCAAGAGGAACTTGTTGATGAATACCAGTGTATTTAGCTGGGATCAATTATATCTTTTGTCTTAGATTAAATCCATTCTAGAGGCTGAGACAGAGTAAAACCTTCAAGGAGGGTGGAATGGTGGCAGCTGGGATGAAGGGAGTAGTACCTGAAAGCTATTTCAGTGGTGCCAACAGGAAACCAGGTCCCTGGAACAGAAAAGAAAAAAGCACGTCTGAGAGAAGATTTGAAGGTCAATACAATGGGACTGTACGACTGATTAAATGTAAGGTTTGAGAGGCAGGTAAGAACTGAAGATGAACCCAAGGATGAGATCGAAGGATTATAAGATAATTAAGTATGTTAGGGGGCACATGAAAAGGAGCAGTTTAGAAGAGGAAGATGCTAAGGGTCATCTGGAACATTTTAAGTTTAAGATTCCTATGGAGTGATGAAATTCAGTTGCCTGCTAGGCAGACAGGGCGTATGGAATGCAGGTCAGATGAGATGGTATCAGTTCATGGTCCTTCTACTAAAGGCATGAGGCCAAAGAAGTGGATGAGATTACCCGAGGAAAAAGTACGGAGTCACTTGAAGTCTTGAATAGAGCTTTGGTTAACACCCTCATTTAGGAGCTGGAAGAACAACAAAAGGTCTGGAAGGAGACTGAGAAAGGACAATCACAGAGAGTATAGAAAAACTAGGCAAGAGCCATATCCCAAAAGCCAAAGGA
The DNA here is from genome assembly GCF_004348235.1 of Phoca vitulina. Taxonomy (NCBI): domain Eukaryota; kingdom Metazoa; phylum Chordata; class Mammalia; order Carnivora; family Phocidae; genus Phoca; species Phoca vitulina. The sequence continues at coordinate 32,333,969 of NW_022589720.1, read as the reverse complement.
GGAAAAGATTGCAAGAAGGGAGCATAGCAGTGTCAAATGTTCCAGAAAGGCTGAGCAGGATTCACTCATTTGCTTATTCAACTACTGAATTGTTGCTGAGTGACAATTAGCTGAATGGCTGCTGAGTTCTGTGGGAGGACTTCGGAATGAGGTCACAGAAGTGGATCACGGGTTTTCTGTTGTGGTCATCAATGGTATTTCACAGAGGACTGAAATGAGTGGCAACAGCGATAGTCTGATCACAGTGGATGAGAGATGGAACCAAAGTCGGGGAAAGAGAGCCAGGCTGTGTAGACTAATCTGAGAAATTTGAGGGGAAATGGTAAAGAAAAATGGCCTAATATGTAAAAATGATTATTAGAAGTAGTTATTTCACCTTCACAGCATATCCTGTAGGAATGATTTTGACCCATTGACTTCAAATAGGGCTTTATATTCATAAAACCGGGTGCAGTAGTGGATATGGAATTATAAAGCATAGGGATTTTTTTTCTTCTTTTTAGGAAGCTTACAATCTGCTTATAGTGTGTGCATATATGTGTGTGTAAAGAGGAGGGTTTGGAGGTGGAGAACCTGATACAAAGAGAAAATATGTAATGAACATGATAAGTGTTAATAACAACATCTAATAACAGTTCCTAGCTGATGAGGGGGGACTGCAGACCAAAAGGACTATGCATTCAGGAGAAAGGAAAGCCACCATGAGTGAAAAAATTCTTCGCCACAGAGAAGGGAATACATGTGGGTCATAAAAGTAGACTAGGATTAAGAATTTCATAAAGTGGGCACCTGGGGCACCTGGGTGGCTCAGTCGGTTAAGCATCTGCCTTCAGCTCAGGTCATGGCCCCAGGGTCCTGGGATCAAGCCCCACACAGGCTCCCTGCTCAGCGGGGAGCCTGCTTCTCCCTCTCCCTTTACCCCTCCCCCACTCCTGCATGAGCGCACATGCATGCATGCCCTCTCTCTCTCTCAAATAAATAAATAAAATCTTTAAAAAAAAAAGAATTTCACAAAGGGAAGACAAGAGGGTAAACTTCACTCCAGAACTGCATCTCTTCCCATGGAAATTGTGCCACCTGCCTATCTCCACCGTAGAAAAGGTCCTCAAAAACGAAATCTACCCTTTCAGTTCCTCACCCAGCAGTTTTCTTTTGGTTCACAGGCGGAGGATTCATATGCTTCCCCATTCCTGGGGTGTTGACCCTATTATCATAAAAGGTATCAAAGTATCAAATATGCAAGAAACCTGCTACCAGACAGCAGGAGTCTTGAAAACCTCAGCACTGTGCCAAATGACAGGAGAGGGAAGCATGGCATGCTATAGATAAACTTGCAAGCAAGCTCAGTGCTCTGTAGAGCAAGGAGGGGAGCAGTTCTTATTCTGATGGAGTCAGAGCCTGAATTCTAAGGTCAGGGTAGAGATATTGGAATCGCACATGCATGGGCACATCCAACCCTAGCCTCCTGTTCCGAAGGCATTTTGTTCTGAAGGTTCACAGATGAAATTGACTTGATAGATTCTCTTTGATGTTTATTAAACCCATAATTTTGTAGAATTTGAAATGGAACTATGGCCAAATCAAGAGACCAACCAGAAGTTCATCCCAGAGAATTTTTATAGATAATACTGGGAAGATACTGAATGCAAGAGGGTTAGTATTTAGTATAAGTACATGGCAGAATGTAAATATTTAGTTGCTGTTCAAAGCAACAAGGAATGGGGTAAGTTTGTTCAGTATCTGCTAAAATCTTAGACAAATGGTAGATAATAACAAGATAAGAATCTTGTTTTCCAGAAATATTTACAAACCTAAATCCTACAATTTAAATCATTTCCCTTCTTGTCCTCCATCCCGTGTGAGCTTCCACAGCCATCCCAATGTATATTAATCTAGGTAATGTTTTCTTGGTCACCAGTGAATCTATGTTTCATGACTAGGTATACCACCCTAAGAAAATAACAGTAATTTAAGGTTTATACTCCTTTTATGGAACTTTTGTGAACATGGTTTCATTTATTCTTCGTAGGAAGCCCGTGAAGTAGGTATGGAGAGTATTTTAATTTGGCAAATTAGAAAACCCAAAGCCAGAATGATTAACAATCTGATGATCCACCAGTGTTAAATTGTGCGTTAGTGACCGGGCTTGAATTTGAGGCTCGTCTCCCAACACCCACTTCAGGGCTGTTCTCAGTGCACTGCATTACCCAATTTACTTTAATCTGAAGGCCAGACTGCACCAGACTGAAATCAAAGTGTAGGCCAAGGCTGTAATCTCATCATCTGAGGCTGAGGCTCCTCTTGTAAGCTTGCTGCTTGTTGGCAGAATCTAGTTCCTTGAGTTGTGGGGCTGTGGTCCTCAAGCTCCACGAGGCTCCCCGCTATTCCACAGGGTTGGGAGTGGCCAGCTCTTCTCTGACTACAGAAGGCAAATCAAACCCAAAATTAAGAGGCTAAATTCACAATCAGGGGAGCAACATTAAGTATCAAGTCCAAGATAGGAGTTTGGGGCTATAGACAAGAGAAGGGTAAGAGTGAGAAACCCAGGAATACTGAGCCCGTGTAGAAGCAAAATATTAGACCAGATAAGGCAGAAAGAAATGATGCTTACCACTCTTGTGGGCAGAGCTCTCTGATTTTAAAGAACCAGGGTGGAGCCAGACTTTTCCTTTGTTATTGAAAGGTCATAAAATACTGTTGTATTTTTGTTTTATATTCAAATAGAAAACTTAATGGTTTAGTGAAAATGTTGAAGTTGGGGAGGAAGTATTATTCCAAATGCAATCAAAAGCCATGAAGATACTCCTTTTTGGCCAACATTAGATTATGTATTTTCTCCCCAAATGCAAAGATAGTGTTTTGTATTGATTGATGATTTAATTCTCCTCTCCAAGTAATGTTTGCATCTGGTGCATCATTCTGCACCAAATGCTGTGCATGTACCTCAGAGTCATCTAGCTTAGAACAAATATTAGTGGGGGTACCAATGGTTTCTTCCAACAGCTGTTTTTAATTTTTATTTTAACATTACCTTATTTTGATCTTATATTTTCCTGAAATGTCAACAAATAATTTAATCTAGAGACTAATGTTCTTTTATAGGATTTTCAAAATTGGTAAATTTCCTATGCTTTTTTTTTTTAATTTGCCAGATAGCCACATGACAGAATAGTGAAACTAAAGCCATATTGAAAGCAAAGAACCACTCATTTCTGGAAAAAGAAATCTAGTCATATTTAATTCCCTTTCTGCTTGCTTCCAATTATCTCTTCTACTAGATTGTAGAGGTAACCAATTATTTTCATCCACCTTTTTTTTTTTCACCCACCTTTTTTTTTTTTCACATGCTTGGAAATTAACTTTTAAAATTTTTTAAATTTTATAAATTAACCCTTATTTTGAAGGTTTATTTATTCATTTGCACTTATTTTAATTCTAGAACATTTGATTATAGCTCTTCTTAAACTCACCTTTTTATTTCTTTCTTTAAACATATTTTCTCTGTATAATGATCCACAGTACGGTTTGTTTAGCTTTTTCATTTATATTAGCAATTGGCTGAACAGCTACTAATAAATCAATATGCAGCAATTTAAATCCCTGTTAAAATTTGCCAATGCCAGATCCAAACTGCCAGTTCTGCTTATTCAGAAAGTGCTGACATTTTCTCCCCATACCATGTACTAAAAGATAAATAGATCAGACAGTTCCAGATTAAATTAAACATGGCATTTCTGTATTTTGGGGTTACTTTTCATTGTTTAAAAAAGTCTAATAATTCTGAGGAATTAGCTGTTCCAAATCTTAAAGGTTATCATTTTTAAGGTATTAAAGTATTTTTCAAAATATTTCCTCTAACAACTTACAGAGGTGTCTGCATTTCATACTCTTGTGATTCCTCTTGGCTGTTTAATGCTCGACATAGACAGATGTACATAGAGAGATAGAGATTGATGTAGATATGGAATACAGACCAAGTTAAATATTGCATTCACTGAAAAAAAAAATTGCTTCAAATAGCTTATCAGGCAAAGGCCCTGAGGTGATGGATGATAAACGTAAAGGGGAGTGTGTGTGTGTGTGTGTGTATGTGTGTGTGTGTGTTGGCTGGGTGGAATGTAGGAACTAGAACAAGGTGTGTATTTTTTAGTTTCTAGACAACTAAATCAGGAGTAAGGCAACACGGTCTGAGGAAGCCTGAGTAACAGATGGGGAATGATGACATCTGCCCTTTCTAACATGTGAAAACTCAGGATACATTAATTTCATTTTACCTATTCAGTAGGTTGTGCCCAAGAATTAAAGGAGGATTTAAAAAATAAAATTAAAGCTTGAAATAATTTTTCTTCATTAGGTCCAAAAATATTTTAAATGGCCCTCTATACTTACCAGCAAATCATGCACATGTTCATTGCTACATTTCTGGAGTTCTGGTATTTGTAACAGACAAAAAAAATAATAATCATAATCATAATTAAATAGGTTGCCTTTGTTCTTCCTAGGGAGAAATTCTTCCAAATTTGGAAGCCAACTCCAAAGAGAGTTTTCACTGTTGAGATGAAATATTTGTGAAGAAAATAGTCTGTCATTTAATTTTTTAATGCTGTTAGTTTTGTCAACTTATAAGAAAAATTGTTTCCTCAATATGTGAAAAGTACTTGGCCTCATCTAAGTTCATAATTGCTCAAATGCAGGGTCAGGAGTGATGTTAAATATATCAACATTGTACTGTCCTCTTGCTTATTTCTTCCTTTCTCTATAAGGACCTCTTGTGCTTTCCAAAGTGTATAAGGTACCAATTCATATGCTGATCATCTGCCCATGAAAAAACCTCCTTTATTCATTGAAACAAGCTCTCTACCATTGAAATCAACTCAAAATGAAGGGAAGGGGCAAGATAGTAGACAAACTATTTGGGAACCAGTGAATCCCCATAAATTCCACTTTATGAATGGTCACTTATGCCACCTACATGGAAAGCCAATCCTAGTGAATACATTAAATTCTTTGTTTACAGAAGTAGAAGGTGATCATTTTTATTTATAATATTAGTCAGAAGGGATTTTTACATAATTTTATAATCCGTTTTTATCTGTTGAAGTGCTATGTGTACCATACAGGCTATAAAAAGGACCCTCGTAAGACCTGAGACTGAACTAAGTAAATATTGCTTATTATTTCCTTTCGTGCATTTGAGGGAGAGATATGGACTTTGCAAGAGGGAAAGAAGTTGGGAAGAACAAAGGACTGAACTATAACCACATTATGCCTTGTTATTTTTCTAGGATCTCATGATTCCTTCAGCTTCTACATTGATGAAGCCTCACCAGTAGGGCCGGAACAGCCAGAAACCGTCCAGAATTTTGTCTCTGTGTTTGGAACTGTAGCCAAAAAGCTGATGAGGAAATGGTTAGCCACTCAAACAATGAACTTTACTGGTCAGCTAGGAGCTGGGATCCGTTATTTTGATCTTCGAATTTCCACCAAGCCCAGAGACCCCGACAATGAACTTTACTTTGCTCATGGTCTGTTCAGTGCCAAAGTCAATGAAGGCCTTGAGGAGATTAATGCATTCCTCACAGATCACCATAAGGAGGTGGTATTCTTGGACTTCAACCATTTTTATGGGATGCAGAAGTATCACCATGAAAAACTGGTCCAAATGCTGAAAGACATCTATGGAAACAAGATGTGCCCAGCGATTTTTGCCCAGGAAGTTAGTCTAAAGTACCTGTGGGAGAAAGACTATCAAGTGCTGGTCTTCTACCACAGTCCAGTGGCTCTGGAAGTGCCCTTTCTCTGGCCTGGGCAGATGATGCCAGCACCCTGGGCCAACACCACAGACCCGGAAAAACTGATCCAGTTTCTTCAGGCATCCATCACTGAGAGAAGAAAGAAGGGATCGTTTTTTATATCTCAGGTGGTGCTGACCCCCAAAGCTAGCACTGTGGTCAAAGGAGTGGCCAGTGGCCTCAGAGAAACTATCACAGAAAGGTAAGTGTCCTTAAGGTATCAGAGAAAAAGCTTAAGGAATTTAACACACATTCATAGAGTCAGTAACTGACAGAGATAAAATTTATACTCATGTTTGTTAGTTTCCTAGGGCTGCCACACAACATATCACAAACTGGGTGGCTTGAAACAGAAGAAACTTGCTGCCTCCCAGTTCCAGAGGCTAGAAGTCTGAAATCAAGGTGTCAGCAATGTCAACGCCTTCTGATGGCTTTGAGGGAGAATCTTTTCCATGCCTCCCCCCTAACTCTAGTGATGGCTGACAATCCTTGGCATTCCTTGGCTTGTAGATTCATCATTCCTGTCTCTGCCTCTATCTTCACATGGTGTTCTCCCCATGTGTCTTTGTTTTCTCTTCTTATAAGACCAGTCATATTGCTTTAGGGCCCACCCTAATGATATCATCTTACTTATGTCTGCAAACACCCTACTTCCAAATGGGCCACAGTTATGGGTACAAGGGGTTAAGACTTCAACATATTTTTTTCTAGGACACAGATCAACATGTAGCACAATGCATTTTGACTCCATGTCCAGTTATCTTTTCATAGCGCTCCTTTTCACATTTGCGTAGCACTTTATAGATTACAAAGCCTTTTCTCTCCTGCTCACAGTCTCTTTTTAGATACCTAATTCCATCTGATCTGCACAACAACCTTGGGAAGTTGTATGACAGATAAAAATTGAGATTCAGAGAAGTGAAATGTTTTGCGTAAGGCCAGTTGGACAATGAGTGAGGAAACAAAGACCCAAATTCCATTCTTCTCACTCTATATTCTATTCCTTACACTATACCATAAGCAAGGATCACCCTCCAGAGTGTGGGTATTCCATTTGTCAAGCCCAGCCATATATGTTGGAGTGGTGATTACTTGTGAAGTATGTAACTTGAGCAATCACCAAAGATCTCTAGCTCTTTCCCATCAGTGTGATACAACGTGCAGAATTGTACATATTATTTATTCTTTTGAGTTAAAGTACTAAACAATGCAAATATTGTCTAAAGATAAAATATAATTCTTAGCAGACTTTTATCTTTAACTTTAATTGATATTTTAATTATGGTAAGGAGATAGAGCACGCATGTTTTGCTCAAGGTCTTTGTAGGGAAAGACAAGGAGATGAGGGGAAAAGATTAGGAGATGAAATGATATGGATGGCCTCAGAGCATGGCCTGTAGAGTAGGGAATGGCAGATGATGCTTGCAGTGGAGCAGGAACACATTTGCAAGAAAGCCTTTAGCCAGGTTAAAGAAAAGATTTCATCCTGTGAACAATGGGGAGCTAGAAAATGGCATTTAGGGTCATAGTGACTTGACCATATCTGCATTTTAGACAGATAATTGGTGTAGCATGGAGGCAGAAGATTGGAGAGAGTGGACAGTGAAGAGGTGCTTGGAACTGTTTCGGCATGGTAATGCAAGCTAAACTGAGGAAGGGACAAAACACAGAAGGGGATGGTATGCCACAGTAAAAAATAGGATTATTTGATGACAATTTGGCTATGAGGTATAATGGGAGAAAAGAGTTAGGGATAAAGTTTCTTCTTGAGAAGTAGAACGAGTGATGCAGACATTTACAGAATCAGGAAACAAAGACACAGGGATTTAAGGAGGAGGTGGGGAGGCTTCAGTCAGGGTTATGCATCCAGTAGATGTGGCCAATTGATCATTAATATAAGCCAACTCAAGTGGCAGTTATTGGCATTTTTTGGCAGTGAAAGTCACAAGCCATTGGAGTCGAAGGGTTCCTCCATACAGAATCATAACTTCCGTCTGTTATTCAGATATTAGCTGAGATCTCCCTGTTCTTCAAAATTTAAATGCAATCCCTAGCTCTTCATTGTACACCCTGTGCAAGTATAAGGCCTTCCCTAGGATTTCTGCTCATGTCTAGCTTTCTTACATTCTTATGGTATGAGCCCTTGCTGTTTCTGGATTACATCATTTTCCATAAAGTGATGGATTTGATTGTCCCATGTGGCTTGTCCATGTCCCTGTAGAACCAGAGACATGAAACTTGCTTGCTTCTTGCTCAGTTTCCACAATGGTTTTTAGACTTTATTGAGGGTTTGAGGCAACAGGGGAGGTTTTATAATTATAATAATACAGATAATTCAAAGTTGAATTTTAAAATTGTCTGTAAGTACAAATATTCTGGACTGGGATATCTTACCCCGATGATATCTATATCACTTTAACCCCATCCTCAAGTCTTGTGGCTGAAACTTCTCTTCCACCTCCTTCTCCTTGTCTTTTTCTCGTCTCTTTTCTTCCCCTACCCCCACACTGTCTTGGAGATTCCACACTCTAGATTACTGTGCCAAATTATTCACCTCTCTTCTGGCCCTAAGGCTCAGCAAGTCCCATCAGAGTATTCATCAAACCAAGAAGTCTTTCTATTTAATAGCACCACCTTCTACAAAAGTTCATTGTTTTGGTAAATAACCACTTACCACCTCTCTTACACCCTTAAAAATGAGGGAGTTATAGTATATACACATAGGAATGTGTTGTTCTCAACCATACTCCACTGAGGCCCCAGATTTTGAGGAATTCCTGAGGACCTATTAGAGGTGGGGAAAAGGCAGGAGGGGTCTGAGACTCAGCCAACTCCAATATTCTTTATTCTCACTACATCTTTAATGAAGGAAGCTTCATTTCTAAAATTTTACACTTCAGGCATGAAAGGAGTCTTCCCATAGCCCTTCCAGCTTTACCTTCTGTTGCCTAATTCTATATTTAGGAAAACACTTTTCCATATAATATGTCTGCTTTTTGCATGTGGCCAAGAACCATACCCTGATTTTACCTGTGTAGGGTATAGCCTTTGGGTAGTCAAGAAGAAAAATCTACTCAAGGAAGAGATGACTTTCATTTTTCTCTCTTATGGCATTTCATGCAGTTAGGGTCTTCGCAAGCTAGAAGTTGAGCTACTTTTAGTTACATATGCTATGTACAGCATTAGTAAAGCAGGATTTGTGGGGAAAAGATCAAATAAGAAAGTGCTGAAAATTGTGTATCTACACCACTCTCTCAAAATATTCACAATCTTTAGCATATAAAAGGCACTAACAAGCATTTTGGTGAAGAATCCTATTTAAATTGAATTAATGCAATGTTGTGCAAGCACCTAATTTTTTTTCAGATAGCACTTATTGACAGCCCATGGAATTCATTTTGAAAAACTGTCCTCAGGCATCTGCTCTAATTCAGAACTTTTCACTTGCCTCTGGCTTACTTCTCTGGAATAGTAGAACTGCGTCACTGAACAGAGGAAGAGAAGTTGAGTGTGGGGGGGATGGTGGGATGAAAAAATTTAATAAATTGAAATGAGGACCTTATAGGCAGAATCAATTTTTTCTTCTCTCTAGGATTATGCAAATTACTTGCAAACGATTTGCAAATATATCTGAACCTGGCCAGGATGAACAGAGTTTGCCTCGGAAGTACTAGAAAGACCTCCTTGTAAACAAATTGCAATGCCTGTATTCTGCATATGGTGTACGTGTGAAACTCAGGTTTTGTTTTGATTTGATTTGATATATTTCAGCCTTCTGGGTGAGGGTTATAGGAAAAGGTCATTGTCGGTCCTTGGATAGCACCTTGCAAAGGTAATTTACTTACCTCTGAAAGAGTCAGTGAAAGAACACTTGATTCCCCAAGGACATATTGCTTCTCTTTCCTCATCAAGTGATAAAGCCCACAAAGACAACTTTCTGCCATTTTCCTCTTCCTATTGTGCACAAAGCTGCTCATTCAGAAAGTCCTATGTTAACACCAAAAGATGTAATGAGACTCTCCTTTGCCACCAAAGGAGAAGTTAGTAGGCAATTTTAAGACCTCTCTAGACCTTAAGTATTTTCATCTGCAAAATTTGGAGTTTGCACTAGACTATCTCCAAGATACTTTCCAGTTCTAAAATCCTACAATTCTAAGATCCTGCATTGACTAGTTTCTCTATAATTTTTTTATTATGCCTAATATTTGGGCTAACAAAACTGTGAGCACGTGCATTTAGAAAACAGTGTTTGAAGGTGTAGGTGGCTTTCAGGGAAACTAAAGTCAGCCTGCATTCAGGTAGTGTAGCTTTCAATCTGGCCACTGGTTCCAAATACTGCAGATGCATTTTCCACATTTTAGCAATGCCAAACGACACAGATTTTTATTTCTTAAAGACCTATTTTTAATTTATTTTTCAAACACCAGCTTTTGCACCTCACCCCCACGGAATTCACACATTCTTAAAAAGAAGGTGTGCAACTTGAGTCAAGTCCTTCCCTAATTTGTGGAGGTTTATTAAATTATAGGTTTTGTTAAAAAAAATCAGTTAGACCACCTGTCAGAATATTCAAGGAACAATGCATCTTGGGAATTAAATTGATACTGAATTAATTTAGACAATGTTTATACAGTCCAACAATTTAGATGATGATGATGATGATGATGATGATAGTGATGGTGGTGGTCATCTATTTTAAGTGTTCCATATCTGTTTAATACTGTGCTAACTGCCCTGACCATTTTCTCTCACCATCACAGTCATTGCCTTGAAGATAAGGTAGAATTTTCAGGATGTATTTGGTTGTTGGTTGATTGTTAATAAGCATCAATATGACCCAGCTGGGAAAATGAAGGCAACTACATTTGTTGAGCCCACACCATGTGCTAGGCAACGTGCTATCTGCTTTACATGAATTGTATCCATTCAATCCTCTTTCCAACAAGGTAGGTATCATTAGATACATTAGAGATGAAAAACTGAGCCTCAGAAATGTCTAGTACCTTGCTCAAAATTCCCATATTAGTTTAGCAAAGCCAGGATCATTATTTGGGTTTGTTTGACTCCAAGTTCTAGGCTTCCTCCTGCAAACTAGGTAAAATTCACATTTCTTAACAGTGGGCACATATAATATGTTATCTGTCATCTTGGAAGGCAGAGTCAGGTCCAGGGGTTTGGGAAGGTCAAGTATGCCACAGTTGGGATGGGCAAGGCTATGAGAAGAGCAGATTTGAAGTGTGTGGCTTTTCCTCAAGAAAGCAGACCCAGGTAGAATGCTGTCATGGGGATTCATGGAAGCAGCACCATCAAATAACAGAAAGGAAAGGAACTTAAAGGTGACTTGGCTTAATCCTCCTTGCATTGTGCCTACTGCCCATTTGACTGTTACCATTGAGTAAGGAAACTGAGGACAGAGGAATGCTAAATGATTGCCCAAGCAACAGAGGTAACTGGCGGCAAAGACAGGATTAAATCCAGGTCTCTTGGCTTATAGGCAGAATTCTGTCCTCTACACCCTAGGGAGGGATGAGGACAGAGGATGGACAGGAACACCGGAAAGGACCAGAGAACAAGAGGTTGCAGGGACCAGTGTGGAAAGGCAAGCTGGCTCTTAGTCTGCACTGTGTGCAACATAACAAGGTGCCCTGGAACCTTGCCCCAAGGGGTCAGAGGTCAGGCCTGGAGATGGGTCATGGATTTTGTGCAGAGCTGGCCTTTCCTGGGCTCTGTCTGCCTCATGAACACAATAAACTCTAATATTTCCATCTAATGGGGACACACCCCGGTTCACAACCACACCTCAAATAAACAACACTTCTGCTGTCCAGTTTACCCTGTCACTGCCTGGACCCAGCAGGTGTGGCTGGTCTCTGGGAAGTCATTCACCTGCAGCATCAGTCCTCTTAGGAGTTTTAGGGAACTCACGAAGGGTGGAGACTCCAAATGGTTCAAAGACAGCTCAGGGTGACATGAGAGAGCACCAGTCTCCATGAGGAGTAGCTTTCTGGCTCTACCCCCTGGGCCATGCCACCAAATAGGTCAGTGCACCTGTGAAACAGCTGATAAAGGATTAGTCTGTTCAGTAAAAGGGAAAGCTGCCTCCTTGGGCTACATATGCCTACAAAGAGAGAATATCAAGGAGACTATGGAAGATCAGTATTAGAATAATCCTTGTTTGTAAGATGCTTTCATCATAAGATTTAATTTCTTCAACGTGTACTTATTAGACGCCTCATTTGTTCAACGGGTATTAGTCTCAATTTGCAATTTAAGAAACTGAAGGTCAGAAATGCTAAATAATTTGTTCAGGTGAGACTTGAACCAATGCTAGGATCAATTCAAGATCTAGGTCTTTGGAACCACTAGAAAGAGGAGTATGGCTTGTAAATCTGAAGGAAGCTCCAGAAAGCAAGGCTTTTCTGAGCACAAGGCTTGGCAAACTTGGTGCGGGGGGCTGCTTATGGAGAGTTTGTTCAAATGCAAATTCCTGGGTGCTGCCCCAGAGACTGTGATTCATGAGTCTGTGGCTCAGATTTTTAAATTTCTTTTTTTCCCCAAGATTTTACTTAAATTCAAGTTAGTTAACATATAGTGTAGTATTAGTTTCAGGAGTAGAATTTAGTGATTCATCACTTAGATATAAAGATCCAGTGCTCATCACAAGTGCCCTCCTTAATACCCAGCCCCCCAGCCCCCTCCCCCGCCAGCACCGCTCAGTTTGTTTTCTATATTGAAGAATCTCTTAAGGTTTGCCTCCCTCTCTGTTTTTATCTTATTTTATTTTTCCTTCCCTTCCCCTATGTTCATTTGTTTTGTTTCCTAAATTCCATATATGAGTGAAATCATATGGTGTTTGTCTCTCTCTGACTGACTTATTTCACTTAGCATAACACACTCTAGGTCCATCCACATCGTTGCAAATTGGCAAGATCTCATTCTTTTTTGCTGGCTGAGTCATATTCCATTGTGTTTATATATACCACATCTTTATCCATTCATCAGTTGATGGACATCTGGGCTCGCTCCATAGTTTGACTGTTGTGGACATTGCTGCTATATGGGCCCATGCTCCCCCTACTTACAGCAGCACTATCAGAGTTTTACGTTTCTAACAGACTCCAGGTGAGCCCTTCTTTGAGTAGCAAGCTGCACCTCAACCACCCCCAGCAACACATAAACTTGGTTTTGGGAAACCTAGAAAGAGTTAACCCCAAGATTTGTCAGTCCCCTTCCAACACCACATTCAAGTAGTTCTTCCTTAAATCTCATCCATGACTTCTTTACTCACAGACCCCGCCAGATTCGTTCTGTCACTAATTAGAGCTGCCCATCACGGATTTCCAAAAACCAGTCCTCTACTATTCTCTCCCGTGCATCCTCTCTCCCATGTCACATAGCTCCATCCTAGGATGATGGTGCTGCAGGAGCATGGCAAGTCTTTCGGGGGGGAGTCTTCATTCCCCTGGCCTCAGAAGCACATTCCTTTGCAAGAAACCTTGGTAACTTTGAGCCTCAGTGTCTCCCACCAAAACCAATTAACATTACAGCACTTTGCAACTGAATGGCCTCCCCAGTCCTGATTTCAAACGGTAAAAAAGAAGATTCTATAACAACGTCTAACAATGAGGTCATGTGACAAAAGAGTGAGTTCAGCCTGGGTCCTGCTGGGGTATGGCAGGACGGAGAGCTGTCTGTAACTCTCTGTTTTCACAACTGTTGACCTAAGAACTTTTAAAGCAAGAGTGTACATAAAAGCTCTCTCTCTTCTTCATTCTGCTGATGCTGTATGATTAAAGTACAGGTGAATACAGGCAGGCACCTTTCATTATCTGTGTCAGAAAGTCAAAGACTAGAGGGAATGCCAAGCTGTTGAGAAGTAAGATGCCCATTCAGTGCCTGGTGAAGATCTGTGTGTGTGTGTGTGTGTGTGTGTGTGTGTCTGTGTCTGTGTGTGTGTGAGAGAGAGAGAGAGGGAGGGAGGGTGTATGTGTCTGGGTATGTGTGTGTGAGAGAGAGAGAGGAAGTGTGTGTAGGGGGGAGAGAAGGAAAATACATATACTTTTCTAAAAAGCATGGCATAGGATAGAGGTTCACCCACTTTAATCTCTCCGGATCTCAGTTTTCTTACGGGGAATTGCTGGGCAGATTGAGTTTAACATCTGAAAAGGAACTAGCCAAATGTGTAGCTGGAACTCACAAAAAGCTGAGAGCAGATGGGTTGATGATGGGCAGATTAAGATGGAGGGCCCAGGCGGCAGGGATGTTTAGTCAATTAGACTGTAGCACAATAATTGGGGGACCTCAGCCAGTGACTGAGGGGATAGGGAGGCTTGTTTGGAATTTGAAACGAACCATAAGATGTATTGTCAGGAGACGAGCCAGTAAGTGGTGTCTGATTCAAGAAGTGAGGCAGACCGGATGTGGACAGTGCAGGCCACACACTGGGGTACAAGGACGAGGATTTCGGGCCTGCTCTACCTTTCTGCCCTGTGCACACAGGGCTCCTGACGTGGAGGGCAAGTCTGTTCTGCTGAAAGCTCATCCAAGGGGAACAGCCCCACTCTGGAGAGAATTGATTTACAACTGAGGGAAGAGAAAGCATTGCCAAATCACTAGACACAAATATGTAGTTGGACATGCTGAGCTTACTTGTTGCAGTGAAGAAGCACACACACCATTGGGAGCCATGAGACATCCCAGTGTGAGAGTGTGGTTAGGAGGGACTTTTCAGCCCTATAGAACTGGGGCTTAGGTTGACTGACTTGGAGGAAAGTTTAAGGAAGCAGAGGTTCTCTCTAGGTTGGATGCTGTCAGAAACCAAGGGTAATTCTATAAATGGGTACCTCGGTAAGTCTTCTATAGGGCCAGAGAGGATAAACTGTAATTGGTAAAGGAGTAGCAGTCTCATTTATTTCAGTCTAGAGAGCTAGATGTTTGGTTACTTTGTGGGTGATCTTGTTTTTGTGCTTAGACAAAATTACAAAGTATCCTTTTTTATCTCACTGTCTCATGATCTCAAGGAACCTTGTCTGAGGCTGGTATTCTGAGAGATTGTTCATGTCCCACAGGAGAATAATATGGCCAGGTTGTGAGTGGCAGGCCAGCTTCCTAATGTCAGGGGTTGCTTTTAAGTTTCTTTTCGCCCTTTCCAGTGCAATGCAAGAAAGAAATATCACTTATTTCCATTTGTTTTGAAAGCCTCTGGTGTGAATTAGGCTTTCCCTGTGCTTTTCCATTGTTGTTTTTCTCACTGAAACAAATGAGGCTATATCTAATCAGAAACCCAGACCATTTTGATAATGAAGCCAATCAAAGAGTTGGTGATACCCTAGCCCAGGGCTTGTCTACTGAAAATGCAAACTCTTCACATTGAGCCCTAGTGACAACCAACTTGATATTCTAGTCTTTAAGTTTCTGCCTATCTCAGTTGTCAAGGGTTGGAATCCCAGGTGGTAGCTATCAAAGGGGTTGGGGGTGAGAAAGAAATGTGAGAACACAGCATTTTGAAAAGGGAATTGCTGATTCTTTAATATTTGTGAACATTCCAACTTTCCAAAATTTCACAACTTATTCAGGGCACAAAGAAGCAGGAGGTGAGAGTCAACTGTTACGTTTACAGTTGAATTGTTTTCTTGCCCTTTTTGGCAGGGGGAGGCATATTTTTCTTGGCCTTCTTTGAATGGGGGCCTCTGAAGGCTTATTTGTGTTGGCCACACTTGGTAGACCCAGCTTTGGGTGACTGATCTACTCATTACCTGGAGTGACTCCGACAAGTATGAATACTTATCTAAGTGAAGTGTATAAGCTAAATCCTCTCTGTCAAAGGATAAAAGGATGAGGAGTTGCTCTATGTGCACCCCACCTAACAAAATTATTACATAAAGCTCAAATAACTGACTAATACCGCTCTAGGCAATGACATTGCAGCTTTTAATTTATCACATTCAGTTGATAAAATATTTTCTTCCATAATATTTTCAATGTAACAACAACAATTTCAAAAGTTGAAAATATGAAATTTTCTCAGACTATCTGGCCTTGACATTTGAGAAGAAAATACTACTTCCGTCGGCTGCAGACACTAATACTTGGCTTCATGGAATAGAGCACAAATCTTCCGGCTCTTGATTTGTATGTCTGGGATTATAGCTTCACTAATTAACTTATTTTAAAGTACTAAAAATAATTAGACAAGAATACCTAGAAACTTACTTGTCATAATTGGTTTTTTTTCAGAAATCACAAGTATAACTTGCATTTTTGCTTTAAAATATTCCTTCCTCCCACCCCCTCATCACTTATTTCCCTGTAGTCTCAGCTGTTAAAAGAAAAGAAGCTTACGAGTTGTTTCTGGAGCTGTGACATCCTTCCGTGAAGGAGCGTTATGTGGCAGTGAGACTGTAATGTGTGATTTCATTAGTGAATGCGAAAAGCCACAGGCTGCCCTTTGGAAATGTATGGGAGATTTGGCCATTATAAAACTGAGCAAGTTCTTCACCATGTAGCTGCCTCTTATGTGAATACTAAGCAGAAAAGCTGTTGCCAATATGACTTAACTAAGGTTTGAAAATGAACCGGTTGGGAGAATAAATAACACAATAACAAGTTGCTCATGAATGTACATTTTTCAGATTTTTTGATTCATCTTTGAAGAGTTGAATTTAGATAGCCTGTTTCTCCAGATAAAATGCTTGTAAGAAGTAGCTTGTAGTGAATCGATTGTAGGGAAACTTGGTTAGATCACTCAGTGTAAGTTCAGTCTGTTAACAGACACCATATGCTAATTTGGGGGAGATATGATGAATCTATTGCTAAAAAATAGCCTGGGAACTTAGTTTTATTCCTGTCTTGGTTTTACATTTACTGCTCAGCAGTTGAAGGTTTATTTCATGAATCTGACTCTTACTGCCATTCACAAGCAGAGCAGGTCGAAGAATTTCACACCTTTGTACACTGACACCTCATTCATTGCCACTGTGTGCTTATACTTTACCCATGTGTCTAAGCAGCCCCCAAACAGGATATGGCCAGGGACTCTGGTATCTGATAATGACTGAGAGACTCCTTAATGCCATGAACATGAGTGGGGACATTTTGATGTCTCCATGACATAGGTTGTGCAAATAAAGGCTTATTCAATGGCCCACCATTTTCTGCTCCAACTAGCATTAGGTGGTCAGCTTCAGATTAAAAAGGTGGTGTGTGTGTGTGTGTGTGTGTGTGTGTGTGTGTTGAAGGGGTAAGAAAGAAGTAATGAAAATAAGTAGAAATCTATTTTTCTCTCAGCACCTGTGAGAGTACATTGCCACGAGGAGAGGAGTTTCACATGCAGTGTGTCCTTATCTTCCAACTGAGGGTAGAGAAAGTGCTCAAATACCCAAATGTGGTATTCTCTCACCTAGTTTCAAGATTGTTCTGGAACATGCATTTACGTTCTTTTAGCTTGCTTAGACTTTTTGTTTTCTTTAGTGTTGTTCTTGAGGTATTTCTTTGACAATTTCATGGTGAAAATTTTTTTTTCCTGTCCCAACATTGCATGGCTCATTAATTTGTGAAATTTTGAGGTTTTTCTCTGTCTATGACTCTTGTTAAAAGGTCAAATAGAACCTAGATATGATAGGATAGAAAGGGGAAGAAACTAGTATAACCCACTTGGTGAATAGGATGTTTTTTATGCTATGGGTTTAGAGAATTTTAATTTCTATTTTTCAAGGTGGACCAAAGTAGTCTTTCCCAGAGTCCCAGCTCAAGAATCCATCCATCCTTTGAATCAGCCAATCACTCAACCAACAAGAACATATTAAGACTATGCTGCGGACTTGGAGTGCAGATAGGAGAGGCATGGTGTAGTGTCTTACAAAATATTGCCTCCTGATCCTTGGGTTACAGGGCAATCTTTTTGGAATTTGAGATTTGTATAAGAGACAGAATTAGAGAATGGTACATGACAGAATTTGCAACTGAGTACTAACATTTTGACCTGTAGATTTCATATGCCATAGGAGCTCAAAAGAAGGAAAGATGACAGAAGTGACTTATCTGATATCTAAGGACAATAATACACTGACCTTTCCTGCCCTTTTCCTTTCCTCAAAACATCGTAATGTTGTGCTCAAATATCAGAATTATATCTATTATCTTTACTCAAATGTGATCTACTTTTGTGGTTCTCCAATCATTGACCAATGACAAGGGTAAAAAGTATCTTTTCTAAGGTAGAAAATTCTGCTCGGTTTTGGGAACATTTCCAGACAATAAGGTTCAGAGTAGGCCAACAAGTGAGAGTTCCATGATGGTTTGAAAGACCCAACCACAGACTCTCAATGCTTTGTGTGTTTATCGGTGTTAGTGATGGCTGTTTTTTGAGAGAAGGGAAAACAAAACCACTATGTTAAAGGATTTTCTTTTGACCACAAAATTCAGCAAGTCCCCTGAGAAACATGGTAACGACATGTTACAGATCTTATTTTAAAAATTTGAGGTAAAAAAATATGCTTTTAGGTTTGACGCTCTGACTTGCCCACTGTATGTGCCAAGATATATTCCTTTGTTATCAGAAGTCTATATCAATGGAGTACATTCCTTTACTTACTGAATTAACTTGACAAGGGAGCCACCTTTGGGACTGACTTCTGAAAGACAGCTGAGAAGCAACTTTTGACAACTATGGTTGGTCTTTGCACTATTTTTTCCTCTCTTCCTTCTCAGTTCTGCAGTGAAAAGGGACAATTTTATAGCAACTTGGCAAAACGGTAGTGCAGGAAGTCCCAGCTGTTCTTGCCCCAGCTGCCTGCGAGATCTAATAACATAGGGTGGGAATAGCACATCTCCCAGAAGAGTGCACACATTTTAGGTTGCTTTAATTTCCCTGCCAATTAGACGTTTAAGATGCCAAATGTATCTCCAGGCAACCTCTGTGACAATTTAGTACACTTTGGTAAAGGAGCCTAAGGCAAAGAGAGATTTTCAAGTGGCCAATAGCAGGGAAAATATTTACTCATTCATCACCAAAGAAAAGGGCAAGTACGTACCTATGGAGACATGAGGACACAGGCATATTAACACTGCCACTACTGAAGGCTGCTAAAGAGCCTGGGAGTCAGAATTCTCAGCCAAGGGCAGGATTTCTTAGCTCAGCAGAGCTGACATTTTAGACAGGATAGTTCTTTGTGGTGAGGGAGTGTCCTGTGCACTGTACGATGTTCAGCTGCATTCCTAGCCTCTGCCACACGACTCCAGTAGCACCTTGCCCCCCAGTCACAACAGTCCAGAATATTTCCAGATATTGCCAAATACCACCTCCCACCGTGTGTGTGTGTGTGTGTGTGTGTGAAAATTCCCTCTAGTAGAAAACCACTGGCCTAGAGCAGTCACTTCACAAAAAATCTGTGAAGTTATTTCTCCTGGAGCTCCATTCCTTTCCTTGTTAAACAAATGACACCAACTGCTCAGGGATTAGGGAAACATAAAATATTTAGTTATATGGCTTGTGGGGTTTTTTTGTCTAAATGAACATGCCAAAATTTATACATTTTCAGTGTCTGCTGCCTTCAGATTAGTCACCTTGGGAATTTAGTTATCCATCCAAGTGATACTGAAGCACTTTTAAGACTAGTTTTAGTGGGGGTAAATCTTCATCTCTTCAGGGTGAACTGGTTTTTGAAACAACCTGAACTCAGGGCCAAGTTTAGTAAATAAGGTGGGTGAGCAAAGCTGATGAATGCTGTTTGGAGCCAAAATCCAAGTGGTACAATAAGGAGATTGATTTTTTTCTGTGGCTCATGAACATACTCTGAAGGCAATTTCAAATAGAGGAGTTATAAAAAGATTTTGAGTCATCCTACCATTGATGGGATAAGTGAACAATCATCTCCACAGGTAACAATTCTGAATGATGGCTCACTTTCAGCTTGTAAGTTTTGGGTATGTGTTATAAAAAGAACATCCCACGTCTTTAGAGTCATACCTCATGGAATAAAGTAGTATAAGAGAAGATATTCTTGATTCTTAAAAAACAATGTCTGTCTTTAAAAATGTTTATTATTGTTTGTATTATGTCGATTAAACCATAGATCTTTACAGAACATTTATTGAGTCTGTGCTAAGTGCCTGGCTTCCCAATGACTAAGATACAGTCCTTGGTCATCAAGGGGGTTACTTTCTAGTGGGGAGACATATTCATGAACAGTTTATGTCAACATAGTGTGGTAAGTGCTAAGATAAACCAGAAGCAGATGTTTACTGGTTTCTGAACCCAGCACTGCCGTTTATTAACTAATTATGTAAGCTGGAAGAAGTCAGTTTCATCTGCCTTCAGGTTCCTGATCTTGAAAAGTAAAGACATTGACTAGCCTTTGTCCCCTCTTCTGGCATCAATACTCTAATTCTATGGTAACAGAATTTCCAAGGGCATACATATTACAGTGTTTTGTAGGGGAAATCTAATCATATGCTATCTAAACACTAACTTTTAGTTTCAGTTGAGTTATTACCAAAACAGGAAGAAATGCCCAATTAGATATTCATGAACACCAACTCTTGAGAGACCTGACCTGTTACTGGTAGTTCATTATTAAAAAGCGATTGTAAACCAAAGGAACTATACTGACTTTCTTTTTCCTGGACTATGCAGGGTTGTAATGAGTTATATGTCGCTGTGCTTGCCCAGAAGTTGCTATATCTTAGGAAAGTGGCAAGCTGTGGAAAGTGAAGTAACCTGTTTATCTTTAAAACTTAACTCATAAATCCTTTGTTATTCAAATCAGTGCATTTTATTAGAAAAAATGAGGGACATCCATAAACCTAGGTTCAAGTTTGTATGCTTTTCAGGGCATCAGTTTCTGACCTCAACATTCTCAACTGTAAGATGAAGTAATTGGAGTGAGAAATCATATTTTTGAGTAACTACAGTAGACATGTCTGTTCTCATTTTAGGCCTCCTAATGTTGAATGATGCGGATATTTTCATTTCTATTTTATATGTGGAAAAAAGGAGGCTTAGCAAAGTAAACCAGCTCACGCAGCCTTACACAGCATCTATGGCAGAGCCGGACACAAATGTATGTCTGCCCGATTTCAGAGTCTGTGTTTCTATGTTAAGCCCCTGCACATCACTCCACATTCGAAGTTGTTCCTGATTAAGTTCTGCAATTATATGATTTTTTTCACAAGGAACTCAAAGAAGTCCTATGAAAGTACCATATTTACCAACAAGTGCAAAATGAAAGAGAAGAAAATGTTTCGATCTACTTCCAAATTCAGGAATTTTAAATAACAAACAAGTTAAAAGTCCTGTCAGAAGGGTAGCTTTTCCCAGCATGTGAAAATGGCTTCCAATGAGTGTCATTGAGTCCTACCCAGAATATTTTAAATTATGATGCTTCAGGGATCAAGGAAAAGGCAATCCAATTTTCAGATTATCTCCTTTGGCTAGTGTACTAACTGACATGCTAACATCAAAATAAGTGTGGGGTTCTTTTGGGTGGCTTGCCCAAAAAGCAGACACTTCTATCTCCAGTTCTAAACTTTCATCTGTGAGGAGCCTTGGTGATTCAAGGGTTTATATATTACAATTGTGATAGTTAGTTCAAGATTAAAATAATCAATTAAGGGGTGCATGGGTGACTCAGTCATTAAGCATCTGCCTTCGGCTCGGGTCATGATCCCAGGGTCCTGGGATCGAGCCCCCGCATCGGGCTCCCTGCTCGGTGGAGAGCCTGCTTCTCCCTCTCCCAGCCCCCCTGCTTGTGTTCTTGCTCTCACTATGTCTCTCTCTGTCAAATAAATAAATAAAATCTTTTTAAAAAACAGTCAATTAAGTGAAATATCCCTTTTAACTATATTACCTTGTTATGTTGTAGATTTAAAAAAAAAGTTGCCATGGATTATAGAGCCAGGGATTAGCAAGAGCCCTCAGATGTGGCTTCCAGCAGAGAGTGGTAAAGCAGTCTATCCATTCATTTCTTTATTCTTCCATTTATTCTCCATCCAGCGAATGAGTGAGATAGATTCTCTTGTTCATTCCATTAGGCATCTTGTTTATGTTTCCTGTATAGTTTAAGTAGCTAAGAGAATTCACTCTGGACACAGAGTTGAACTTGTCTTGACTGCCACTTGCCATGTGTGATTATAGGCAGGTTTTTAAAACTCTCAGCCTCAGTTCCTCCTCTGTAAAATAGAAGTCTAAATACACCTGTCTCAAAAGGCTACTGCAGAGCATTAACATGATAATTATGCAGGGTGTTCAGCTCAGAGCCTGGCACCTAAGTGAGAGAGAAATAAATGTTGGCTTTCATTATTATTATTAACAACAACAGTTTTGTAAGGACACTCAATGGCCTTATGCTAGATTAGAAAAGTAAATAATTCTCTTCAAGAACCTAATATCCTATGAAGAGATTTCATTATTGAGATTAGTTGACTTTAAATAGAACCGTATTGTAATAGAGCTTATTATTATGATTTGGATTTTCCAATAGATGTGGATACACATGGCAATTCCATACACTAAGTATCAGATGTTATATGGTCATCTTGAAGCATGTATCTTGGGGTTTTGTTTTTCTCTAACACTAATATTACAGATTTCTATTATGTTTCTCATTATTTTTAATTTTTTATAATCATTTTTTAAACTAAGCTTAAGTCTGTTACAGTGATTCTGTACATCAGAATTACCAGTGGGACTTTACAATCCATGTGTGTTCAAGCCCCTTCTCTGGAGATTCTGCAGTGAGCCTGGATCTAAATGTTGTTTTGGTGTTGGGTCAGCTTTGAGAACCACTGATTCACTATACCATGAGCTCCTCGAAGACAAGGACACCACCTTTTCAGTTTTGTATGCCCTAAAATGGCTTATAATAGCTATTAGGTATTTTCTGGAGTTTTGGAGGTCAGATATCATAGAAGATAATGAAAGAAAAAATTGAGTTACCTATTCCAAAGAAACCAAGTCCTGCATGCTTTTAGAAATGAATTAATACCTAACAAATAATTGGCCAGAGCCACCTAAAATTATTACAATAACAATTTTTAATTGCTAACATTGTTTTGTAAAATACAGTCTGTAGTATTATTCTGACATCTATACCAAGGAGTAAAAACTAGCCACAATTAACAAATAGCTTAAATACCCGTCCTTCAGGGGTATTAATCTTGAGAGATTGGGCTACCTAGATAATGTTGACAAGGAATTGTGCTGAGAAAGACATATTATTGCCATTAATCACATTCCCATCACATAAATACATCAACCAAAGCAGCAGATTCTGTTGTAAGTAAGCATATATCCATCTCAGGGTGAGGTCAAGCGTGTCTGCACACACATGGTTGTTATAGTAAAACTGAAAATAACTCATTAGGTCTCTTCTAGGATCTCTGTCACCCTTGGTGACAATCTGGTGTGACTGGGTAATTGTGCAGCTAATTCTGGCAGCTAATGGTGGGCTCCTGGGATGTGTAACTTTTCCACATCCCCATGCCACCCTCCCTGTTTGCCATGTAGCTTGAGAAAACATCATGTGACCCTCCAGATGGTATGGCTTAGTGAGCCTTCCCCACTTTGGCCCTATCAGCAGAAATATGGGAGGGGAGAAAGATTCCTTCTATCTCTGGGAGTCACTTCTCCATGAAGTTTTGGAAAGGGTTCATAGCATATGTTTCAGAATATATTAATATCAGAAAGGTTCGTTCAGACATGGTACTCTATAAGCTGGATTAAAGTGAGAGGCCATTTTCATTTTCAAAAACAGGGATCCACACAATTTGGGAATTGTTGATACCCCCGATAATATAAAGCTTAATATTTGTGTTAATGAAAGAACAATCTAAAGCAGTGACCCAAAAGTCGGTTAATAATAATAGCATCTCAACAATTGCTGATGCTTATGATCATAGATCCACACACCTGAAATGATTTGCCCAAAGTTGCTTGCTAATTTTTACTTAGATCAAAATCTCCTGTAATCATGCCCAGTTTTCTCCCCATAACACAAGGTCATCTGTTGGTAGTAATGCCCACCATTGTAGTAAATTTCTCAGGGACACAAGATGCTGTTTCCTTGGAGAAGCAATTGGGTAGTAAAGATAAATGGCCTGGTTTTGCAAACAGTTATTTCACGTAAGTTAAAAATCGAAGTGAAATGAAATCATTTGATGTCCAAAAGAAAAAGATATACTAGTGGAATGAGAAAGGCCTGAGGTATGGTAAGCAAGAGTTATTTTCTTCTTCTCCTCATATTATCCTCACCTATTCCAATCCAAACTTCAGCCTGGCCAAAACCCCCCACCCCCAATTTCCAGATCTTGCATGCACCATACTCTTATGATTAGGACAGCATGGATCATGGATCAGGAGAAAGACAACATTTGGTGAATGAAAACAATGCAGGGGCACCTGGGTGGCTCAGTGAGTTAAGCATCTGCCTTCGGCTCAGGTCGTGATCCCAGAGTCCTAGGATTGAGCCCCACATTGGGATCCCTGCTCAGCAGAGAGTCTGCTTCTCTCTCTCCCTCTGCCCCTCCCCCCGCTCATGTTCTCTCTCTCAAATAAATAAAATCTTAAAAAAAAGAAAACAATGCAAAGGTGCTCATTTCCTTTAAATGTGTATAATATGTGTCAAACCAATTAAAGAAAAACTCCTAGGCACAGACTTCCAGCTTCCTGAGTAGATATGGAGGTCCTCTTCAGGGGTGGCAGGGAGAGAGTTTAGATGGACTGTAAATGAACACTGACTGTCTACAGCATGACTCTATTAAGAGTTCAGAAAAAGATGGGGCTTCAGGCTGAAACAGGAGCATGGAGATTGGAGGGGATGTGGATTGTGATGTTACATTTCAGACAAGTGCCTTATTGCCTTGGAAAGAACATTATTCAAGCTATAAAGTGTTCTAGAGTGCATTGTCCCTGTTCCTGTTGAAGACGTATTGCTCCAGGTATTATATGGCTCTTCATAACTCTGTGCATTTTAAAATATGATCTCCAAAGACAGAATAATCATTTACATCACATAATAAATGTTAAATTAGGAGTTGTGATACCTAGAACTCAAAGAGTATATTCTGTCTGTCATAGACATAAGAGTCTACTCTTAGTAGACTGATGCCTGGTGTCAGGCTAGTGCTAGCAGAGGGAGGAAATGGTAGTATAGTGAGGTGTTTAGGAGTAGACATGGACACATTGGGGTTTCCAAAGTTTGGTGTGTATCTGTATTCTGCTAGGAGTTTTTTCTTTAGACATATAGAACAGTATGTGCCTACGGGTAAGAGAAAGCATACAATACATTAGGGAAATTACAAGGGGTTCTGTATTCTGTAACATAGCATTTGGGTTAGAGCAAGATATAATTCTAGTGAAAGAGAAATGGTGCACATTACAAAGGGTCTTCCTTGGATTTCATGCTAAGAAATTTGAGGTTCCCATGAGAACTAATTGAAGGGTTTTAAGCAGGGAAGGAGTACAATCAGATTTAGGCAAATCACTCTACTTAGAGTAGAAGGAATGGGTTCAAGTGGGTAGTACTAGACCAGAGAAGAGACAGGGGACTAGAGAGGAGTTACCAGACCAAAATTCCCATTGGAACAGGAATTTTGTCTATTTTTACACCTCAAGCTCTAGGTACATAATACGTAGTCAATAAATGTTTGTTGTTGAATATGGCTCTGTTTATAATTTAGATACCATCTGGTGATGGACTAACTGATATGGTGGTTGCAGGGATTAAAAGAGGTGGACAGAGATTCTGAAAATGTTAGTAAAGTATAATCTATAAGGGTTGACAACTGACTTGTTATAGGAAAAGGTGAGGGGAAGGAGTTGTAGGAGTCAAAATAAAAACACAGGTTTCTGGCTTGGCTCATGATGCCATTCACTAAAGTCAGAAACACTGGATGTAGAGCAAGATGTAGAGAGAGAGAAGATGATAGTTTGCTTCAGGTATGTGGTCTTTGAGAGGTTTGTAGGACATCCAAGTCCTGACGACCATAAAGTCCTGGGTAGAAGGGTCCGAAGGTCTCAAGAGAGGTCTGGGCTGTGAAATTATTTGGAGAGATTACTACCAAGTAGATGGGAATTAAAGCTATGGAAATAATGAGATCATCCATGTGTTGCAGCGGGGGGGTGGAGGGGGCATCCAAAAAGAAGTGGACATAGTTCTGACAATCACCAGCATTTTAGGTTTGGACAGAAGAAAAGTGGTGGTAGAAATGTGCAGAATGTGTGCAGAAGAAGGAGCATATATTCCAACACTGAAGATATAAAGATAAAAGAAACAGTCCTTCCTGGGAGAAGTTTGAATTCTAGTGAGGGAAGAGACAATTAGGTAGATAATTCAGAGCCATTAATGCTCATAGTACAGAGGGAAAGTATTGCTGGAGCCCAGAGGAAAAGTGTCCCTACCAATCCCTTTACTCCCGTCCTCCCCCAAAACAAATGCAGAAGTAGAACCTGAACAATTGCTTACCCTGTGAGTGGTTTCATAGCACAGCAGGACTCTGTATTTTACCTGCTAATTTGTTTATTAGGTCTCCCTTTAATAAATCGAAACACTACAAAGGCATACCTTTTTGTCTCTTTTGCTCACTTCTGTGTTCCCCATGCCTAGAACAGTCACCAACGGATAGTGGATGCTCAAAAAATATTTGTTGAATGAATAACATGAAAATCATACATCTGGACCAGATGTGTACTGACCTCAGACCATATCTAGGAAAGCCTACTTCTATATAACTCCCGAAATGAATTTATTTTCTTGTGTTTGGCTCTTTCTCTTAAAAGCTGAATGCTTGGTGGGCCTGGGTGGCTCAGTGGGTTAAGGGTCTGACTCTTGGTTTTGGTTCAGGTCATGATCCCATGGGTCATGGGACCGAGCCCTGTATGGGGCTACACGCTCAAGGGGGGAATCTGCTTAAGGATTCTCTCCCTCTGCCCCTCCCTCCACTTACACGTGTGTGTGTGTGTGTGTGTGTGTGTGCGCGCGCGCGCACGTGCACGTGCTCTCTCTCTCTCCCTAAAAAAAAAAAAATCTTTTTTAAAAAAGTTGAATGCTCAAAATACTGGTTTGGACTCAAGGTTCCAGTATGCAGCGCTTTAGTTAAACAAGAGGTCACAGTGTCATGAGGATATTTAATGCCTCTAGTAAACCTCCTTAGCCATGATATGCACTGTCTCTAAATCATATGATAAAAGCTTCATATTTTCTTTCTCTTCAAAACTTTTCACTGAGGATTCTCCTTCAGATAGGGAAGTATGATGTGGTGGAGGGTCTTTTTTCAAATGAACTTTTCTCATTTAGAATTCTCCTAGAAAATTACCTGAAACTTAAAAAAGAAATTCACAGGGGCGCCTGGGTGGCTCAGTCGTTAAGCGTCTGCCTTCGGCTCAGGTCATGATCCCAGGGTCCTGGGATCGAGCCCCGCATCGGGCTCCCTGCTCGGCAGGAAGCCCGCTTCTCCCTCTCCCACTCCCCCTGCTTGTGTTCTCTCTCTCGCTGTGTCTCTCTCTGTCAAATAAATAAATAAAATCTTTAAAAAAAATAAAATAAAATAAAAAATAAAAAAGAAATTCACAGCTCCAAAAGAATGACTTGTTAAAAAATTATTTATCTCATTTTAAGCTCTCTAAACAAAGCATTTTTTGGCTGTCAAGAATTGTTCAGATGTATGTCTGTTTTTTGCTTGAATAATTCAAAGACATCTGAATCTTAAAAATATCAGACTTACTAGTGCAGAGTTCTGAATAGTTTGGGCAAAAGTAGTTTGTGCAATGGATTGCTACCTTTATTATAACCAAGTACATTAAGAAAAACAGGCAGAGATTTAAGACAAGGCTAGCTATCATTCATTCATATCTTAAGCACCTGCTTTTGTCAGCATTTGCTAGATGTTGTCCATTTAAGGTTAAAGAAGATATTGCCCCTGCCCTCATAAACCCAGAGATTTCCAGGAAAACTTCACAGAAAAAGTGGCTTTTGATCTCACAATTATAATCAGTAGGAATTTGTCAGATGAATCTGGGGAAAACGAACTGTTAAGGCAGAAGGAATACTGCATGCGACTTCTTGGAGGTGTTTAATAAGCAAGGATGTTCATGTTAAAGATGCACAAGGTAGGGACACCTGGGTGGCTCAGTCAATTAAGCATCTGACTTAGGCTCTGGTCACGATCCCAGGGTCCTGGGATTGAGCCCCGGGGCGGGCTCTGCACTCCTTTTTCAGGAAGGCTCTTCAGGAGTCTGCTTCTCCTTCTCCCTCTCCTCTATCCCTCCTCCCCCAGCTCGTGTGTGCTCTGTCTCTCAAATAAATAAATAAATAAAAATAAATAGTAAAGATGCATAAGGTGTTTAATGGGGTTTGACCTTAAGTTCATGTAGAAGAGGGCCAGATGAAGTAACCAGAAGTTTAAAAGAGGTCAGACAATGGGGTGGGTCCCTTGTGTGTAAAGCCTTTCAATTGATAAGGGAGACATAGTTCTTTATTTTATATTTTTAAATACATATAAGCATCAGGAGAGTGTATCTGTGGCTATAGTTCATACTGTGACCAGTTTTATCATCTGCCAAGGTCATCAATTAAAATTCTCAGGATCTGGCCATTCTTGGAAATAGACCATTTCTGGCCTCAGTAAGCCTGCACAACTTAATGTTGCAGTAGGTAAATTAGATAAAAGTGACCTAGTTCTTAAATGTAATATTCACCATGAAATTTAATATTCACCATACCAAAACATTGCAATTATTTCACTCCTTTTTTCAAATAGTCCCTCAAAAAAATAATAAATGACTATTTCTCACATGTTTCAAAGCAGCAAAGTGAGGCATGGAATTTGAGGGATATGACTTAATTGAAAAATAATATACACTGGATTTAATACAGTAAGACCAAGATCTGGAGATCCTTAAAGTGTAATGGGCTATAGTAATATCATTAACATTGCTTATTCATTGAATGAATGAATAAACAACTTACTACATTGACAACAGTGAGAAACCTGGAATTTGAAAACTGGAACAGATCATAAGGTCTCCTTACAGCAATTTCACTTAAATATATGAAAACTGAGGGCTACAAGTCAAAGAGCTATTTAGCACAGTTGGTCCTAAAATTCAGGCCCTTAGGCTCCCAGGCGAGTGGCTCCTTCCTAATATATGTCTCCTGTCATCACTGAGGTCATGTTTGATCTCCCTCTGTTCTGCAAGGAGCCCAAGAAGGAAGGAGAATGAGGACCTCACTTTACTTGTATACACTGTGTGCTCAGACTTCCCACAACATTCTGGAAATACAAGGATGGATAAAAGGGGAAAGGATCCCTACTAGTCTGAAGCTCATCCTTCAATGAGAATAGATTTTAGTGGGATGCTAAATAAAATCACACTGATGTGAAATGACAAGCTGGAGACAATGATGAGTGGGAAAGATAGATGTATGCTCCAACAGAAGCGCAGAGCAGAGGGACCTCGTGAGTGAGGGAGGGTATCTACCTTGATTTTCAAATTTCCTTAAAAATCCAAGAAATCTGAAGGTTAGAGCAAGTTTGCCTCCAAAAAACTAGGCGCTACAGCACTTGGTATTTCTCTGATAGTTTATGAAACATATCATCACCTCATTCAAAGTTTTTCCAACCCTTGCCAAAAACAATATTATAAAAGATGGTTTGGTGAATTTTGCCCACTGTAAGTGCAGGGAGCAATTCATTGCAGAGTTTTTGCTTCAAAGTGGTGGGAAAGGCATAAAGTTGTGAAAAGTAGTTACCGGTCTCAAATTCCAAAATAATAATAAAAACACCAAGATCTAAAAAGGACTTTAACAAATAAGAGATTTTGATTTGTTTATGCAATATATTTATCAGACTTATGAGGCAATTTTCTGAGGAAAAATAATGTTCTTTATAATTACTCTACTTCACAGACCTCTGTGGGACTTTTCTTCCACTAAGTCTTCTAGAATGGATGCTCAGGAAAATTTTCTTAATCTTATCTTTGAACAGAATTTTACCTGATTTTTCTGATTCATCTTTAGTGTTCAGATCACCCTGATTGTTGTATTCTTTGAGGTATGATTTAAGAAAGATGAAATTTGTATTTAATTACTCAGTTCTCCATTGCTATGACAGCCTTTTTAGTGGAATGTATTTATGCCCTAAAAATAAAGATAGAATTGCATGAAAATTCATAGTATCCTCTGCATAAAGGAGATAAGACCTAGTATCCTAAGATTATTTCCCCTACTCTTATAGCTTCAGGTGGAGAAAAAGGAACAAATGGAGGACAAGGGCAAGTGAAGAGAAAGTCTCCAAGAGAGATGGGGCATGTGGTAGATGTGGGGTCATGTAGTGGGAACTGTAGCAAACAGAGCTCTCCCAGTGCCTCCTTGATGGGGTCTTCTGTGGAACTGGCTGAAACCAACATGCCTCATTCATTTCCAAGAAATAAATAGAGAGGAGAAACGAAAAGAATGAGAGAACTGGGCCCTTCAAGAGAGGGAAGTGGAAGAGAGCCTCAACTAGGCATACGGTGTTTCAAGCCTAGTCATTTCTGGGAGTCTTACTGTGGAAATGACCTTGAGTATTTTAAAGCAAGGGCACTCAACCAGCGTGTTATAAAACTGCACACTGAGCTGTCAACTTTTGATCAATGTGTAGAATTTACTTAGGCTTTGTTGTGAAAATAAAGAAAGCAGACAGCAAACTGCTCCTGAAGTTTACAACACGAGGAAGAAAAGACTTAGCCGATACTCAGCCCAGAGGGGAATGGTTTGGCTTTTGAAGTCTCTTGGGACCTTGAAATTGAAAATTTTCTATGCAGAACTACTTAAAGACATGAGCAAGAGGGAGCTGTGTGAGGATTATGGTGTCTTGTGATGCAGGGGACGGTGGAAATTTCTGGCATGGGAAGTATGACCGGAATCTTCATCACCCTCAACCATTGTGTAGCAATCTGCAGATAGAGAAGAACTCAACTGAACAGGCTTGGCAACACAGGGTAGAACTGGATGCAGTTCTCTGCAACAAAATGGAGCAGAGCACTAAGAAAAAAATAAAACCTGCATGTTTACTGGGACAAGCTAGGACTTTGCCTTGGGAGTTTATGGGTATAGTTATGGGATTAAGTGGGTAGAATAAGCACAGAGCTAAAGGACAACCAAGAGAGACAAACATTAATGTAGTGTGATTTATACTCACCATGATAACATGTGATTGTGTTGTAATAATTGTTTAGTGCTTTTTTTAGTCAAGTGTGCAGCAAAGTATTCTATAGCATTTTAAAGTATCACTTGAATCTCCAAAATGTAAGAACCTTCCTTTAAACCCTTGGACCCCTTCATGTGGGGAAAGTGTGAGATGTGTTTGACAAACCATCACCTCTGACTCTCCCCTCCTGCATGAAGCCAGATGTCCTCTGGTTGTTGTGGTTTAAAGGAATGTTGATGTCTTGGGGATACTATCCTTTTATCACATTCTGGTAGACTTTATTATAACAAAATGTTGAAGAATTCCATACACTTTTCCCAAAAAGAGACATCTCTGAATTTGGGAGAAGTTATTTTCCTGAGAATGTCAGCCCTGGTTTGGAGCTATTTGATTATCAAAATGACATTTTTCATCCAGATATTACACTTTGAACTTGTGATCGCTCCTTTTTTCCTAAAGTCATGTTTAGTATCCTAACTGCCTCTAATGAGCCCAGCCATCCTTTTTTTAAAAAGTTTTTGTTTAAATTCCAGTTAGTTAACATACAGTGTAATATTAGTTGTGGGTGTATAATATAGTGATTCAACAGTTGCATACAACATCTGGTGCTCATCTCAAGTGCACTCTTTAATCCCCATCATCTATTTAACCCATTCCCCACCCACCTCCCCTCTGGTAACCATCAGTTTGTTCTCTATAGTTATGGGTCTCTTTCTTGGTTTGCCTCTCTCTCTTTTTTTCCCTTTGCTCATTTGTTTCATTTCTTAAATTCCACATATGAGTGAAATCATATGGTATTTGTCTTTCTCCGACTTACTTTATTTCACTTAGCATTATGCTCTCTAACTCCATCCATGTCATTGCAAATGCCAAGATTTTATTCTTTTTTATGAATGAGTAATTAATATTCCTGTGTGTGTGTGTGTGTGTGTGTACTACGTCCTCCTTATCCGTTCATCAGTTGATGGACACTTGAGCTGTTTCCATACTTTGGCTATTGTAGATAATGCTGCTATAAACATTGGGGTGTATGTATTCCTTTGAATTAGTATTTTTGTATTCTTTGGATGAATACCTAATAGTGCGATTGCTAGATGATAGAATAGTTCTATTTTTAATTTTTTGAGGAACCTCCAAACTGTTTTCCAGAGTGGCTGCACCAGTTTGTGTACCTACCAACAGTGCAAGACGGCTCCTTTTTCTCCACATCCTCACCAACAGCTGTTGTTTCTTGTGTTGTTGATTTTAGCCATTTTGACAGGTGTGAGGTGATATCTCATTGTAGTTTTGGTTTGTATTTCCCTAATGATCAGTGAAGTTGAGCATCTTTTCATGTGTCTGTTGGCCAACTGTATGTCTTCTTTGGAAAAAAATATCTATTCATGTCTTCTGCCCATTTTTAAAAAAGATTTTGTTTAAATAGAGAGAGAAAGAGCATGAGCAGAGAAAGGAGCAGAGGTGGGGGAGAGGGAGGAGGGGAAAGAACCTCAAGCAGGCTCTGTGCTGAGTGCAGAGCCCAACACAGGGCTCTATCTCATGACCCTGAAATCATGACCTGAGCTGAAACCAAGAGTCAGACACTTAACCGACTGAGCCACCCAGGCACCCCTTCTGTCCATTTTTAAATTAGATGATTTGTTTTTGGGGTGTTATGTTGTGTAAGTTCTTTATATATTTTGGATACTAACCCTTTATCAGATATGTCATTTGCAAATATCTTCTCCCATTCTTTTGGTTGCCTTTTAGTTTTGTTGATTGTTTCCTTCACTGTGCAGAAGCTTTTTATTTTGATGAAGTCCCAGTAGTTTATTTTTGCTTTTGTTCCCCTTGCATCTGGAGATATATCTAGAAGGAAGTTACAGCTGATGTCAAAGAGGTTACTGCCTGTGTTCTCCTCTAGGATGTTTATGGTTTCAGGTCTCACATTTAGGTCTTGAATCCGATTTGTTTTTGTGTTTGGTGTTAAGAAAGTGGTCTAGTTTCATTCTTTTGCATGTTGCTGTTCAGTTTTCCCAATGCCATTTGTTGAAGAGACAGTCTTTTTCCCATTGGATATTCTTTCCCACTTTGTTGAAGATTACTGACCGCCCATCCTTTTAAAAAAAATAAATCTTGCTTTGGAAACAGAAGAACACACACAAAATCAATTTTCTGGTAACTTAAACAACTACTGGGTAGAATTAGGGGTCTTTACCTTGCATATGCAGAACTGGTAACATGTAGGTATGTGGAATCTTTCTATTACTTTTACCCTATCAGCCATTATCTGTTGATGGATATTGTCAACAAATCATAGGAAAGATTAGTAGGTCACATTACAGTCATCTAGGGATTTTGAATTATGTTTTAGATCCAGTTGTCATATCATTAAAACAAATATTTGTTGTGTGATTATTTGACCTTGTTAGTTCCTTTCGTTCTTCACTACCCTTGGCAGACTTTCCAGAGCTCAGTATTTAAAGGTATAGAAGGCAGTTCAGAAGTCACTGTTCTTTGCCAAGCACTCATGGATCAACTGCAGATCTTGATCCCTCCCAATGTCTTTTCCTCAGTGATCCTGCATTTTAGGGACTGCCAAGCATGTAATGTGTTCACCATCACCTCTTGCCCAATTCTGTTTGGATATAAAGCAAAATCAGACCAAAAGCCCCAATAATCTGCTCTATTTGTAAGTCATCATTTTATGTGGTGGTTATGGAATTTCTGAAAAAAATCCATTTCAAAGTTGGAAAGATCTTTGTCCTTTTATTTGCAAAAGCCACTTTATCTTGTTAATTAAGTAGTTAAGTTAGACTGGTAGATATTGACATTGCAAAGGAACACCAGAATGGCTGGATTTTTTTTCCAGTTTCCCATACCAACTCAAAATCCTACTTTCATTCTTGTGACATTAGCTATAAAAATACAAAAAAAAAAAAAAAATAAGTAAATAAATAAAAAATAAGTAAGTTCCTGACAGGATTTCTCAGCTATACTGTGATTACTTCTTTTATCCTCCTGCCTGTATTTTAAGATAATCGTGTGTTGGGGTCCATTTGGAACCTCTGTTAGACCATAATATCACAGAAATAGTCATGTCTTTGTTTTGAAAATAGCACCCAGAGCAGCTGCTCCCCTAACTCATTTTGGAAATGAGGCTAATACCTTACGAAGCAAGAAACTCTTTACAGCAGAGAATCCCATGAAGTGTTAAATAATCATTTGGAAAAAGTGTTTGTTTCCCAAATACCCACTAAAGCAGCCAGAGAACATTTCTAAAAAATCTCCATCAAGCCGTCTTTACTTAATGCTTTATAGGATCACTGAGTAGTGATGACAGGATGCCTACCATCCCCAAAAGAGTGGCGGCTGTAGGGGCGCCTGGGTGGCTGAGTCAGTTAAGCGTCTGCCTTCGGCTCAGGTCATGATCCCAGGGTCCTGGGATCGAGCCCCACATCGGGCTCCTTGCTCAACGGGGAGCCTGCTTCTCCCTCTCCCTCTGCCACTCCCCCTGCTTGGGCCCTCCCCCACCTCTCTCTGACAAATAAGGAAGCAAAGGAAAAGAGTGATAAAGCCAGCAACTTTCATCGTCTTAGGGACTAGTTAGCCCTTTGGGGGGCCACTGTGGCTTTCTTCCGTCTGTCTTTTCTTTCTGGCCCCTACTTGATGATGCTCTGAGTACTAGTGCGTCCGCCCGATGTGGTGTTGGAACAGGGAGAGCCTGGGGCAACTGCAACTCAGAGCAAACTTGTCAGAGAGCAGATAGTGAAGCTGAAGGCCAGCAGGAGTTTGAATTGGTTTCACATGTCCCCCACTAATATCTGTCATAATCAAGAACAAATCTGAGCTGATAACTGCCACATACAGACTGTACTCAGCCCAGAGATGCAGACTCAGGACCGTGGAGCTTCCTGCCTTTAGGACCTCAAAGTCCAATGAGAAAGGCTGGCATAGCAATAAACTGTCACAGTTGTTCAGGCTTAAAATTACTTGCTTGGTAAGCAAGTAATTTTAAGCCTGAACAATATGCTGTAAGAGTTCAGAGAAGAAATCAATCATTTTGCCTTGGGGTAAAACGTTGCTGAAGACCTATGAGACTGATCTAGTAAATACCAGAATAGACCAACTCTACTGGGTAGCACACTTCACCAATAATGGACCAGAGATCATTTAAATAGGTGAAGGGTTTTGTTTTTGTTTTTTACTGCGCTGAGGTCTCTCTTCAAAGACCTGAAATATCCACTTATTAAACAATGAGATACCACTGCATACCTCCCAGAAAGGCTAAAGCCCCAAACACTGACAACAGCAAATGCCCCACCAAACATGGAGCAACAGGAGCTCTCATTCTCTGTGGGTGGGAATGCAAAATGAAGCAGCTATTTTGGAAGACAGTTTGGCAATTTCTTACAAAGCTAAACCTAATCTTATTATACGATCCAGCAACTTTACTCCTAGGTCTTTATTAAAATGAGTTGAAGTCTTATATCCACACAAAAACCTGCACATGGATGTTTATAGCAGCTTCATTCGTAATTGCCTAAACTTGGCAGGAACAAACATGTTCTTCAATAGGTGTATGGATAAACAAACTGTGACACATCCCTACAGGGGAATATTATTCAGTGTTAAAAAGAAATGGGGCATGAAAAAGCATGGAGGAAACTTAAATGCATATTGATAAGTGAACGAAGCTGACCTGAAAAGGCTACATATTGTTTCCAACAGAATGACATTCTGGTAAAGGAAAAGCTATAGACACAGTTGGATGGTGGTGATGGTTGTACAACAGCGTGAATGTATTTAATGACCACTGAACTGTACACTTAAAAATGGTTACGATTATAAATCTTATGCATATTTTACCCCCCCACACACACACATACACAAACTATAGGGACAGTAAAAGATTGGTGGTTACCAAGGGTTTAGGGGAAGGGAGGATGGACTGAATGGGTGGAGCACAGCATTTTTAAGGCAGCAAAGCTATGACACTGTCCTGGTGGATTCAGGACATTATGCATTCTTCAAAACCCACAGAACTCTACAACACAAAGGATGAATCTTAATGTAAACTATGGACTTCAGTTAATAATAATGTATCAATATTGGCTCATCAGTTGTAACAAATGTACCACACTCATGCAAGATGTTAGTGAGAGAAGAAACTGCTTATGTGGGGAGGTGGGAGAGAGCATATACGCGAGCTTACTCTACTTTCTGTGTAATTTTTCTGTAAACTTAAAACTTCTTTTAAAAATAGAGTCTATTAAAAATATCCATTTGCCGTAAGTATATGGCAAAAATTAAACATGGGTTGGCCATGAGTTAACGTCAGTTTTGATTTGAGCAAAAGAATAGAGCTCTATAAAAGTTAGTGGCTTTAAACCTGAAAATATACGCACACACACACACGCATTCATGTCACATTCACACACACACATATGCACATATACACATTCATGTACATAATTTAGGGGGAAAGATGAAACATGATAAGTAATTGGAAACTTACCAAGATATTTGGTTTGTATGTATTAGCTATATTTTTCTTTGACCAGTGGCTTGAGCTAAATGACAGGTCGTGTTCAGAAAACAATTGTTACTTCATGAATATTCTCCTTCTCTAGCCTCTCTTATCACATTACTATTTCAGTTATTGCTTTAGTGCATCAGAGTAGATAACATTAGGTAAACCACACCCAGAGTGGTATGGATGAAAGGATGCACACTGGGTGGGATTTTAGCATAATAAGGTTCCATTTTCAGCTCTGCCACTGAGTGAGAACAATACAAGGACAAGCTACTTACCCTTCCTCATGCACAGTTTCTGCATCTATCCAGTAAGAGGGCTGGACTACATACTGTCTGAACTCCATTCTTGCTCTCCAGTTCTTTTGTTTTGTGTGGTTAAATAGAGCCAAAACATAATTTGGACAATCTCAAAGAAAACCCATGTCTGCAGAGATAATTTCATTTTGAAACAAAGCTAATGTTGACTTATTTCATCAATTACTATTTGGACTTTGAAAAAGAAAATACTTGGGGCGCCTGGGTGGCTCAGTCGGTTAAGCTCTGCCTTCGGCTCAGGTCATGATCCTGGGGTCCTGGGATCAAGCCCCGGGTCTGGCTCCATGCTCAGTGGGGAGTCTGTTTGTCCCTCTCCCTCTGCCCCTGCCCCCTGCTTGTACTCTCTCTCTTGCTCTCTCACTCTCAAAATAAATAAAATCTAAAAAAAAAAAAGAAAGAAAAGAAAAGAAAAAGAAAATACTCAAGTTGATATCCTGACTGCCCTGGCTGGGCAGATTTGCCCTATTACATGCTCTTATAGAACCATTCAACTTCCACTTCCTTACATATCTCTCACCAGTTTGTAATTACACTATTATTTTCATGATCATCTTGTTAATGCCTGCACACACACACACACACACACACACACAAACACTAAATTGTGAGCTGTGTGAGAGCAAGGAATGAATGGATTGTATTCACCATCAAATTCCCAGCACCTAGAGAGCCCAGAGTAGGTGGGTAATACATATGTACTGAATCAATCAATAAATTAATCAATGAATGATTCACTGTATTAGTTTAGTGCAATAGAAATATAAGTTTTAATTATATGAAACAAAAGAGAATTATGATATTTAAAACATGATTTAGTCTGCACAAATTAAGAAGCTTTTCCTAAATGATACCAAACATAGGTTGCAGATTTGAGCTGAAAGTTTTCCAACAGAAACTTAGGAATTTTAATTTTTAGTACTCAGTGGTAATTTCTTTTACATAAATGATCTTCTGTTAATTGATATGAGCCACAGGCATCAGTTGCATTTATGTATTTCTTATCTAGAACAATTTCTAGGTGGCATCTGGGTGGCAACTTGGTTGAGCGTCTGACTCTTGATTTTGGCTCAGGTCATGATCTCAGGATCATGGGATCCAGCCCCGGGTCGGGCTCCCCACTCACTATGGAGTCTGCTTCTCCTTCTCTCTCTGCTCCTCCCCCTACTTGCTCTCTCTCTTGATCTCTCTCTCAAATGAATAAATAAATAAAATCTTTAAAAAATAAAACGATTCCTAGGCAAACTAATTAAAGTTATAAGAGCAAATCAATGGGAACTATGCTGAACATAAAACTTATAACAAAAATAACTATTTCCTCATGTGACAAAATGGAAATGGATTTTTGTTTTATTTATTTTATTTTTTTAAAGATTTTATTTATTTATTTGACAGAGAGATACACAGCGAGAGAGGGAACACAAGCAGGGGGAGTGGGAGAGGGAGAAGCAGGCTCCCCGCTGAGCAGGGAGCCCCATGCAGGGCTCGATCCCAGGACCCTGGGACCATGACCTAAGCGGAAGGCAGATGCTTAAACATCTGAGCCACCCAGGCGCCCCGGATTTTTATTTTAGATGCAAATATTTCTTCAATGGATGATTTGATTATTTGGAAATGCAAAAAGTCCTACCTTGTATTTGAATGAGAGCTGAAGAAATCTGAAACCTTAATTATTGAGTCTACTCTTTCTAAAAATAAGTTGCATTTCTAGATGGTTGACTTAGTGCTTGGTCTTTTGGTCAAATATATCAATAAAATATTGGGTGGACTACCTTTTACCTTATTCTATCCTGTGATTTTAAATGCCAGCTTAATGCTTGCCTTTATGTCCAATTTATTATTCATGTTTTAGAAGCCCATCTGAAATCATTCCTTTTAAACATACCCATTAATTCAGAACATCAACTTCAAAAGATTATTTCTTCAGCCCAAGATAATGTTTTTTAGGTGAATGGAGAATCATAGATGCCATTTAAAACTTAGAGCTAATACAAAATGGTAAAAAATATATATATATATATAGTTTGTTGTTACTTATCTGAAATTGAAATAGATGCCTGAGGTGTAAGGAAGACTTTTTCTTTTCGAACAAATGAATCATCCAATTCAGCTTAAGCAAGTAAATAACACAATTCATGGAAATGTTTGCCTTGTATATAGCAAATATATGCCTAGGCTTTAGAAGGAAATGTTTTAATATGACTTGACACTGAAAAACATTTTCATTAAGATCAGAAAAATGTCAGAATCCACTATTAGTTGATGCCATTCTTTATTTTCTCCAGGTTCAAGCATTTTGGATTTTTATTTTTATGTTCTCAGTCTAGACATGTATTATGGTTTTAAATTATTTCAATCCAGTGTTCAGGATGTAGATACACACTGAGTTTAGTGATTTCTGTGACAGTCCAACATGGAACCACCTACTGAGGTTAGAACTTTTAGTTCAGAACTGAATTGACCATTTATTTTAGCCAAAAGAAAGACACTTACTTTGCATATAAACAAAGTTAATTTTCCTTTTGCTTAACAGTAATTCATTTTTTAAATATTCATTGGATATTTAGAGATATTTTATTTTGGTCTTAAATTTTTTTTCTGTTTATGGAAAAGATTTTTGAAGCAAAACAAACTAGATTTCAAGTAAACATAACATCTTCAGATTGAGTAATCAAGGATATCACTCCTTTTGAAGGAAAAAACATGCTTTTAATATCTTTAGTCCGATTTCCCTATCTCATTGTGGTGTATTAAATGGTCACCATGTACCCAACCGTTAGAAGGCCAGTCAGTGGGTAAGGACTCAAGGGCAGGAAAGGTGGAGCTGCCTGCGTTTAACTCTGAGGATCCCGCAGCTTGTGTGAAGTTAGAGCAGATTTGACAGCGCAGGTGTGTTGACTGTGAGGAGTTATCATTAGGCTTTTACATACTTCAGATGAAAGGAAAATCTATGCTCACACTACTCACATTCAGGTACTTACAGATTTTTGAAGCGGCCAGTTTTCCACTTTTGAGAACATGAAGACTTCCAGGACCCATCCAGACACCCACCAATCCACCATTATTTTTACTTTTGTCCAGATACTATCCTTAGATAAAATGCAAAAAAAAGAGGAAAAAAGGAGGCAGCCTAGCTCATTGTTTCTCTGTAGGTGAAGCAACAATATCAACTTACTGAAATAACTAAGTACATTATAAAATCTTATATATTTCAGTTTTAGAATGAATCAGCTCCTTTTCTATTGACTACGTTTACTTTTACGCTGCACTTGTGAGTTTTACTTCTGTTTTGAGATTTTTCTACAACAGTTGCTGTTGACTTGATATATTAAACGGAGATG
Organism: Phoca vitulina; assembly: GCF_004348235.1. Taxonomy (NCBI): domain Eukaryota; kingdom Metazoa; phylum Chordata; class Mammalia; order Carnivora; family Phocidae; genus Phoca; species Phoca vitulina. The sequence goes on along the minus strand of NW_022589720.1, from coordinate 32,293,828 downwards.
GAGGATGAGATGTTGAAGCTGGTAATTGAATTTCAGCATAAAATTTACAAAGCATTCTGGGCATCTTATTTTGTATGTTCAATAAGACATATTTTGTGAACCTTCATCTTAATCATCAAACTGCCTTGTGACTTGAGCTCTTTGGGGCCCAGATTTTCTGTACTATTGTTAAGGAGATTGGTGGGCAGAATCAATAACATCTAACTACTGCACAATTGTTGAAACTAGGGCCATTTCCTAAGTAAATGTTCAGGTTTTCTGGTTTAAACTAAAAACATTTAAGGCCTCATCTCTACATGCTCTTCTGAGTTCACTCTTCAATACCTGGAACAGTGCCTGACATGCAGTAGAATTTGGTTTAAAAGGTTGGAATGAAAACTATGGCATCACTAGCCAGAAGGATCCAAGAGTGCTAGTTAATGTTACAGTGGCTTGATCAATTAGAGGATATATCAATTACCCTGTGAAAGACAGTGCCCTCAAAATCACATCTGCTTGCTGCTGTGCTCATTTCCAAAAGGGAAATCTGGCTACCCAAATTTATTTTTGAATAGATAGATAGATAAGAAGACAGGGGTTTACCGGACTTCAGCCCCATAATCAAGTCTCATTTATTATAATGAATAGAACAAAGCTTTCTGGTGGATGGTGGAAACTCCAACTGAGAGAGAGAGCTGTGGTCTTTAAATAAGAAAATGTGGCTAAAAATGGGCACCTTTGCAACCCAGATGAGTTGTTTGGTCCCAAAGCAGTATGCTAGAACCTCAGTTTATAACCTCTATGTACCTCTGTAGGTACATAGTAACTGGAAGACTCCAACTTCATTTTAGATTCAAGTTATTTGAGATTAGCAACATGAGGGAGATTCTAAGAAATGCAAAAAGAATGATAGAAACTCTCATCTCTACCATGGCCTTGACTACTTCCCCACCTCCCTTATGGTCTCCAATAAGGCAAGAGGAATGATGCCTAGCCAACGCAGGTTGGGTGAACAAACATTGAAAACCCAATGGCAAGCCAACCCATTTATAAGTGAGGAGTTCAGCTGAGGGCAAGGAGGATTTTCAGTATACAGAATTCCAAGTAATTCATTTAAGTGGAACAACTTAAATTTGTAGGGCTCTTCGCAATTTTCAAGGGTGTTCACAGTCATGATTGTATCTGAGCCTCCCAATAACTCTGAGGTGGAGTGATAAATTCTATCCTGCACATTGCACAGACAGAGCCAGTCATTTGCAGACATGGCTCAAGTAGAGTTGGTTTCAAGAAATACTTTTTAAAAGTCAGGAGGGAATTCTCATTCTGGACATGAATGTAGCAGTGTAGAAATGTGATATTGATGGTATTGTCTTCTTTAGGTTGCCTGTTAGGGCCAGAGCCAGGTTCAGAATCAAGGATTCATAATTCTCAAGTCAAACTTACTGATTTTGTTTTCCCACTCACTTCCACTAGATATAATGGTATGATGTAGCTAAGAAAAGTAAATCAGCATTATAGACCTTCTTTATTTGTCATCAGAAAATAGTAATGAAGAGCATTTAAAAATGGCAAGTATATTATGAGCAATGATTTTATATTTATTTTAAACACCTTGCTTCAGTAGGATATTAAGAAAGGTTTCTGTTTGTTTTTTAAATATCAACCCTAAAATGGAATGGAATACCAGGAATACGACCTGTTATAAAATACATCTTATTATTAGTAGCTAAGAAAGCCACACATTTGAAGATATTTTCAAATGATTTCCACTTAATGACTTCCAGTGGGACATGGGTTCCTCATAAAATTAGCAGCGTTATTCTTTAGGTTCTTTTCTGCTGATTTGAGCTTTTAGTTGAAAAGTATTCATTAATTCTTTCACTTGAAAATAGCACTGTCCCTGTGAACAGCTCCCTGTCAAACTATTCCACCTTGAAGAAAAAGGTTCTTCCCTGGCCTTGCATCTCCCCAAGGGGCAGGGCTGGTCGAGCTGATGAACAGCGGGCCCTCAAGTCATCCCACACAATGCTCATCACTACTGCAGCCGTCTCATTCACCACCAACTGCCCCTTGTAAGTTCCTTTTCAAATTGGAACTTGGCTTGTTTGAAAGAGAAGTTTCCATTCTACAGCGGTGAGGATATATGGGATTTTTAGAATTGTTTTTTTGAATTATTCTTGCTTAAAGCAGAGAAACTGAGACACCTAGCATTCACGTTATTGTACAACTTTTGGTTAGTTGAGATATCAGTTAACTGATGTGTTAGTTGTATATAAAATATATATTTTGTTCTCTCCAGGGCAGTTTTGATATTTTAATACAGTAGTTATTTAATTTCATAGTATCGTGTTATCTGTTTTCAAAGACACTGTGAACAGTCAAGTTCAAAATTCAGGTGTAAGCAAATGCACTGATATAAGGCAGGTTGTGGTGCATACCGGTCACTTCATTCCCTAAATGAAACTGCTTCTTCATTATTGCACAGAAGTATTGCTGATGGTAGAACCCAGGAGAGCAGCATCCTATATAAAAACATGCAGCTAATGCAGTGTAGGAGTGACTGTAGAATTTTGGAAGTTAATTGAGATTCCAGAAACACACACACACCCCCCAGACTCTCTTTTCTGAATTTTCAACAACTCCACATCCCCAACAGAAGGCTCACTGCACCTCTCTGGCCAATGTCTTTCCTTCTATTCCAGTCTGAATCAATCCTATAACAATGTTCAAAGTCTTATCCCTGAAGACCTCCACTCAGATAACCCAGGTCTGGTCTGTCATGAGGGAGCATTTTATTTCACCTTTTGGGGGGGGTGGTTTATAGCATGCCCCCCAATACATTTATACATTAATCTATAGATTTATATAAAGGAAGACGTTAATTAAGGAAAAAGTGTAGCAATTGTTCTTTTAAGACCACATTTTCAAACCCTTCCCTAAAATTCAGCCAGACACTGTTGCTAATGCTCATCTTTCATATAGCACATTCTATGTTCATTGACTCCTAGAATCAATAACTAGTTAATTGATGACTTAATTAAGGCTAGAGTGAGCACCAGCCCTAAGGAAGGGCAGCATTATTGTCACTATGTCACCTTGCCATACCCCACCTCTGTATTTGCTAAGTGCAGACTCAGGCAGGCAGGAGGATCATTTGCATGGCCAAATATTCACATGCATATGTGATTGCAAATTTTGAAAAAATTAAATTATTTCAAATTTCTCTGTATCTGTACAAGTTCTTCTGATGTTGATATCTTGACTCTAAAACAACCCAGAGGAGACTTACCTGGATTGTTGCTACTGCCAGCTGGAGCTATCTCTGAGAGGATCGAAACTTCCATTTGTCATCTGCTCCAACACCTCAGTCTCCAGCCATTATTCTAGCCTCACACCATTCTCGAGAGCTTTTCTACAGTTCTGGTGGGACCTCAGCTTCTGCATCCTTTATATCTTCCTTGGCCGCAAAGAGGAGATTCCCTGAGTCAAAGTGGGAGAAGAATGTGTAAGGTAGCAAGCTTGTGTTGACTCTTCTAGAAGCAGAGCTCCTTCCCCTCCACTAGCACTGCCTAATATCTTCCTGCTTTCTTCAGAAGAAGCTGTTAATTCCAGGAAAAAGGCGATGATGCAAAGATCTTGGAAGCATTAAAAGAGAAATAGTCAAAATAATCTTTGACCATAATAAGAGAACAATAGTACCCAGAATGAGGGTGGGCATGCTCTGTTATACTCTACACCCAAGTTAGAAAATTGCATTATTTTCCATGTACCTCTTTTGGAGGAAGAACAGACAAAGTGGAGTGTTCAGAAGGGATTGACAAATACAATAAGAATGTTCCAAACTGAATTATATAAGGGAAGGAAATGGGATGTTTCAGATGGAGAAGGGGAGATACAGATGGAGGGGCAGGAGAGTCCCAGTTATTTTCAAATATTTAAATGAATGTCATGTGGAAGAGGAATATACTTGTTCTGGATGAACCTAAGAAAGACTAGAGAGTGGTCAGAAAGAACCTTCTAATAGCAGGAGTAGTCCAACGCTGTCTGACTCAGGAGGCTGTGAGAATTTCAAGTCCCTGAAACATATGACAGAGTTGAGCCCTTGAAAATGATGCTGTAGTGCAATAATTCTAGAATAGTGTTCTATAGAACATTAGATCCACTAGATGTCCATTGGCGGTTTATGGGAAGAAATAAAAAGGGTGTTTGTGTGTGTGTGTGTGTGTGTGCGTGCACATGTTGGTAGTTGTGGGACTGTCCTTGAATCAAATAAATTTGAAAACAGGGAAAGAAATTTTTAACTTATTTCAATAACATCTCAATGTTTTTAATATAATATGCATAATATGCTACTATGTGTATTGTGAACTAGATATAATGAAGCCCCAAAGAGGCTTCAATGTTACCTATATGTATTTGACCAAAGGAATATTTATTTGTCTTAAGAATATCTTTCAGTATCTCATGAAGTATTGTCCCATGGAACTCAGTTTAAAAAACATTTTTATAGAGAATGTGGTCACTGTTCATAAATGTCTTAAGCACATTTTCAAACCTGATACTCTCTGTCACTTTTCTAAATGTGTCAAGGAGAAAATATGCAAGGAAGAGGGAGAATGTATTAACAAGTTATATACATACATGGCACCTATCTGGCTCAGCAATATTTTTTGTATGTTATTAAGTTTCTAGGAATTTTCCATGTTGTCAAAGAATGATAAAGTGGACAATTTAAAAAGTGTCAGGTAGCATGATTTCCCAAAGATATAACGAACAGATAACACAATGGAAAACACTGCTCTGGGGCTAATTGACCTAAAATTTTACACTCTTTTGGTGCTATTTAAAAACTCCAAGGGATGTCTGGGTGGCTCAGTCGCTTAAGCCTCTGACTCTTGATTTCGGCTCAGGTCATGATCTCAGGGTCCTGAGATCTAGCCCCTCCTAGGGCTCCCTGCTCAGCGGGGAATCTATCTGAGGATTCTCTCCCTCCCTCTCTCTCTGTCCCTCTTGCCCACACCTGTGAGTTCTCTCTCGCACTCTCAAATAAATAAATAAATAAATCTTTTTTAAAAAAAGACTCTTTGTAAGACCACTGTCTGGAGGAAATTATGGAATTAATAGCACAATGGATATTATTCTCTTGCAGAACAGATGACATATTCCTTTCCCCCTTACACCTGCAGTTGTCACTGATTAAGGAGAAAAGGCCAAAGAAATCACCCCTGATAATTATGCATGATTACATGGACCCAGACACATGAACACATCAGCACCTGGGATATTATGATCAAATTAAATTCTGTGTGTATTCATTCTACCTGTCAGCATTTTCTCTAAAGAAAGTGAAATTTCTGAATTTGGCCTTTTTTTTTAAATTGAACATTTGATTTGGATGCTCTAACTACATTCATCTTTGAAAGAATGTGTCAGGGACGTGAAGTTGTACAAAGTACTATACACAGAAGGCTGTGATGATGTAATAAATAGCCCCACCCAGCTTCTGCTGAGCAATTTGGATTGGAAAAGTCTTCCATAACAAACATTTTCTTTAGAAGCAGGTTTAGGTTTTCTGAGCCTGATATATTATTCATAGCATAATGGCATCCAGAGGAAAATTCTAACAGATGATTAAAGTAAGACTATGTGGTAACTGTTTCTAAGTAGTCTGATTTGGGTGGCCTTTCTGCTTTGCCAGAGGAAGTAGAGGTACCCGTGTGAGTCTGCACGTGCATGGCCCTAAGCATAAATGCAGTTTCCCTCGGGTGATCCCCTCCCACCCTTCCTCCAAAAAAACCCCTCAAACCAGCCTAAGACTCACCCTGTTTGTATTTTGGGAAAGGAAATATATTTTTAATTTCTCTATCTCATTAAGGTTGCCAACGGCCACTCTTGATTCCTACTTGGGTTGAAAGAGAAAGTCTACTGATCACAGAATTTCTTGCCATCTAAACTGGAGACTTGTAGGTTGGGTTTCCCAAGAAATACACTCTGAGATACTGAGATTTGTATGCAGAAATTTTGTTCTGGAGCTCCCTTGGGATCCATGCCTTTGGGAGAGTGAAAGAAATAGGATTGCGCAGAGGGAGAAGATAGGCTCTTCTCAACAGAGGCCTCAGCCAAGCCCAGAGAAGCTCTAGAGCTGGGATGAACCTTCAGAATTGTCCCACTTTGAGGCAAGTACCTCTATATACTCCTCCCCAAAGATCAGTCATTGGATTCAAGTTGTCCCCAGAGAGGGTGTGTCACCTTGAGTGAGGTGGCTTTCTTTGCCTGAGGGCAGTTCTCGGACAGAAACTCAGCTGAGAGCTGACAGCCAAGGACACTCAGAGCATCTGGGAGAAGGAGCGCCCTCAATCTGGAAGGGGGGATCTGGGCACTCTTCACAGCAGTCACCATACATTTATACATAGAGTAACTTTTTCAGTCACTTGCCTTAAGTAACCTAAAACTAGGAAAAATGAAAAAATTAAGCTAACTAACATTTATTCATTGTCTACTATGTACTGGGCACTTTAAGTATTAACACTAAAAATGGAGTAGCAGCTAACATATATGCAGTTCTTATCTCTCACGTATTATGTTAAATTTTATATGCGTGTTAGTCCATTTAATCTTCACATCAGTTTCCTCTTTTTATTTTGTTTTGTGAGCGAGGAAACTAAAGCTAGAAAAGATTAAGTGATTTGCCTAAAGTAACACTGGTATAAATGAGAGTGCATGGTGTGAATTCAGAGTCTGCTCCAAAGTCTTCACTCTTCACTTCTATGCTATAGCACCTATCCATATCGTGTTGTTTTATCTTATTCTTGCAAAAACACTATGAGGCAGGTACCATTATTATTCCCAATTGACAATGAAGAAACTTCACATTGGGGAGGTTACATAACCTTTCTTGAGGTCACACTTCATTAGTAACTCTAATAGGGCTCTGCCTGATTCTAAAGATTTTGCTCTTTCTACTGCCCCTGGATCGATTGTAGGCAGTCCATTAAAACTCGATAAATACTCACTTAACTTATGAGTCCTTAGAGAGTAGTTTTTATTTAGCCTCATGAATTTATAAGAGTCCATGGAATGTTTCCATTGGAATTGGAGCATATGTCAAGAAAGAGCCCAGCAGCTACTTCATGAGGCCAAAAGAAGCTTCATGGACATCTCCATTTGTTTCCACACAAGGTTATTCGAGGCAATTATGCAATTTCTATTTGTAGCAGTTCAGGTAATTCCAGAACTAGTTCCATAATTAAGGCAAGGACCATGTCCAATCCATCCCTGTATCTGTCCCAACAACTATCACATGATAAGTACTCAATAAGCATTTATTGATGGTAGGAGGGAATCTATGAATGTTATGGAGACCATTCGTTCCCAGGATTTCACCTTGAAGGACCTTTTACCACATTTTCCCCTCACAGAGCCCGTCTCCTCTTAATAAATGTGTATTTGATAAGTAATAACTTATCTCCCCATTGTTAAAATTAAATGCATACAGAATTCCACTAGACCTTCCAATAAAAAATAGGTACTCAATACTAAAACTGGATTGATAAAATGATCCAGCCAGCAGTAAAGAAAAGTGGCATTTAAGTTAACTTCTGCGACCACAGTTCATGGGTGACTGATTTCTGTCGCAGCTTACCTTACAACCTCTGATATCCCTAGTCCAGGACCCCCCAAGTCGGGAATCCTTGAGAGCCAAGGGATCAACCTGGAGAGTCCTTGAGATGTGTGATCCAAGCAAAAACAGAAATGTCAAATTTACTTTCAGCGCAAGTTCGACTGCAGCTCTTTCTTGGCAAACGGAAATCCTTCCAAAGAGCAGAAAGGCAGGGCAGATGCCTGCAGATAGAAACCGTATTGAATAAAGCAGATTGCTTCTGAACTTTGAGTACCACATTCCCCGAACATTGCTCTGAGTGAGGGGCTTTTTGGTGTGCAGGAACAAACCAAAGTGAGAACACTTGACCCCCCACAGAAGTGTTCATCGTCTTGAGACTCTACGCTTGAAAGAACCCATCGTGTGCCTCCTGGCAATCTCAGTCTCAATATATGGAACGTCTTTGTGTTTAGAACTTGCAGCGCTTTCTTGCTTGCTTGCTGCCTTAGGAAATTAGCAGACAGGAGAGCCCCTGCTCAGCGGGAGGCTGACCCGCTCACCTTCAGTGCTCCTGGCAGGGTTATGGCTTATGCTGAAACATGGGCTGGGAGCAAATGATGAGCCTGCAGACACACTCCATTTTATGAACTCTAAACACCATTCTTCTTGTAGTTGCTATGACCTTATTTGAATTGAAAATGGCTTTTTAACGGATTTCTTCTACACCATAATGAAAAGGGCTCCTGTTGCCAGCCTCAAAGGAAAAGAATGGAGTCCTTTGCTTTGATTTGACTGCATCGCTTTTCGCTAAACAAACACAGAAATAAACTAAACAACCTGCCCGGCATGGGGAGGAGATGAAATAGCTTTCGTGTATTCCTGAGGACTGGGACTGTGTCCCTTTGAAAACCAGCAAGCGAGGGTAACGAGGAAGGTTGGTCAGTGTCCTGCGCAGTACGCCTGGTGTGACAAGCAGCTCTCGTGTCCTTCTCCTGCAGCTTCCAGAACGTGTCCGCCTTCATGGCTGTGCCGAGTCGCGTTAGAAAACAGCCCCGGACCTTACATTTGAATAGCACCCTCGTCGATATCATCACTTTGTGTGGGGGTGTGTCTACCTCTGAGGGCTAGTATTCCTAATTTTACAATTAGGGAAAATGGGGACACAGAAGGTTTGCACAATTTGTGCAAGATTATAGACAAAACACATTTTATTATAGTCGGGACCAGAGCTGAAGTTTCTCTTCTAACACCAGTCCAGTTTGTTTTCTTGTTACTTGTTTGTTCATTAGTGTATTTTTAATAAATCCCTTTTCCCCTACTAGACTGCATGGACCAGGAGAGCAAGGGCTGTGTCTGTCTTCGAGCCCCACCGTGTTCTCAGCACACAGAATAATATGTAGCTCGTGAGAGGTGCTTTGTAAATATTTGTTGAACAGACGTCTTTATCAAGCTACAAATGGGGTTTAAGCAGAGGATCCGGGACAGTCAAGGAGAAAGGGATTTCTTCCTTTCACTGCCACAGAGGGAAAAATTCTAACCAGCTGTGTTTAGTCGTGCCTTTAATTATTTTCTATTTTATACCTAACAACTGCAGTAATTTGGTTCTGAAGGTATATAGTGCAGATCATGGGAAGATGCGGAAAGGCTTCAGTCTCCTATTTAGGAAAGCTCAGGTCCTCTAAAATCTCTGGAGTTGTTTGTGAGGGCATTTGTTTCACAGATAATTCATATGACTTCATTCTTTCTCTGTGCTCAATTTTAGGGGAAAAAGATTTTTTCAAAAATGAGCTATTTTCATCAGGCATAAATCAGATATGCTGCTTCCTGAATAGAAACAGGTTTAGTAAAAAACTGATAAGCCTGGTATTTTAAGAAGTTATGATTTGTGAGATAACCTGAGGTTATTTTGAAGCCCCTTCCAGGGTTTAAACCTACAGATGCGAAGGCCCTGCCTTTTACCACCGTATGCTTTGGTGAATGAAATGCCAACCTTTTCGGCAAGGGCTTCTTTGTAGTTTGTCTTTCTCTTCCTTACATTTTTCAAGTGAAATTTCTAAGCCTTCAGAAATGTCCAGACTGACAGGAAATCACATTTTAAAATATGTCAGACTTGATTTTAATTAGTTGGTCCTGGGTGACTCAGTTGCTCAGGGAAAGAAGGACCTATGATCCTAATTTTAAACTTTGCTGATCAACAAAAATCCATTTCTCAGGAACGGCTGGGTCTGGGACAGACAGTAACAAGACTCTGATATTTTCATTTGTAATCTTTATCCATGAGGGCATCAGAGAGTTGTGCAAAAATTAACGAGCTGAACATGGAGGTTCTATTTCATTCAGTAAAAGAAACATGTCATTGTTTAAATGAAATACATTCAAGTAAAATTCACTGAAAGATGCAAGCATTTTATTATCATTCATTCGTTAACTGCAAAAAAACAGTTCAGAGAGGTTAGAGAAGTCGCATACCTTTGTGGTAAAAGTATTATGTATATACACACACACACTTGAATATGGCTTTAACATGGATTCCTAATAAATTTAAACCTAATTAAATGATAAATAATTATAATTAATAATTAAAACTAATACAAAATTGATAGTAAATAAAGAAATCTGATTAAGTTTAATTCTGATAAACTTTATTCTTATGAAGATAATGGTCACTACTATCATTATTATTACACAGACTCTCCTGACTCTCTTTGTATAATGCAGGGAAAGCCATTTTGCAAATTGACTGGTCAAGTTAATTAAAAAAAAAAAAGACATCCCTTTCATTTAACAAAATAGCAGTGAATTCACAAACTAAAATCTTTGGCAGTAGCCATAGTGAGAAAAACTGGGCAGTCTTTTCACGAATTATGTTACTGCATACATCTCTATTCTAAAAGTAATGGAGGGGCACCTGGGTGGCTCAGTCGGTTGAGGTTGAGCATCCGACTCTTGATTTTGTCTCAGGTCATGATCTCATGGGTTGTGGGTGGAGCCTCCAGGTAGGTTCCATGCTCAGTGGGGAGTCTGCTTCTCTCCTTCCCCCCTCCCTCTGCCCCTCCGCATGATCTCTCTCTATCTCAAATAAATAAATCTTTAAAAAAATGTTTTTTTGTTTTTTTTGTTTTTTAAAATTTTTTTATTGTTATGTTAATCCCCATACATCACATCATTAGTTTTAGATGTAGGGTTCCATGATTCATTGTTTGTGCGTAACACCCAGTGCTCCATGCAGAACGTGCCCTCCTCAATACCCATCACCAGGCTAACCCATCCTCCCATCCCCCTCCCCTCTAGAACCCTCAGTTTGTTTTGTTTTAAATAAAATCTGTTTATTTACTCAGTAAATATTTATTGGATACTTAGTCCATGCCAGGCACTGTGCTAAGCACTGGGGATACAACAGTGGGAAAACAGACAGTCGTTGTCCTCAAAGTGATTGCAGTCCAGCTGGGGAGACAGATATTGATCACGCATATAAATATAATGACAATTCTCACTGGTGTTTTGAAGCGGTGACATTTAAATTAGCACCTGAAAGATGAGTGAGTTGGCTAAGGGAAGGGGCATAAAAGATAAGACATTCTGGCTAAAAAACAAGCAAACAACATTTACAAAGTTCCCTGAGCAAATAGGCTGGTCAAGGTGACCAAGACTGAGGATGTGGCTAGAATTCAGTGAGGGGAAGAGTGACCAGAGATGGAACTAGAGAAGCCACGGGGGGCCATTGTTCAAGGCCCCAAAGGCCAGTGAAGGATTTTTACCTTTGTGCTAAGAGCACAGAGAAGTGATTGAAGCATCCCAAGTAGAAGACAGACATGAATTAGTAAGTCAAGGTCAGCACACTGAGGGTTACTGAACTCAGCACTTTCAACTCCTAAGTCTTTTCCTTTAAATCTTTTCCAAACCAGTTCTCAAAGCCAGCACATCAGAAGACCTCTGGCTCCTCTGTCTTTCCCCTCCAGTTGTTCTTGGGAGGGAGGTTTTCTGATTCCTGCAGATGTGCCCGTTTCTCTCCTAAGAAGCCTGCCTTCTGTTTGAAGATGCCTTTCTGCAGGAGAGCTCCACGGGCCAGAGAAGGGCTTTGAGGCTTCATGTACCAGGTTTCGGCTGTGCACTTGCTTGCGCTCTCGCCGTCTTCATTTATTTAGCAGCTCTGGTGGGAGAAGCATGTGGGAGGCTTGCCACAACTGTGTGCCTGCAAACAAAGCCCTTCCAAGAACATTTCCCTGACAGCCTCATCACCAGTCTGGCCCTCGTTCTTTCTGTCTTTGATTGGATTTGTGAAACTTGGAAAGACATCCCACAGGCTCGTTTTTACATCACAACTGTATTATGGCTGGATGTTGCTCTCAGAATTTCCTGCTACCTTCCTTCTTAGAGACTCTGGAGACCAGAGCAGGGCATTACAAGGCTGTACTCAGAGGATGTTCAATACAGTCCCACTTAGAGAGAGCTGGACATTTATCTTAGCATTTTATACACACTACTTTAAGCCTTGTTATTGTGCCCATTTTCTAGATGGTGAAACTGAGGCTCAGAGTGTTAACTAACTTGCTTACAATAAATACTGGTGCTGAGACTTGAGTAGAAACAGCTTGGCGCCAGATTTGACACTAGTGCTATGATTTTATTTAAATTTTTATTTATCTTGAAGTGATTCTCCTGGTTGTCAGGGTGGTTTGTGAGTAAACAGTCTAAATCTAACTATAAATCTAGCATCTCATTAAAAAGAGATTAAGAAAAAGGGTGGCATTTATAAGAAAACCTTGCAGTGTTTGTATAGTCACATCGTTCTGTACCATAAATAAATACTAAAATATGAATACACAGATTCAAAGGAAATTTAAGAATCTCTTCAGAATATATAACTTCACTATGAAATATTTTCCTTCATAATATTAGTGAATGTTATTCAAATTTCCACTAGCAACTTTTTGGCTGTATGGTGGAAGTAATATGAATGAATGAATGAATGAATGAATGTTAAGATCTCGTAACAGTCTGAGTACAACCTGAGAATTTTCTTTTTTTTTTTTTAATTTATTTATTGACACAGAGAGAGAGACAGCTAGAGAGGGAACACAAGCAGGGGGAGTGGGAGAGGGAGAAGCAGGCTTCCCGCTGAGCAGGGAGCCCGATGCGGGGCTCAATCCCAGGACCCTGGGATCATGACCTGAGCCCAAGGCAGACGCTTAACGACTGAGCCACCCAGGTGCCCCCAACCTGAGAATTTTCAAAGGGAGACAATGTGTTCTTTATTTATATGTGACAAGAATACAAGTTTCAGTGTCATTAGATGGCAGACTTTGTATGAAATTAATAGATTCTTTCTCACATGGGAAAATCAAAGAACTCTTCTTTAATTGGACAAAATTAATGACAAACATTTAAGTGCGTAGAGCAAAGCTCAGACTCCACAGGCTGTCAAAGGAGGCTCTTAACAATCTGGCCTAACACCTTCCTGTCCCTCCCTTGCAGGTGTGCAATACAGGGGTCCCCCTACTGTCCCCACACCTCCATGGCCCTTACTCTCTGGTCACCTTGTCTTTCCTAATCACGTCATCTTTCATGCCCATATGCTTCTTCCTAAACCACTTTATTTAGGTCTGATTGACATAAAAAGGGGTGCATATTAATGTATTCAAGTTGATGAGCTTAGGGATAAGTATATCCCCATGAAACCATTACCATCAAGGCCACAAATGTATCCATTACCTCCCAAAGTTTGCTTCTGCCCCTTTTATTGTTGTTATTATTTTTGTATGTGTGTGTAGTAAAGAACACTTAACATAGGACCTACCCTCGTAGCAAATCTTAGTATACAGTACAGGAGGAGGACGTTATGCTAAGTGAAATAAGCCAGGCAGAGAAAGACAAATAATGGATTGTCTCACTTACATATTAGAATGAAGTAGTCAAATTCATAGAAGCAGAGGATAGAATAGTAGTTGCTAGGAGCTGGGGAGAAAGAGGAGGAATAGGAAAGGTGAGGGTTAAATGGTACAAAGTTTTAGTTATGCAGGATAAGTAAATTCTGGAGATCTACTAGACAGCCCCTATGCTTTTGCATGTATTGTTCCCTTTTCTTGAAATGCTTTCCTTTGTTATCTAATGAGTTATGACCAAGTTCAGATGTCACCTGTTTTGTGACGTATTCCTTAAATTCCTCCTTAATTTCTCCTAAGTGACATAAATTACTTCATCTCACATGCTCCCATAGATTCCTGTGCCCATGACCATTGTACCATATTGTATTGTTACAGTTGGTTCACATCCATTCTGCTTGTTAGACTTTGTGACATCTGAGACCAAGATTTCTAGTTCAACATTTAAATTCAATAAATGTGTTGTTTTTCTTTTGGGTTTCAGGGATTGTGGTAGGTGCAGAGGACATATTGGTGACTGTGATATGATTTTTGTTCTTGGGAAAGTGTGCAGGCGCTGACGGAAATAGGCATGGAAATGGATCAAGTCAATGCTGTGTGCAATACACAGTCACAGAACTGTGCTTCCGGAGTATAAAGCATAAGGAAAAGAAAGGGTTCTTCACCCAGACTTGGATGGGAGGGATTGAGATAATGGCTGAGCCAAATCTTGGAGGGCAAGTAGGAATTAGCCAGACCAAGAAACGTACTGAAGAAGGAATGGTATTTCATAGAAAGGGAAGGCCTGAAAAAAATACTGAGGCATGAGACCACAGTGTGTGGTTAGGGCAAAATAACAAGCCTCTTGGTATTGCTGGAGAAGAAATTAGCATGTAGGAAGTAGTAACAAATGAGGCGGAAGAGGGATCTGTGTGGTAGATGGTGTGAGGGAGGTAGGGACAGAGTCTTCCACACTGCTGAAGAGCTGGGTGTATCTTGTAGGGGAGAGAAGACTCTCTGACTGTTTTTGTAGAGGAATAAAGCATTCAGATGAAAAAGAGATTGTCCTGACTGTAGTGTAGAAAAAGCAAAAAAGGAGTGTGTGGGCAAGGCTATGGCAACATTTCTCCAAGAGAGATGAAGAAGGTTTGAACTCCCAGGTGGCTCTGGGGAGGCGCAATCACAACAGCATCCTCCACAGGTGTGCAATATATCTTTGTTGAATGAATGAATGAATGAATGATTGAAAAAGCTAAAGCTTAACTAGCTTATACCATGGAAATTGTGACATTGAGACAATATTTTATTACCATCAGAATAGGGTTTTCAATTCACTCTATTTAACACTAAATGTAATCAAAACTTGGCAGTTAGTTATAAAGTTGCATTGTCAATATCAATATGGCACCCAAAGTGGCTAAGCTTGATTTTTGGGAGGGCAAATAAAAAATTTACTCTTCTTGTGTATAAAACACAGCTATATAAACAGCAGAAACACAGTCCATCTGTGGTGTATCATGGAGCAGGAGGGAGAGCAGAAAAAAAATATTCTTAAAGCCTCCATAGGGGGGCAGTAATGAAAATGGGTTAAGAAATGGCACTCTAAAAAATTATTGTAACTTCAGTAGCATCAGCTAGTTTTAATCCAGGATATTGACTCTTTTTGTTCAACATAATTCTACTTAAGACCATCTGAGTATTTGATTTTCAACCTGGCATTATTGCTTGCTTTGTCTTTGATATCATACTGACTTTAGGAAAATATATCTGAACAGAAAAATAGAAGTATTCCCACGACTCAGAGAAATGGCATTTTGAATGTAAAACTCATTTTTTACCTGAAGCCCACAAGCCATTCCAAAAGGATGTCTCATCGATCCTCAGAGCAATCTATTTTATAGGGAAACAGAGCAGAGCACTCTTAGGTTCTAACATCTCCCTATGGGGATGATAATTAGTTGCTCTAAATTCAGGCCCAGGAATTTTAATCTTAGAGTAGCAGAAGGCATCCGAGGAGCTGTTTTTGTGGTGGTCATGGTTCTAAGATGGGAATTGGTTGTTCTGGAACCTCCTGTGACCTAGTACCTCAAGGAATCTGGTGAACCAGCTACTCAGTTAAGGTCAATACAGAGTCAACACCGGCCTCAGTGTTATCCCCTCCATGCCACCTCCCACCTCCCACCCTTTCTTCCCAGGAGATGCCCAATTCTGATGCTTTGTCTGCAGAATGTCTGCCTTTTCTAAAATGCCAAGGTGCTACTGCATTCACAACACAGAGATATCATCTGCTCCAGCAAGTCCAGAAGAAAAAGTAATGACATTCGAGCCCGAGTGGCTACACACACATTGCCACTGCATCTGTCTTTCTAATGAACTTGAACACACTTGCATCTGTGCTGAGAGATCCAGATTTTTCACTGTAAGGTAGAATTATCTTCTGAAACTGGTGCCGAGAAGACCATATCTCTCCACCTGCCAGTCTATTCTCTGAAGGCATTGGGCCTTTTAGATCCATGTTATGCACTTTTAGAAGCAATTGGATCCTCCTCTATCTGGGTCTAATGGGAAAAATGTATATGCTGAAAAACATGGATCAGACTTTTTAAGGGATGACCCATCAGATTAATGTAGTCCAAGGCAGTTGAGCCAGTTTTGCCTAGATGGCTTGAGTTTGCTTAGACTAGATTTGCTTTCTGAGATCTGGAGAAATGCACATGTATTACATCCCACACTTTGGCTTCACAAACCAAAAGGGGCATGGTTTCCTTTTTGTGCTGATTATCATGATGATTACATGCTCCTGATTTTCCTTCTACTTCTGTGCCTACTTCTCTTTTTCTTTTCTTGAATCAAGTTTTCCAGCCAACCTTTACATGCTGCTGATCACATTTTCTCCTCTCCTTCTATAAAATCAGGTAACCTTATCTACTCTCATAGCTCTAACTATGCTATGTGATGGCTCTTGACAGCTCTGTGTCCTGAATATCAGATCTGTACTTACCTACCAACTGGGATCTCAATTCATGTGTCCCAAAGTCACTTCAAAATCAATGTCTCAGACCAAACTTAGCACATCCACTGGAAAGACTTCCCTCCTGTCTTTCCAAGATTAGAGAATGATGTCCACCTGCCAGAATACTGCTAGCAATCTAGGCATCCATCCATGGCCTCTTTCTCCCTCTCCATCTCCATCCCACCCACACTAAGCAAACATCATTTTATCTCTTCAGTTCCTTTCAATTATCTCTATGGCTGCTGGTGCAATGTAAGCTACCACTGTCTCTGGTCTGGATGACTTTGACAGCTCCCTAATTGTTACTCCTGCCCCTACTACAGTTCTGTCCCATTCATTGGCCTACACTGAAGGGAAGCCACTCTCTCCAAATCACAAATCTAAGCTTACGATTTCCCTAGTTAGTAGCTGACAGTTCTACATTTTGAAAGCCCTCTTGCATCTGGTTCTTATCTCTTATCTCTCCAACTTAAGGCTTCCTTAAATTTTATGATGTAACTACTCTGAGATTCCTACCCACCCACCACCTCATTCTGTCTTCCCCTTCTCCCCTCTCTCCGTCCCTCTCCATCTTACCCAAGCATTCAAAGTTCACATCGATTTCCTCACACTTTCATTGTTGTCGAACTGTCAGCTCTCAGGGCTGCTTGTTTATCCATTCCCCATGTAAACCTCCCTTCCTGACACTTGGAGTCAGAGTAGGTGTCACTTCTGTGTGCTTCAGAGGATACTGCACGGCCATATTAACATCACCTGTGTCTCCCTGACCACGTGCCCTGCTACTAGGCACACACCATACTGTCTTCCTGATCCTCAACATTCAGGGAGCAGGCTTCTGAAAAGTTTTCCCTGACTTCTCAGGCCAGACTCAGTGACTCGCCTTTATGCTTTCATGGTAATGAGTCATCTTTTTTTTTTTTTTTTTAAGATTTATTTGTTTATCTTAGAGAGAGAGTGAGCACAAGCAGGAGGGGCAGAGGGAGAGGGAGACAGAGAATCTCAAGAAGGCTTCACGCTCAGCGCAGAGCCCGACGTGGAGCTCGGTTTCATGACCCCGAGATCATGACCTGAGCTGAAACCCAGTCAGATGCCTAACTGACTGAGCCACGCAGGCTCCCCTGTAAGGAGTCATCTTTTATGATGAAAGTCAGGTTGTACTACTCTTCCCCGCAAGATTCCAAAGCCTCCCTGTTTCACTCAGAGTCACCCTCAAAGCTCTTAAAATGGCCTGCAGTGCCCTGCAGGCTCTGCCCTCTTGCTTCATCTTTTACTGCTCTCTCCTTCCTTTTTCCAAGTAGGCATGCTACACCCTTAGGGCCATGGTGGTAACTGAAATGCTTTCCCTAAATATTCACATGACTCACTCCCTTGTGTCCTTTAACTTTTGCACAAATGTCCCCTTATCAATGAGGCCTACTAACCCACCCTATTTTAGGTTGTCATCTACACCACCCCTCTCTACCTGCACACTCCTACTCCTTTTTTGTCCCCATTTTTATAGTGCTTATTCCTTCCTATCAAATGATATCATTTATTTATGATTATTATTTATGATTTTCCCTCTTCGTCCTGATTGTATTATGTTAAAACTTTTTCTTTATCCACTTGCCCACCACCAAATCATGCACTCTTTGGATGCAGGAGTTTTTGCTGTTGTATCTATTTACAGTACCTAGCACATTTCCTGAAAATAGCCGGCTCATAATAAATGTTCGTTAAGTACATGTATTCATCTCTGACCTCACCACCCCATAGCTTTGCAGGGTTGGCAATCACACCATGCCAAACTAGAATGTGAGTGCAAAAGTGTCGTTTTCTTAGTGGAAAAGCTGCCCTGTAAACTCACACATCTGAGATCTCCAAAGATGAAAAGTCCAATACGGACCACTACGGTGAACGTTTCTCCTGCAGAGTCCCTTCAGAGGTTAAAAATTTACCATTGTCCATTTGGCTTTTTTCTCTATTCTGTGTCTATAATTGGGGCATTTATTTTGGTACATTAGAAAACTAAAGGAGGGGCGCCTGGGTGGCTCAGTTGGTTAAGCGACTGCCTTCGGCTCAGGTCATGATCCTGGAGTCCCTGGATCGAGTCCCGCATCGAGCTCCCTGCTCGGCAAGGAGTCTGCTTCTCCCTCTGACCCTCTCCCCTCTCATGTACTCTCTGTCTCTCTCTCATTCTCTCTCTCAAATAAATAAATATATAAAATCTTTTTAAAAAAAAGAAAAGAAAAAAGAAAACTAAAGGAAACCCTGGGTAGCATAAACTTGAAAAATAGTATCTTGCCTTCTGTGACTTCTCTTTTTCTTTCCTTTCTCAGAGCTCTTCCTGCCATGATGCAGTGGGTTCGCACTCAGAAGCCGGGAGAGAGTGGCATCAATATTGTCACTGCTGATTTTGTGGAACTTGGTGATTTCATCAGCACTGTCATAAAGCTCAACTATGTCTTTGATGAGGGAGAAGCCAACACTTGATAGTACCATTTGGAGCATCCATGAGTAAGACAGAGAAGACTCATTGTATTAGGCATATTATCTATAAACACTCTGATCTTCCTATTCCACTGGGTCTCTGAGGGGATTAGACTGGTAGTGGGTGGGAAAAGGGGGAAACCATTTCTTCAGTGATTGTTATCATACTGCATTACTATAAATATTTCATTTCCCATTTGATGAGCAAAATCTGCTTCTAGTGTTAGGGATAAAAAAAGACCAGTGAATTTTGTTTTTCAGAATTAGTCTTTGCAACGTATAACTCATGAGTGTTTACGTGATTGCATTTCTGATTTCAACCTAGGGCTCCTACACTGATTCCTCTAACTGAACCTTTCCACTCCCTCTCTCGCTCGCTCTTTTTAATCAGATGCCGTATGGGACTCAAAACAATTGAATGCCCAACGTAATGTGTATTACATTGTTGTACTGAAATTTGTTTTTGTGAGACTTGGTATAATATAATATCCTCTAGTCATCTGCAATTGGTCGATCATTGCTAACTTTTGGTCATAGAAAATATGCATCAAGTCAGTTTCCCTGCATCAGTAATATTGGAGGACATAATCAGTAATTTTTGTGTTATATGAAAATAACAGTGTTTCACAGTATTTCTATTTAAGGCAGCTATAAATACAGTGTAAAAACTTTTTTGGAAGAACAATTAGTGCCAACTCTGTAGCGAAAGATGGGGGAGGGGGGAAGAGATGGATGCCATTTTAATTCAGGAATCTCTTAAATAATATTGCCCCGCAAATGCTCAGTAAATGAAAAATTATGACAAATGTGTTAAAATCGGGCAACTCTGAAAAAAACCCTTACAAAAATCTCCCCTAACAATTCTCTTGATTAAAAAAAAAAAAAAAAAAAAAAAGGTGAAAAGAAAGAAGAAATAAATAAAAGATTGTGCAAGCTTTCCTATGAAGTTGGGATCTACAAACATGTAATTCTAAATCCCAGATTTTGAGGAACATATTTTGAGAAGCTTCGATTCAAATTTTTACTTGAAGTTGAGGAAAGAGGAAAGATGGCAGAAAGAAATAGAGCAGTTTTTGAAACGATGTCCATAAAATCTCAAAGATCATGAAATGTCTTTAGGATATTCTTACATACACGTGATCTGGGCAGATGCACTGAAAATTAACACTGACCCATCATTTCTGGGTTCTGTCCTACCCCAGGATAGAGACTGGGGCAGAAGCAAAAGTTTTACAAAACATTTCAGTGTCCCAAGATTTGATAGTCCAGGTCTACGGGGAAGAAAAATGGTAGCAGGACTTTGAGCCTCACTTCCTCCGTGGTGTCTTTGTGATTTTTGACAACACTAAGATGATTTTTAAAAAGCACCATAACCCTCAGCTATGTGCCTCACAGGAATATTGTGAGGCACAACTAAAAATCTATAAATTGCTGAAATTCTTATAATTATGAATTATTTTATCTTCATGTTTAGAAATAATTGCACCTCAGTAGTCCCTTGGGAAAATGCGGTCCATGCAAAGTAGGGCCATAGAAAAATAAAAGCATGCCCTCAGTTTTTAATTAATTTAAACATAGAGCATGTGGTTTAATCTCTTAGACCTAGGCAAGGGGGTTGATTATGTCAAGATTGTGAATAATCAAGAGCTGGTTATAAGATTATAAATACTCATTGTCAAAACATAGTATTTATTAGCAGCTGCAGGGAAGCAAGAGAAATTGTTTATACTGAAGAGAATGTTTATGCAGAGTGTTTGGTCTGCTCAGTAGACCTGGTAGCGTGCATATACATGCAACAGTTCCACATTCCAGTTGTGCGTCTACGTCTCACTACACACAGTATGCCAACGTCTACCCATCCTGCCAGTGGACAGATACAAATGCATACAGACAGACACACAGACATGGGCAAACACAGCCACAGTTCTTCTTTTTAAGCAAAAACACTGATAATATTAAATAATTTAATTTTGAGACTGAAACCCTCAAGGTATGAAAAGAGTGATAAGACCTTTGAAAGTAGAGTGGCTGACCATATTCAAATATTTTTGTAAAAATATTCTAGCTTGGGACTTAATTATTTACAAATAGAGTTTTCTTTCCATCTTCCCTCCTCTTGCGGTTTATTGTCTTTTTAGCTCTTTCACCTGCTCTTAATGTGCAATTGAATATGAATCCTTTTTAAAGGACTATGGATTATTGAAATTTGCTTTGTGAGCAGATTTTCTCTCTGACAATTCATTATTCATCCCTCAGTAGGATCTTTAGCCAAGCACACTTGCAATGACACAAGGATTTAACTTATAAATATGACAGAAAACAAATCTTTCAACGTATTAATGAAGAATGAATAAAATATAGAGGTAACTATGTTGTATTTTCTTGAACTTAGATGCTTTCTTATAATGTTTGCTTAGAATTAGCTTTGTCATATTTGTCATTTGGGTGCTGGAAAAAACAAACATGCTGAAGCTTTAGACTAATTGTGCAGTTTTTTAACTGGAGAAAGCTTTTTATTGCTATTAATGATATGCACACAGAAACCTTGTTTGACAGAAGGTACTTTCAAGTCAATGCTATGGTTTCCATGTGGACATACAGTCCCTATGTAGCAGGCACCAAGAGTAAGTGGACTTGCCTTAATTTCTAAAGGAGGGAACAGGTAGAAGTGAACTATGGGTCCTCCAGCTAGAGGGAGAGTCACCAGGAGGGAGTCCTTGGAAAGGGGAATGGAGAGAAGGCGCCTTTGGCTGTCTTCTGTCCATTGGCCCTGCCCTGGAGCACATTTAAGGAGCAGGCTGTGGGCCTTAAATAAAAAGTGGGGGTGAGGACTAGTATTATGCAGTCAGAGCTTACCCTCAGCCTATGCTCCTTTGTCTTAGCAGGGCATTGTCTTTCCAGAGAGCTAGGAACACAAGGGCTACAAATAGGCCCCAAGATAGTAGGAGATACATCTTGGTGCACTTTTTTTTTATTTTTTGCTTTTTCTTGAGACTTTATGTCACAAGTCCTGCAAGGCAAAAAACAGAAACAAAATCAAACTTTTACCCAATCTGCAGCAGGAAATCAAAGAAGCGGGTGGGATGAGGGGAAAATACGCAAAGAATATCATTTTTTGGGTTTGCTTTCCTGTCTGTAATTTTGAAGGACCAAAATGGTGAACACTCCTGCCGTTATCATTTCTGTCTCCCTTATTACTACACAATCATATGAGTGCAGAGAATGAGGAGCCATCTTTTAAAAGCCTTAGGATATTCTATATGATGACCTCAATATTCACTTTCAGCCATACTGGGAAAACTCACTTTTCATGGAGCGCCACCTAACAGTGAATGTACTGGAGCATGAAGTGTTTGGCATGTGGTCACCTGTATGTGTACACACATGCAAACACACACACACACACACACACACACACACACGGGATACACATCTCACACACACACATTATTCAAGTTAAAACTGCACTCTCTAATCACTCAACTTGATTCTATTGCCATTTTAACCCTTAAAATCAATATTTCCTACATTAATGGGCATAAACATACTTCAGATATTTAAATATTTAAGAGAGAAAGAAATCACTAGAAAACTGGTGAACAATGAGACCATCATAAATAAGAAATGCCTAGCAGTAATAGTCTAAATACATTGTCAATTATACTTCAAGCTGGAGAATTGAAGATGGACTTGAATATAAATTACAAACAAACACTCATCTTTACTTAAAGCTGTTTTAAGTTCGTTGAGGTCCTGACATGTTTTAGCCAGTTACCTGTTCAGGTTCTCCCCTGTGAGCATTCCAGACTGGAAAGGTGAAAGTCTCAGGAAATGCATGTTCTTATGAGTTTCCAGTTCTATAGTTTTACAGATTCAATGACACAATCTCCTAACATTTGGTTACTCATCCAAATGAAAGCTCCATAGGTAGAGTGCTTGAGTTTTGAATTGCTAACAGAAAATAATGCACAGTGTCCCTCAGGATATGCTAAGCAAGGTTTTAAAAAGTATTTTATTTTACAGCACTTTAGTCTTTTCAATTAGATTTCAGTGACACAGTGGTGTAAATGCTATATTTGCCATAACTTCTTGGTGGCTCCTGTGTTACACACAATTTTAAACAATGCTCTAAATTGTTTGTTTTCCCAACAACATCAATAAAATGTTCTGTAGAATTTGTAAAATGTATTGATTGAGTCTGTTGAAAATTGTGCAGTTTTTATTTCATTTGTGATACTATTTCGTAGGTATTAGTTCTAAATGTATATTTGTATGAGTCAAAAGTATGTGCGTAGGTATTAGTTCTAAATGTATATTTGTATGAGTCAAAAGTATGTGCTTGTATGTGGTTCATGTGTTAATATATTGTATCTTACAAAAAGTCAAACTTATCCTAAAGAAAAAGGGCACATTATGACCAGCCTTAATTCATTGCCATTTTTTGTTGTTGTAATTTGGGATTAAAATTTAAAGAGAAATTATGTTTTTGTTTAAAATGGTCTTCTAAAAAAAAAAAATCATATGAGGAATGTGCTTTAGAAATTATCTGAGTTCCCCCAAGCATAAATAGTTAAGCTTGTGGGGCACCTGAAGCTTCTCAAAAGTTTCCAATGTCAGTCATTTATTAACTTCATTATCATGCAAAAACTTAGATTCACATTTGTTTCCATCAGCAACAGAACCAGTACACTTCAAAAGCTGTTCTTCCAAACTTGGAACCATGTGAGGATAAGTTTGTGAGGATAAGTTTTCCATAAAAAATTGTTTCTTCAATTTTTCTTTTTAAAGATTAGATCTTCTCAGTTAAGATGAACTGCCTAGGTTCTATGAGAGTCACTAAAGACCCATCAACATTAAGTGGTTCCAACATGGTTCCCTTCTCAAAACACAGGCATACAATATCCTTTTACACCTTTGTTATCTGCCTACGTGTAGTCTAGCAATGGAAAATGCATGACTAGTTCAAGGACCTGCATGAGTTGTCATGCTCAAAGCAAAAATGTTGTAATCTTCCTTGAGCCTGGGATCTGGGTGTGGAATATTAATCAGTCTTCTTATTTCCTCTTCTTTCTCTATCCTCAATTATTTCTTTTCCATATTTAAGCTTGCCAGATAAAACACAGGACACCCAGTGAAATTCAAATTTCAGATAAGCAATATTTTTTAGTATAAGAATTTCCAAAACATTTCATAAGACATACTAAAAACTTATTCATTGTTTATCTGAAGTTCAAATTTAACTGGATGTGTCCTGTATTTTTTTCCTCTGGCAACCCTATCTATCTTGCCTCTCTCTTTTTCAGTTGGGCTCCCTATAAAGGGTGAGGTTCTACCTCCTTCTAAACCCCTATATTATATCTCATGGAAATCTATAGTCCTAATACCCTTCATGAAGGAAAATGTTGGTCCATACAAAGTTCCATGGTTGCTTTACAAAGGACCAACTCAAATAGAGATGGCATAATCAATCAGGCAAGTGCCTCTATAAGATTAATGCCACCACATTCAAAATTTCCCTTTACCATCCCGTTGCAAGATCCAGAGTCTCCCCTACTAATCCCTTAAGTAACATTCCCCAGTAACTGGGACACCCAAAAACACACTACACATTAAAAATTCCCTGGAAAGTGGTAGCACCTTCCAACTCAATACTGGGACCTCTTTTAAAATTCAATTTCTTCTTCATTCGGAGAGGTAAACTAATTCATTACTCCCCTCATTAACACCCTACCACAAATTACTTTTATCAGTTTAGAACCGATCATCTATGGAACTATAGAAAATTTGACATAGAAAAAAAAACTCTCTTCATTGCTGAAAAAAGAGAGGAAAAGAGCCTGGGATATAGATATATAGATATAGCCTCAGGAGACTGGGTTGGAGTTGGGCAGGGGATAGAATATGGACCCTGACAATGAACCAGTACCTGCCAGGGAGATTTGCCAAAGCAAATTATAACAACCAGCATTTTTTTTTAAGAAATTGAAAACTCAAGACACCCCAGGGTAAGAACAATGAGATCTAAGGCCAGTTTCTAGAACAGTTTGCAGAGAATAGAATTATGTTGGAATTCCTAAAATAGAGTTTTCAAAGACCATTGTATCCAACAGTGAATCTTTGATGTGGTCTGAATGTGGATGGAGTTTTGGAACAGTTTTGGTACCTACTTCCTCTCTTGAAATTCCTATAAGTGACAAGAAAATCCAAATTCCTTAATATAACATTTCCATCTCATGGTCCCTGCTTGCACACATTTGTATTGATTTGCTTCATTTCTAAAGGATGGGAGTTTGCAGAGCTGGTGACATTTCCTTCATTAGACACCAGAAATTCACCAGAGGGAGACAGATCTGTGCCTTCTCTTTTTAGGATCTGGTCATTGATACTTTAATAAATGTGGTGTAAAGAAAATATATGCCTACCACTGTTCTGTTTAGCAAATGTGAATTTTTTGGATAAGATTGTTGTTCTTAATGTAAAAAAAAAAGTTTCTTTGTATCCAGTGAAATGCCTAATAAAGTCCTGGTACCAGTTATTTTTATTTTTTTCTTTCATATTCATCAGTGCTTCATTATAAGTCCAAAACTAGATCTCTTAAATAGAACATGACTCAAAGCATGAGAAAGTATAATCATTTTTTTAAAATATGAATCATCATATAAGGATTTCCTCTGTGGAAGGATATATTCTCCACCAATAAGGCAATGCCATGAATATTTCCATTACATCAAAGTTAGATATCTCCAAAGTCTGATGCTCTTAGCTTCTGATATTACCACAAAGAAGACCAATATCAATATAGCGATATTACTTTAATTTAGTATTATTATTATAAAATGCCATCTTGAGGTTAAAAGCTTAGGGTGAAGGAAATCTACTTTTGCTGAATCTTCACTATACCCAATGCATGAAACACTATTTCAAAAAGGAAATTGCCTTTGTTATTTCACCAAATAAACCCTATGTGCTGGGTTAAATCAGACTTCAAGCAAAATTTAAGCATTGTAATAGTATTTTAAAGACAATCCAGCCAAACAAAACAAAACAAACAAACACACAAAAAAACATATGGTCTAAGATTATTTGGGGGGTTGTACTTGGACATAAGTCCCCTCAAAAGTTGTGCTTGTTAGATACTTTGGTGGGTTCATGACATTAGAGGATTTCTATTTATAAAGCTGTAATGATTTCTACATTTGTGAAACAGTGTATATCTGCAAATAATACTCCACATAATCATATCTTTGTCCTTAACATAATATTGCTATAGTTTATCAGAGCCACTATTCATTTAGTCAGTTATTCAGCAAACATTCTCCAAGTACCTGTTTTATGGTAGGCTCTCCACCAAGCACTACAACACATTTTTAAAATGTTCCTTAGGAAAATGGATGAAGCACATCTTTGGTACTTTCTCAATGGAGAGCGAACAGTTGGCATCATTTTGTCCTTTAACAAATAAACAACAAACATACATTTATTCTCAATGAACTTTTCAAAATAATATCCCCAGATAGAAGAGCTGTTTGAACACAGTTGTTCCTGAAAATCTAAGAAGAAAAGGACAATTTCTGCAGTAAGTATAATTGGAAATAGGTTGGTCAGGTCCATGTGTTAACAAAGAATGGATTCCCCCTGTCTCCCTGCCACATTCCCTGTCGTCATGCACAGGAGTACTTTGTACAAGCACGGCTGCCGCATTCGACCTGTGGCTCTAAAACAGCGAAAGCAGAGGCTTCATCTCTTCTCCCTCCTCACCTCCAGGACTTGAGATGAAACTTTTTCTTGCCAGGAGAGGCTGACTTCGTAAAGTAAAACAGACCCCATAAAGAAGTGTCTCTTCCACACAAGGTAAAAATGATGATGCTGTCTAGATCAAGAGGGAAAACATCATCTGGAATTAGAGGAAATGCTTCTTTTAAAGTAGAAAATAAGACTGTGGCTTACTAAGACTGTGATGGACGGTTTCAGCATTAGCTCTCTCAGCATGCGCTTCACCAAAATCCTTAGTCATAAACCATAATAAAGGCTGCACTGGAATCAAGCTCGAGAAGCAAACCTCAATGTAACTAGGCACCTGCCACCGTATTCATCCTTCGGTTTAGTGAATAGAAGTATTCCTGGAACCATCTGGAGCTAGCTATTAAGCAAAGGTGAACCACATTAAAACCACATCGAATTCTAGAAAGTGGGAGTGCCCTAAGTGACAGGCAGAGGAAGGAGGTGAAGAAGTCCAATGCTGGCGCTTCCTGAAGAACTCCTTGTCAGAGCCCTTATTCTCCCCTCACAGTTTTTACCTCATAGAAATGTGTAAACTTGACCTCCTGGGGTTTTACCAAGAAATAACTGAGAGAAAATCTTTTGCCTCAACTCAAGTGCTCAGCTATTATTAAATTGTGCTCTTTCATTTTGAGAGGAAAGTGTGTCTGCAGACTGGTTTTTATTTTGGCATGAGGAAAAGACAGAAAATATTAATATAGAACCAATGATCCTTTTCTCATTGGACTATAAGATGATGAGTCTTTGACTTAAACTTTGACAGGAAGAGGCACATCTTAGCTATTTCCGCATTCCCAGGGCATAGGAGTTATTAAAACATGTTTGGAAACGATGAAATTAAATTGTGAGTAGATGTGACCCAGTCAAATGGTAGACAAGTGGTTGAGAAGGGCCAGCACAAGCTGAGCACTGTTTGGTTGAGGGGGGTTCAAAAAAGTACAAGGCGGTATCCTCCACCTCTTGTATTCCTTGGAGAAATACTAACAACATTGGAGGAATTTAGGGGGAATATATACTCTGTGTTGTTCACTCCAAATGCAGAAAAACCCCATCTCTTAGCCATAAAGTCAACTCAGTCGTGGCAAAGAATACCCACCCAGGGGAATTGGCTTATGATGCATCTATTAAAAAGAGCTGAGAAGGGGTGAAGGAGGGGATTACATTGAGTTTTGTTTTGTTTATATTATATTATTTTTATTATGTTCAGTTAGCGAACATATAGTTTGGTTTTGGGGTTTGGTTTGGGGTTTGTTTTTGTTTTTGTTTACATATTGAATTTTGACAAAATCTCTTGCAGAATTTTCCATGCTTCTTCTACTTCTGGATACAAGTGGGGTTGCACGGATACATTAACTAGAATTCCACAGACTCCTGCTTCTACACAAGCCTCTGCTCACACACCCTTTTGGAAGAGTTCCCTTCCCCACACTCACCTGGGTCCCCAGGGGATGTTTCCTGCATGCTTAATAAAAAACTCCACATTTTCCGGCTGCTGGCTGTTATCTCCTTGATGCTTGATGCTCACTTCAGCCTCCAATCTTGGCCTCTCCTCTACCAGATCCAAGAATCTGCTTATCCCCAACTGGGCATGATTGCGAAGGTAAAGCCCTCAGGTGCCAAAGGCCGAGGATTGAAGTAATCACGGCCGAACGCAGGCAGGTGTGAAATGCTTCTCCTCCTTTTATGTTACATTCTAACAGAGGGACTCTAGCATCCTGATAGTTACCCAAAATCAGTTTTCTCTCTCTCTTTCTCCTCCCCCCTCACCCCATTTTCTATGGGACTGGGACAAAAATTAATTCCAGTGACAGCCACCATGCTGTTCTCAAAGTCACTACTCCCTTCTGAGGACCACGCTTTCTTTCTGGTCAAATTTATCTTCGGGGCACCTGAGTGGCTCAGTCAGTTAAGCATCTGCCTTCAGCTCAGGTCATGATCCCAGGGTCCTGGGATCGAGCCCCGCATCGGGCTCCCTGCTCAGTGGGAAACCTGCTTCTCCCTCTCTCACTGAGTTCCTTCTCTTGCTGTGTCTCTCTCTATCAAATAAAGAAATAAAATCTAATAAATAAATTTAAAAATAAATAAATTAAATTAAATAAAACAACACTTTGAAGTCTTAACTCTTCCATGAGATTGACTTTGGGGGAAGGACTATATGACTGGATCTTTAATTTTAAAACCAATTTGGGTGGAGGAATTACTACTGGAAAAAAATGGCTATGTAATTAAAACCCTTTGTTTCCTAAACCTAGTCAACCTGAAACCACCAATAACTACTGGTTACTGGTTTCACAAATCAGTTTTATGTGTTTAATCAGTTTAATAAATCAGATTTATTTGCCCATCGATATGAGAGACCATGCAGAAGATGAAACGTGGGTCATCTTACCAAAGGAAAACAGAGAGCTGTTACAGAGTTCTGTGAAAGGGTGGAGTTTAGATAGAATTTCAATGCAACACTATTTTAATACCCTTGAAGCAAGTAAGGCTGTGTAAAGAGTCTGGACTACAAAGTGGACCCAGGGTCCTATTGCCTTTGGCCTCCAAAGAAGATAGCTGTGTGAGAAACCCACTTCTCCAAAGCTCTGCTCCTGGGCTGTGAGTAGAGGCTGCTTTCTTGTATCAGAGTGACTTAGATCCTGCATGCAGGAGTGGGATGTCTCATTCTTACTGACAGAATTTCAAATAGCCACCATCACTCAAGAAGGGTGTTCTTAGGACACTTTAGAACCATGGTGTGTCCTTGGGAGAAACAGCGTTTCCTGTTCACTTTGCCAAGCTGGTTTTGTCTCTGCCTGTTATTCCAGCCTGATGAATGGCCAGGCAGATTTTACTTTCTCACTCCAAGCTAATTCTTACCTTCTCAATTTGTAAGTGATAGAAAGCTAACTCAAATTAATTTAAGTCAAAAAAAAAAAAAAAAAAAGGAGGAGGGTACTTCTCAGTCTAATGGAAACTGAAACAGAAGCTGCTTTGGGATAACTGGATGTGGGATCTTACACAGTCTCATGAGGGCTTGAATTTTCTCCATCCCTCAGCTTTACTTTCCTCTGCATTGACTCTATTTAAGTAGAGTTTTCTACATTGAGTCAAGATGACCAACAAGCACTTCTCTTTCCTAGTAACTTCAAGCAAGAAACAGAATTGAATCTGACTGCTCTGAGCTGGGGCTGAAGTCAATTTCCCAATCAAGCCCTGCACAAATGAGAATGGAGTGGGACGGGAGATGGTTGCTTACAAGGATAATCGAAACTCTGCTACAAGGCGTGAGAAGGTGCTCCCATCAGGCACCAAGACCGATGTCCTCCACCAAGGCTTTCCCGTCACCTCTGAGATCGGGCCCTGGATGGGGGCACTGCCTTTCTTCCTCCTCAGGTTGGCCTTGATTGCCTTGACTTCAGTTCTGAGTCCCAGAGGAGATAGGAAAGTAAAAAGTAACATTAAGTAGATTTTTAACTTTTATGTTTTAGAGGTGGGTTTTTTGTTTGTTTTACTTTTTTATTTTAAATAATTTCAAACTTACAGAAAAGTTGCAAAAATATTTGAGAAAACTTTCACATAGACTTTCCTTGGAGTCATTTTTAATTAATTTCTTTTTAATGTTAGGCTCTTATCATCTGGGAAATAGTATGTTTTAAGGTATTATTCACATTCCAGAAGCAATTGAGATGTCAGTACTGAAAACTTTAAAAATCTATACCCCTGAAGCCATTCATATAATAAAGTAGGTCTTCATTCAAAATGCACAATATACTAGAGCACCACGAGAGTATAAAAATAAAGTCAGTGGTTTGTATAAAAAGAGGAGAGAGGAAAAACCCTAAGATGTAGAATATACGAGAGGATGTTAGGTGCGCTCTTTAGTCCAAACAAGATGCAGGCTAGAATTCGTGCTGTGGGGAAGTGACAGGCAATTCTGAGCAAGACTGTTTTCAGAAGAAGGTAATACAGTGAAATTAATGGTTTTATAATAGGAGAAATTATAGCCTTGGTAGCACCAAATCATTTCTCCTTAATCAACACTAATTGCAGGAGGTCCAGAAGTCATCAGCTCTGTCCTCTTCAACCTACTACCAATTAGTATATATCTGAAAGAAAAGCTGAAATAACCACAGTGCATTAAAAAATAATATCAATGTATCATCCATCTTCCTTTTGATAAATTCCCCTATAGTTCAGTGGGTGGTTTAGTTGTTCAGTAAATTTAATTTAAATCAAAACAGTGTCAAATAAAATCAAATTACTAGTGTGTAAAACCCATTTGGAACTTTTTTTTCTTATAGAATGACAATATAAGAAGGCCTGGACACCAAAAACAACATTCTCACATTGTTACTATGTAGCTCTAAAAAATAATGTTCTAGCATACTCTGCTCAAATAATGTGTCTTTTTCCTACAACCTCCCCCGGTTACATGTCTCTGTAGATGTCTTCCCAAGTAGAATGACTACATGATTAATAATCCTTTTATCCTTCTTTATTTACCATTTTTGGTTGCACTTAAAGAGATATAATAAACTTGTGTTAACAAGTTTACAGAACGACATCCAGATAGAACAGATTTTTTGTCTCATGGTCCCATATAGATAATAATAAACTCTGGTGTACCCATGAGGATCAAACAAGAAAACAGAAACCACATAGTCATTTGAACAGGGAAAGATTAACATAAATAATTATTAACTATAACAGGAGATTGAAGTAATAGAGAATCGGCTAGCATGAAGTAAGGAGAACTAGAATTCTAAAGAATATAGAAATAGCAGAAACAAGGAGCAGTCTCAACCTCCAGGTCTGAGATAGAGCATCCAAAAAGAGGTCCTCCCAGAGTGAGATCCATATCTTATTGGGCATTTGCTGAGATGCTCTGTCACTGGAACTTGATGGCGATCTGCCCTCTGGAGAAAGCCATCCAGAGGGAGGTGTAATGCCTCAGAACCCATTGCATGCTGCTCAAGTGGGTGCAGGGGTAACCATGGACAGAGGTGTGCCCCACCCGAGAGTCTCTGCTGCAGAGCCATCCCTGGGGGAAGCCGCTGGCCAATGGGTGTTTCTGAGCATTGTGCACTGCAGGAACCCAGCACTAGAGCAATCATTTGGCAGGAGGTGGCGAGAGGTATAAACTGGGGCCAGTAAGACAATAACACTTTCTTCCTTCAGCTCCTGTGATATTGTGACTGATATATTTGGTTTTCGTCCACAATTCCCTGCTCACAGCTCCCAAAACCCTTGAAATTTCCTAAGTGTTGACAGTGATAAAGGTGACTTTTGTTATGTTAATGTAGAGACTTTTGGACCCCACTTAGGAATGGGGGCTGGTTGCCAATGGAGCCAATCATGTGATGAGAGGGTTAGAACTTTCAGTCCCACCTCCAGACCTTCAAGGAGGGGAGAAGGACCAGAGGTTGAATCAATCACCAACGGCCAATGATTTAATCAATCGTGCCTATGTAATGAAGCTTCTGGCTTAGAGAGAGTATGGAAGCTCCCACGCCTTTTCCCCATGCCTTTCCCTATGTATCTCTTCCATCTGGCTATTCCTGAGTTATTTCCTTTTATAACAAACCAGTAATCTAGTAAATAAAATGTTTTTCTGAGTTCTGTGGGCTGCTCTAGCAAATTAATTGAACCCAAGGAGGGGGTCTTGGGAACCTCTTACTTGTAGCCAGTTGGACAGAAGTACAGGTAACAATATGAACTTGCTACTGGCATCTGGAGTATGGAGGACTTAAACTTTAACCTGTGCAACCTAATGCTATTTCTGGGTAGATAGTGTTAGAATTGAGTTGCGTTGAGATGAATTCTTAGACACCCTGTTGGTGTCTGAAAAGTGTTTGATGTTGTATAGGAAGCCCTGTCAACACCATGTTGGAGTTGGGTCCAGGAACCAAAAAGAGTTTTCCCTCCAATGTGCTCTATCCCTAAAACTTAACATTGTGACAGCTGACAAAGGAAATCTATTTAAAGGACCCAGCTATATTTTCACAATACAGGCAATGTAGTGTTGATTTGGAGCTATAAATTCATAACTGGCACATCTGGACATCAACTTCCTTAGTTTGCAAACTGAATTTAATTATCTCTCCATGGCTTAATGAAACATTCTAGACTGCTAACTTTAAGCAGACTTTTGTTGCTTAATGAGATATTCTAGACTGCAAACTAACTTTTATGGGGAAGAGAGAGTTTCTCTGAATTATACAAGTGCTAAAAGAATGCCATAACACTGGAGTTCAGATATTTGAGGTGTCCTGTCTGTGACATTTCAACATAGTGATCTTCAATGCTGGGTCAATTACAATGCTTTTCATCTTTAATATGAATAAAATTAAAATCATCATTGCATAAAATTATTTTTAATTAAAAAGTCTAGTTACTTTAAATTATTTATTTCTCACTTCATGCTTTTTTTTTTTTTACACTTTATGATGACATTGTTGATTCTTGATAACTGTTAACATAAAAGGATCTAGCTTGTATTAAACATCTTTTAGGTACTAGTACTTTCTTTATCTCATCTTACTTAATTGTCAAATATTGACCTTGGAGTTTAAGTATGATCATCTCCACTTTCTTTATTGAAAGAAAAGACTTTAAGTTTAATAACTATCCCAAGCCTACATAAGCTAATAAATGGCTGAACCAGGATGTAGATGCAGGCATATCTGGATCAGTAACTCATCAGGCCCCCACAAAGCTCCCAGAAGAAAATAATACTAATGTTATTATCAGATAAAGGGCTAGTATCCAAAATCTATAAAGAACTTATCAAACTCAACACCCAAAGAACAAATAATCCAATCAAGAAATGGGCAGAAAAAATGAACAGACATTTCTGCAAAAAAGACACCCAAACGGCCAACAGACACATGAAAAAGTGCTCAACATCACTCAGCATCAAGGAAATCCAAATCAAAACCTCAATGAGATACCACCTCACACCAGTCAGAATGGCTAAAATTACCTTTCAGGAAATGACAGATGTTGGCGAGGATGCAGAGAAAGGGGAACCCTCCTACACTGTTGGTGGGAATGCAAGCTGGTGTAGCCACTCTGGAAAACAGTATGGAGGTTCCTCAAAAAGTTGAAAATAGAATTACCCTACGACCCAGCAATTGCACTACTGGGTATTTACTCCAAAGATACAAATGTAGGGACCCAAAGGGGCACGTGCACCCCAATGTTTATAGCAGCAATGTCCACAAAACCCAAACTATGGAAAGAGCCTAGATGTCAATCAACAGATGAATGGATAAAGAAGATGTGGTATATATATATATATAGATATATATAGATACATATAGATATATAGATATATAATGGAATATTATGCAGCCATTAAAAAAGAAATCTTGCCATTTGCAATGACGTAGATGGAACTAGAGGGTATTATGCTAAGTGAAATAAGTCAATCAGAGAAAGACAAGTATCATATGATCTCACTGATATGAGGAATTTGAGAAACAAGACAGAGGATCATAGGGGAAGGGAAGGAAAAATCAAACAAGATGAAACCAGAGAGGGAGACAAACCATAAGAGACTCAATCTCAGGAAAAAAACTGAGGGTTGCTGGAGTTGGGGGGAGGGAGGTGGGATGGATGGGGTGGCTGGGTGATGGACATTGGGGAGGGTATGTGCTATGGTGAGTGTTGTGAATTGTGTAAGACTGATGAATCACAGACCTGTACCCCTGAAACAAATAACACATTATGTGTTAATAAAAAAGAAGAAAATAATACTAATGTTAAGAAAAAAATTATAAAATAGTTGTACCATTGCTACTATTTGGCTCTTTTTCCCTTCAGTTATAATGGCAGAGAACATTATTCCTTCTTGCAGAGTTAGACAACATAAAGCAGATCAATGATGATTATTTTTTAATAACATGCATCATAACTTATGATGCTTATTATGTATGCTTATAGGAACTAACTTAGGTCATTTTTTTCCACCTCACCTTTTTGTTTCAACATTCCATTTCACTCAGAATCTTGTGTTCGTAGGTCTTCTGTTATCACTGTCTGACTCACAGGAATTCACTGTTAACATCCGCGGGAGGGTAGAACAAAGAATGAGCTTATCACCAGTCCTTGCAGTTATTTCCATAGAGATTTAATGGAAAACATCAATAAAGAAAATTATTATTTTTTTTTTAAGATTTTTTTATTTATTTATTTGAGAGAGAGAGAATGAGAGAGCAAGCACATGAGAGGGGGGAGGGTCAGAGGGAGAAGCAGACTCCCTGCCGAGCAGGGAGCCCGATGCGGGACTCGATCCAGGGACTCCAGGATCATGACCTGAGCCGAAGGCAGTCGCTTAACCAACTGAGCCACCCAGGCGCCCAATAAAGAAAATTATTAAAAGGCAACTTAGAAGAATAAAGAAGCTGTGCAAACAAACATCCATAGTTCAGAATCTTCTCCTTCATTAACTTGCTTTAGGACCTACCTAGGAAATATTCCATCTTATCTGTGAATGCTTAAAATATTTGATTATTTGACAAACACATTGATTAGAATGTTCCATATATTTAATTCAAGTGTATCGTGAAAGTTTACAGTACCAGTCAAGAATTTGTATAATAATTCATTCACAACTTGTTGACTACATACTATGTGCTAGTCTGGTAATACAACAATGAACAAAACAGACAAAAATCACAGCTGTCCTAGAGCTTAGAGTCTAGTGAGGAAGACTGACAACAAAAATAAATAAGTAATTTTATCGTTTATTAGAAGGTAATATGGGAAAAAATAAAGCAGGAAATGGGTATTGTGAATATGTAGATGACTACAATTTTAAATGGGAGGTTGAGGAAAAGTCTTACTGAGAAGGTGGCATTCAAGTAAAAACCTTCTTTGTGCAAAGGAAAAGTGAGCTATGTCAACATCTGGAGAAGAACACTCCAGGCAGTCTATCAGACATCTCTTATGCCTCCCTGAGATCCTCTTGGCCTCATCTGTGTCTTGTTCCAGTTCTGCATGGACTTTGATGGATATAATTTCTTTCCTTCTGCCCCAGGACTTCCTGTTGCTACTGCTGCAGACCCTCAGGCACCTAAACCCATGCTGGCACAAGTTGGAAGTACAGAGGAATTAATGCCCATGTGGATAAACTTGAACAAGGCAAAAGAGGGGCCTGTGGATAAATTCTTCCCCCTTAATGTTCCCAGGAACATTGCTGCTTAAAAGTGCAGTCTACTGAATCAAACAACTAATTGCACTAAATGGAAGCCAGCTCAATGTTCTTGCATTGTGTCTCCTTCCTTTCCTGTTTCTTTCTTCTCTTCCCTGGCATTGGATTCCCTGAAAATATCACATAAACCCTGTGCCTCTGTTTCTGGGTAGCCTAATCTAAGACACAAACTGAAAAAGAAGTGCAAAGTCCTGAGGTAGAAATCTGACTGGCACCCTAAAGAACATCAAGAAGGCCATTGTGGTAAGGCCAGATGGAGCAAAGGGAAGAATAAAAGGAAACTAAGTTAGAGAGGTAATTGAGAACCAACCATATAAAATCTTATAGGCACTGGAGAACTTCAGCATTGATTCTGATTGAAGTAGAAAGTTCTTGACATGATCTGACTTATGATTTAACAGGATCACTATGGGCACTGTGTTAACAAGAGGGTAAGGAGAGTTAGGGTAGACATGAAAAACTGCTTAAAAGTCTTCTATAGTAATTCTGGTAAGAAATGACTGTAGTTTAGGCCAGTAGCAGCAGAGGTGAAAAGATGTGATGGATTCTGGTTATATTTTGAAGGTAAATATATCAAGACTTTCTTTATGAAGTGAGAAGGAAAGAGGAAGTAAAGACTCCAAGGAAACTTCATTTGATATAAGCTATAAGGAAGAAGACAAGGAAAGAGTAGGTGTGAGAGGAAAGCTCAAGAATTCAGTTTTGGGCATGCTAAATTTAATAAACTCATCAAACTCCAAGGGCAGATGTCAACAAAACAATTGCATATGTATGTCTGGATTTTAAGGGTTTATGTTTCAATTTTCAGAGTGGTAGTCATCAAATTGTTGTTATGATTTAAAGCCATGAGACTGAATGAGATTACCATGGAAATGAGTATAACCAGAGAAAAGAAGGGGTGCAAATACTGAGCCCCTGGGATACTCCAACATTATTCATGAAAGTGAGGGAGATAGAGAGGAATCAGCAAAGAAGACTGAAGAGTGGTCAGTGAGGATTATGAAAACCAGAAGAGAGTGGCATCCTGGAAGTCCAGTAAAAATAAATAAATAAACTAAACAAAACAAAAAGCACTTCAAAAAAAAAGAGAGAATAAAAGGAAAGAAAAGAAATAAGTGATTTATTGTGTCTAATACTGCTGAAAGGACAACCATGATGAGCATTGATATTTGACCTTTGGATTTAGCAACTGGAACCTGTTGACAACAGTACTTTTGTTGGAATAATAGAGGCAAAAGCATGATTTGAATGGGTTCAAGAGAGAATGGCAAAGGAGAAATAGAGGTAGTGAGTAAAGACTACACTTTGAAGGGTTTTGCTGTAAAGAAGAGTAAAGGAATTGAGTGATTATTAGAGCTAAAGTGAGAGGAAAGGTTTAGTTGAGATTGTTAAAATAAGAGCTTATAAGTAGATAATGAGGATAATCCACCAGGAGGGAAAATTGATGATGCAGAAGAGGAGTATTACTGGGGAAATAGCCCTGAGAATGTGAGAATGGCATCTGATGGACAACTGAAGAGGTTGTCCCTACTAGGAACACAGACACCTCATCAGCAGTAGCAAAAGGGAGGGCAGAATATAAGGGTTCAGGGGTGCTGGATAGCTCAGTCAGTTAAGTGCTGGACTCTTGATTCTGGCTCAGGTCATGATCTCAGGGTCGTGAGATAGAACCCCGCCTCAGGCTTTACGCTGGGCAAGGAGCCTGCTTAAGATTCTCTCTACCACTGCCCCTCCCCACTCCTCCCCTGCCCCCCTGCTCGTTCATTCTCTCTCTCGCTCGCTCAAAAAAAGAGAGAATATAAGGGTGCGGACGCTGGCTAGTGAATAGAGGTAATGTGGGAACTTGTGGACCTTCTCCTCTGATTGCCACCCTGTATTCTATAAAACTGAAAGCAAATTCATCAGCTGAGAATAAGGATGGGTGAGTAGGTGTTGAAGGTAAGAAAAGAGAGGAGAGAGCATGAAATAATCATCTATCATCCTTTCTGTTTGAGAATTCTAGGTTTCTTTCTAAGCTATGTACTCCCATCTCACCTACCCCAACTACCAATGCCAAATGGTAACCAAAGTAGAAGAATTCAAAGAGGGGTTTCATAGCAAGCAGGTAAACAACTCTCAACTCCTCTATTTTCCCTGAGCCACTTGGTATGGGACCAAGAGTGGGCTCTGTTTTTAATCACTTAAAATATTTTTAGCAACAACTAATCCATCTTCATGTCCCATCCCAAAGGCTCAATAGATACCAGATTAGTTCTGTGGGTGAGGATTCAGGCAGAGCTTCTTTTCTTGCATGGAATGACTTCTTGAGAAAAAGCTGAACCAACTTTCTCTGGTAGACATCTAGGGGACTCTGGATATTGTGATGAGGCAGGATGAATCCAAAGTTTTCCAGTTACTAATATGCTTAAGGAAGGCCTAAATTTCCCTAAGTTACAGAATTCTGGAAAAATCTGCAGGCTAATATTTTAGCCAGCCAATACCTTGGAATTTAAAGGAAATCATCAAGAGTCTCACAGACCAGGAAGACTATGACGAAAGAGTTGGGGTAAGGAAAACAAGGATAAAATCAAGGGATGATGTGTGGGAAGAGAAAACTAATATATACCCAGCTTCTGTAATCTGCCAGGCATTTTATACATATTATTTTTTTCAGCCTTGACAGTCATGAAGTAGAGGAAGCAGGACCTCTCAAAGGCTAATAATGTTCAAAACATTGCAAAATTTGTAAGTAGGATTTCAACCCAGGACTCCCTGACTCCCAACCTCATGTTCTTTGCACTAAAATAGAAGGTATAAAAAAGAAAAAGGAAAGGTGATTTTATCCCCAAGGGTCCTAAAAACCTTGCCAATAACAACATGGTTACAGTAAATGTATTTAAGCCAAAAACACATTCCAAGTGGCCTGAAACAGGCCAGACAATATGAAATCTAACTATGTCACTCTTCCTGCAATTGATCTTTACTATCTTTATTGATTTGATTTGATTGCTCTACATTTTTCATTGACAGTTGCTTAGTGGTGGCTCTCAGTCATTACCTACAACCTGTGTCTGTCCAACAAGATATAAACACATATATAATGGAGCACTTAAACAAAAGGACAAAGTCCTACTCCTCAATGATGTGCCAACCTAGGGAATTAACTAACACAAATCCAGAATCACAAGATGTCTTGTCTTGGGAAGCCTGTGATAGAGCCTGCTATCTTCCTGTACATGCTATTTTCAAATGTGAATAACTTCTTACCAAGGCAGTTAAAAGGAAGGCAATTTTGCCAAAAAGAATAATGTGTAATCCAATGTTTCACCTGTATTCATCAGTTTAGCCACACAGATGTTAATTGTATGCCCAAACCTAAATTAAGATTCATAATCTCAATGAATAATTGAACTCTTATAAGAAAGAGACATTCACGTATTGAATGAATATGAAATACTCTTATTTTTCAGGTATTCTCCTATATCTTATAGATACAGAGGTGAACAAAATATAAACATACTTGCTCTCATGGAATAAACTTACATTATAACAGGGAAAGCTAAAACCAATTTTCATACAAATAATTACATAATCTCAAATGTAATACAATATATGGAGTGAAATTAATGAGTTGTGACTGTACAAAAAATTACCTGACTTATTTTGGAAATCATAGCAGGCTCCTAGAAGAAGTGATACTTTAATTGAGTTCAAAAGGACAAGTAGGTGCTGGCGAGCTAAAGAGAGAGGAAAGGTCAGGGGAAGCATGGGAAGCATTAAGTGGGACCATGGAATACTCAGGTATCAGAAAGAATTCCAGTAATGCTCATGGAGACTGGGGAGGGAAGAGCTTGAGACAGAGCAAAAGAGGGTATGCAAGGTCTTGTGGACTGTGAGAAGCATTCTGGACTGTATTTTAAAGAAAATCTAATACTGTTAAAGAATTTTAAGCAAGAGAGGCAACTAATCATATTTGTTTCTTAAAAGATTTCTCTGGATGCTATGTAAAGAATAAATTAGAAGGACAAAATAAAAGTATTTTGCAAGAATTCAGGAGAGAGATGATGATGGTTTGAATTAGAATAAGGGCAAAAGAGGTGGAGAAAAGTAGGCAGGTTTGAAAACACAAGAATTAGTTTTTGACTCAATAAAAGTCAAAATTGTACTAATTATAAAAATGGAACAAATCTCAGGATGCACACATTTGGAAAGATGCATCATTGTTCAAACTTTGGGCATAATGAATTTTAGATTCTTGTGTGATGAGGAGGAGCTCTTAGGTAGGTTTCTGGGTGAACTGGCTGAAGATAGAAATTTGAGGACAAGGTGAACATCCCCAAATCTACTTAGGTACAGAACCTAGATTGGAACAGTCTCCCTCTCAATTATTTAGGTTGCATTGCATGATGATAGCAGGACACAGATATGAGCAAAGGAGAAACCAGTAACAGATACCACTTGTGACAAGTATTCTCCTCCCAGGTGGACCCTCAAATTAACTGACCTAATCAGCCTTAATCCTTCTTCATCTAAGTGGTTTTCTTGTCTTAATTCTGTTGGGATAAGATATGAGCCATCAACAAATGGAAATGGAGATGTGAAAGCAACATTGCCCAGAAGTTTATGCCCTAAGAGGTGGAAAAGGTTAAAATTTTAAGTATGAAAGAACATAGTCAAAGATGAAAATTTTACAATGTAGCTTAACAGAAAACAGAGGTTAATATCAAGAAAGAGAACATAGTTCATCAAGAATAAATTCTCAACACTGACCCAGGTGGTATACAGGGTATTTAAAAAATACTTGCTGTACATCATGCTTATAGTTAAAGGTAATGATTCATAGATGAAAGATATTTAATTATTAGGCAGTACAAAAAAATTTTTTTAAAGATATGTTCAAACATATGGTGTAGATTATGTGTTCAGTCAATAAACACTTGTTGAGGAACCATCATTTGACAGACCCTGTGTTGTATCTGTATCTCAAGATATAGAGAAGAATAAAATTTAGTTTCTTACATTGTGGAAAGTCAAGTTTTAGGGAAAAAACAGATAACCACATAAGTACTAAAAATGAATATGCATTTCCATTGGAAATTCCATGGGAACATGTAAATGGGATCAAATAAATTGGCTGGAGTAAAGATATTTGAGTTTGATATTAAAGGGCGAGTGTGCCAAATTGTAAATGGTGGAAGGGCTTTATGAGCATAAGGCTTAGTTTGGCAAAAGAATGGGAGAATGAAAGTTTGTGATGGGCTCAGTGGCTGATATACAGGTGTATGGTGGGAACTGGTGGAAAAAGAGTCTGAAATGGCAGATTGGGGTTCTGCGTAATGTGCCACAGGATTTATCCTGCAAGGAATAAGGGAGCATCTGATCTATTCCCAAAAGGGAGGTGAGCCATGTTCCAGGTGGAACCTCGTCTGGACATGGAACCTCTAGAATGGTGCCCTAAGTTGTCATAGCACTATTACAAACCAAGTTCAAAAGAGAACACAACCGTTCAACATTAAGAAAGCCAAATCTGTCAAGTGTGAGGGATGAGCACTATAGATGAAGTGTATCACAAAGCAAATGGTTGCAGGAAAGGATTGATGACAAAAAGGCAAGGGTAGAGTAAAATAAAGGGTCCCAAGAGCTGGAGAACAACAGATTCATTTAATTGGCTCTGGCTAGGACATGGACGAATTCATCTGATTAAAAGGCATGCGGGGGGGGTGGGGGCGGCACCTGGGTGGCTCAGTTGGTTAAGCGACTGCCTTTGGCTCAGGTCATGATCCTGGAGTCCCGGGATCGAGTCCCACATAGGGCTCCCTGCTTAGCAGGGAGTCTGCTTCTCCCTCTGACCCTCCCCCCTCTTGTGCTCTCTCTCTCTCTCTCATTCTCTCTCTCAAATAAATAAATAAAATCTTTAAAAAAAAATAATAAATAAAAGGCATGCAGGTTGGTGAGCTCTCACATAGGGAGACACTGATGATTGTTAAAGAAGGAGCTAACATAATCAGACTGGTATTTTAGAAGAATTGCACTGAGGTATGGTAAAAGATGGAGTGAAGAGAAACAGAGGTCAGGAGAGCATTCTTTTGTGAAAGTGAAAGAGAGAGAGCCTTTGATAAAGGTCAGAACTAGTTTATGGGCTGGAGTAGTTTGATCAGGAAAAGGAAAGATAATATGATGGCAGAGTGGTTGGGCAAGACTTCAGGGTGATTTGCAGGACTGGTAGACTTTAGCTTGATAGTGAGGAATGGGGAAGGGACTCAGTATTGGAGGGAAAGGTAGCAGACCTTCTTACAGGATAGCAGATTTGGAAAACTCCTGAGCCAGACCCCATCTGGCATTTTGGTATTCATATCTGGTTCCTGGTATGAGTTTTACCTTTCAGAAAGAATTTGTAAGTGTCCTCAGTACCATATTGGTTACTGTCCAGCGGCTTCCTGCATCAGTCACCTTCAAAGGTTTCAGCACAAAATCCTATGGTTCGAAACCAATACAATAATAGTTAATCTGTGGGCTCACATTTATTTAGAAGTCTACGAGAAATTTCCAAGGGTCCTCAGCTATCCATTCTCACCATCTTCACAGGATAAACCCTTCTCAAATGTGGCTGACCTTTTACATAAGAATAGAACAGAAAGAACTTGAGCTTTAACCACATATTAGCTAAATGATTGATGAAAATTATCTTACAGTAAGAAAAGATGGCTGTCTGTCAAAAGAAAAAAATGATATGGCCTAAGTATCTGCACACTGAGCTGCAATCAGAGACATTCTGCAGACTGGTCACTGCTTTTTAATGATTTCATTGACGTCAGACAGTGTCTAGTGCAACCAGCTATTTTTATATATCAATTGAAAATGCCACAGCTATCTCTCCTCTGAATTAGATCACAGAGCAGCAACGAAACACATGCCTCTGCCATAAGGTAGATGAACGGCCACTTCTGGGTTGTGCTACAGAGCATATGAGTTTTTCTCAATCTGCCCTGGAGCAATGGTTGCAGTTGTCCATTGAACAAATCACTGAGTATCTTTTCTTGAAGTATTTGTATGAAAGGAAGAAAGGGAATATTTTGCTTCGCTGATCCAAGAGTAACTACAAGAAAGCTGAGCATAGTGCACAGAGCAAACGAATCTTTAGAAAAGCAGCAAGATTATCAATGCCAGACCAGGAAAGGCTGTCCTTTTTTCCATCTTAATGCTGATTCCTTTAATGAAAAAGAAGTTGGAAGATCAGGTTCAGGTCCAAGGAGATTACCTGGGCCCCAGGATGCTGAGGGTCTGGGGTTCCTGAAGAATTTCTCCAACTGGATATATTCTGATGCAGCTGTTACTGAAAATACCTCCTGATGTTGTCAGATCGGAATCTCTGGACTAGAAAACCTTATGC
This sequence comes from Phoca vitulina, assembly GCF_004348235.1. NCBI lineage: Eukaryota > Metazoa > Chordata > Mammalia > Carnivora > Phocidae > Phoca > Phoca vitulina. Next base: position 32,250,562 of record NW_022589720.1, on the reverse strand, counting down.
ATAAGCACACAGCAACAGCACAACTGTGATTGGTATTCTCAGCAGAATCCCAGAGGAGCTCCGAATATATTTTCATGCACTATCATACTTCGATTAGAAATAAAGCAAACAAATGATCAACAAACATCACACGATACGTGTTCAAGAAAAGACTCATAACCATGATGACAAAGGTCATAGTAGATTTTTAAATCTCCCTATACAAAATTTTGCTTAATGCAGAAGGTAGAAACTCATTATTTTATAAAATTTGGGGGGTGAGGTGGGGAGGAATAAACATTCAAATTCAAAACCTTCAGCTTTTTGTGACTGTATGTTATTTCCCAGATTCTTCAGCAAGACCTTTGTTGCTGGGCAGTATTATATGATCGCACTTTATAAATTCTGAATTTTAAATTATAGACGATAATATCAGCTCCCAAATGTCAGACATCATGATGAATTGGCTTTTCAACTTCTTAAGCCATTCGCTTTCCTTGCTTCCGAAATGTCAGATGTAAAGTCTCCTGATAACAAAGCTGTGCAAAGCGTGTTATTATTTTTTTTTGCAACAATCATGATACTTAATGAACAATTCTTTGAAAGCTTGTTTCATATGTATTCTTTGCTTAATATTCTAATTGTTCAGACTTAGTCAGCTTTTGAGTAAACTAATCAATAAAATCTACCTCCCCCAATATAGCACATTTGAAATGATTTTTTTACCACTTCTATAGCACTAAAATTGTGTTTAAAATGTCAATTTAATGCCTAATTAAGCTCTTATTTTTAATTTGTCTTTTGTTCCAGACACACAGATGTTCATTTTGCCCTTTTGGAAAGTGAAGATAGAACATCTAAAAAAAGAATGCCAAGGCTCATGAATTTTTCTTAATTAACATCTTAATCTAGCAACACTGACATAAGAATTGCACCTCATAGTTCATGGAATGTTGTGATAAAGCGATATTAAAAACTGGACTGTTATGCCTTTTCTTGTATTTTCACCAAAGCTAAAATGGAAATACTCATTGTTGAAAAGTACAGAAATTAAACTGTAGATTGTTTGAAGGGTTGATTCATTTATAAATGTACTCATTTACTCATTCATTCAACACCTCTTTATAGGGTATCTACCAAGTCCTAAGCACTAGGCGAGGTAAGAAGTACAAGGGTAAATAAAGCACAGTTTCTGAGTTTGAGGAGTTAGAATTTACAATGAGAACAAGTGATACCATAGCCATAGATAACAAGAACTCAATAGGTCAAAGACTATTCATTTCTTCTTTCTGGACATAACTTTGAAATTAAGTTCCTGAAGTTCTGAAAATGACTATTACACAGTAATTCTCACCTATAGTCTAACATCGCTCTAAAGAATCCTCCTTCTGTGCTTACGTCACATTGCCATTCAGCTTTTATCCTCTTACTCGGTTATGTCTCCTTGAGATGAGGCCGGTAGGTCACAGTGCCCTTCCACACTCCATAATACAAACAAATCCAGATATCTAACAGTGACCCTCATCAAATTAATTATATGTATTGCTCCATTTTCAGCAAATTATTTCTCTATTTTCTTTTGTATCTCTCAGGAAAATGAGTTGGCATTCTAACCAATTCTGATGATCGCAACCTTGTCTTTTATTACAAAGGAAGCACATAACTTTCAGATAGCTTAATTGATAAACAGAAGTGTTGACACAGAAGACTCAAATAGCCTTCCTCCGTATTAGTAATGGAAGAGAAAAAATACAGTCACATGCTATATGCCCCACACATCTCTGGAAAGATACACAAATTCAGATTCTGGAGGCCTCTATATTCAAGTTAAAACTATTCTGAGCCACAAGAATAGGAAGACTCAGCATTTTTCTCACTGAGAAAAAGCATTATCAATTGACAATTGTTACTCTAATAATAGCACCTAACACTGAATGACTATCATGTACTTACTCGCAAGCGCTGTCATTTGCCTTTCGCATACCTCATCTCAGTTCCTCCTTCTGAGGGCTCTCACTCCCACTGCTACAATCCTAAACACAGCCCATGGACCAAAGATAGCCCGGTATAGGCATGACACCTTCAAAACCTGCTACATGTGATCACAACTGCCAACCAGCTGTGCCGTTCGATGGAACTTGAATATGCAAAGGTAACTTTGGGGGTAATAACCAAAGAGAGCTTTATTACCTTATATATGAGAACAGAGAAGTAAGCCAAGTTTTATGGGACTGAGAAGGGATCAGAAGGAGAAGAAATGAGAAAGAAGCTCCCAGTGGTATGTGGTGGCTAAAGGATTTTTTTACCCCAAAGATGTCTACAGTTTAATTTTAATTTGTTCGTCTATATGTGACGCTACATTTGTAATCTGACATACTTCAGGAAAGTCTTCTAGTCACACAAAATTACCTTGTATAGGTAGGTGTATGTTTATTTTTGTTGGTTCATTTGGGGGGGGAGGTTGCATTTTTTGTGTGTATGTGAAAAATAAGGAAAAGATCCAAGTCCTACCTCAGGGTTGACACAGTCTGAGAGGAAGAACATGAGTGAAACAGCAAGTCAACTCATAAAATCAGAGCCAACTGTTGGAAGCAGGTGTCCGAAGCCAGAGGTAACCATGAGAACACAAGTCCCTCTGGAGCTCACGGCAATCGTGGAAAGGGCCCTGGTCTTCCACATTCCAGGGAATGGAGCTCAAATCCATCTTCTTCAGACCTGAAGAATTAGGGAGAACTCCAAACACCCAGAATACAAGAGTATTTGTGTAACTTTCCCCGCAGTTATTACAGGGGCCGAAAGCAAAAGATTTGTGTATCTATTGCCTGTTAGAAGGCTAAAGGAATATAAGACTCTGCGATGATTAAATCTCCTAACTAGATTTCTGTCTTCCCTATAAGAACTTCATTTTTTAACAGTAGGTTGGTACCTAGAGAAGTGATTACTTAAACTAAAGCCAACACATTAAACATGTAATTATTTCTCTGATGCTCCAGCATTCACTTCTCTTGAGAAAGCCTGGAGACCTGGGCTAAAGTGGTGTAGATGTATCCATATTTTGAGGTCATTGGACTTTGTTCCCTGGTCTCTGATAACTATTTCTATAAAGGCCACATTTGAATTTTATGTAAAATGGTTATTGAAACATTGTCCATTTTGTCATTTCCTGTCTGTGGCAGAGACTACCAGTTGCTCATCAACTATTTTTAGGGGAGTACACCTACCCAGAAGAAGACTACACTTCCCAGTCAGCCTTGCATCCTTACATGATGTGGCACATGATTAAATTGGAGCCAATAAAAAAAATAGGTACAGAAGTGGTTATGTGAGAGTTCTGGAAAATTCTCTTAAATTAGGAAGGGACAAATAATTTGGGGGTCTTACTCCTTCTTGCTGACAGCCTGAAACTCAGATGTGATAACTAAAGCTCCGGTAGCCATGCTGGACCAAAAGATACTTTGAGGATGGAAAGCACAGATCTTGAGGATGATGGACCAGAAAATAGGAGCCCAGGTCCTTGGTGACACCATGAAGATTCTCCAAAAACCTTGGGATTCCTTCTTTTACAAGAGAGAGAAATAGTTGCTCATTTGTTCAAAGCATTTTTATTTGGGGTTTTCCTGTTTTATGCAGCAAATCTAACCATCTGTCTCTTGCATAAGGATTTGAATTATAAGTTTCTTGTAGAGTTTATTGCCAGGAAAGGCTACTTCTTTCACAATAGGTTTACTTTATATCTCACTGCCTTCGTTTTTTATGGCTTTGTCCACCGTGAAGAGCAGAGTTAAATTTTGTGGTTGTTGGCAGTAATGATTCTCGTCCTAGGCTGTGGTATAATGATTTCCATCCCTCCCCCTGCCCCCAGCCTTCCCATATCTTCTGGTAGTTTACCTCCATCTGAATTAGTTCAGCTGCATATCTTTATAAACTTCCTGAAAAGTGTTTTTAAAAATATATGATTATAGGATTTAGTATGATCTGCTGATTAGGTGACATTACATTTTAGGAAGGAATGATACAAGAAAAGGGAACAGGGGCTTGAATCACTGATATTTAAGTCCTAAACTGCTGAGTCTCCCTTAGCTAAAGGATATCCTCTCTTTGCTCACCAAACAAATCGAAGACAAACAAGACCTATGTATATTTACAAAAACAATTGAGATTATAAATAGAGTTCTTACACTGTTGCTTCCTTTGTATACACAGAACACGGGAACCCCAAGTCATGGCTATTTATGAGTCCTAAGTGAATCGATGTTGGAAAATGAGTTTTTATGCTAACAGCTAGTGAGTGGCAGAGCCAAAATTCAAACCCAGGTATCTGTCCTCTGTCTAGTACTGATTCCCATTTGTGGAAAACAATTATATGGCACAGTCTCAGGGGGAAAAAAAATAAAGCTAATGTGCTAACAGCCACCATCTCCTCTCCTCTTCAAAGATGTTTTTTGTTTTTTGGGTTTTTTTTGTTTTTTTAATTAGAAAGAACAGATAAAGTAACAGAAAATAAACCTCTGCAGATTACACAGTTACACCTCTGCCACCAGTCTGAGGTGCTGGCATCTTGAAATCAGTGACCTGATGTTGACACACCTCCTGTCCCTCCCCAACCTGTTCTCTTGCTTCCTCCAAGACTGGAAACTTCTCAGATCTGCGGGGAGTTGTTACAGGTATAAGCACATCATAGAGAAGTGTGGGGTGATTTTCACCACACTGTATAAATAAATGCAGAAAATAGAAGCCTTGTTTTCATTAGAACATAGTTCTGACTGCAATCTCTTTTGTGGGTGGATAAAGTTGTGCACACGGTAAATGATTTTGCTGAACTTACGGTCAACAAAAGAATAAAGTTAAATTCCCTTCAGGCAATTTCTTACTTAAACACAGAGATTTTCTTAAGCAGATTATTTGGAAAACATAACTCAATAGAGCAAAATAAAGGTATTCCCCCCCAAAAAAAAAAACTCTTAAAAGCCCAGAGAGAGAAAACGCTTAGCTTCTTGTGGACATAGGTTCAAGTTTCTAGATTGTACTGGCACCTCTGTCCACTCCCCCATCAACACTTGCCTTAGGACAGTGATGTTCTGTTTGTTTCCGTCAGAATCCCCCACTGTTGACTCTTCTAAAGCAGGGATTACAGCACAGTGACAGGAAGACATATAGTGGGGACTCAAGGGCAAACTGAAATTAATTGCTAGTTTAAATCCCTCTTGCCAGTTCCCTGTTCTTCACAGAAAGAGATCTACTCATACTCACACTTAATCTACTCTTCTTATTTGAACTTTTACATCCCCCTTTACATTCTCCTCTCTAAGCCACTTGTGTTTAATTGTTATTCTTTCCTAGTTTATTGTGGTACTTGGTCTTTTGACTGCTCCATTCCCTTTGAATGAAGGAGGAACTAACTCATTCCTTCATTGGTCAACAAAGAGTCATTCCAACAGCAATGAAAATAGGGCATGCTGATTAAAATGTCAAAGAAAATTCAGCAGCTCTCCTGGTTGGCTATCTCCCAGAAGACCTGGTCTTATCACTGAGTGCTCAGGGCCTAAAATCTGACTCCACAATCCACTTGCCATCCTGTTACATGACATCCATAAGGCATGGGTTTGGTTTTGTTTTTAAGATTATTTATTATTTAAGATTATTTATTTATTTGTTTGTTTATTTATTTATTAGAGAGAGATTGGGGGAGAGAGAGAGAGCATGCACAAATGGGAGGAAAAGCACAGGGAGAGAATCTTAAGCAGACTCCCCACTGAGCATGGAGCCAGACACAGGGCTCGATCCCACACCAAGAGACCACTACCGGAGCCAAAACCAAGAGTCAGACACCCAACGAACTGAACCACCCAGGCACCCAAACATGGGTTTGTGTTATTAACCAATTACTCTAATTCAGAAAAAAATAGTCTAATTAGTCTTTAAATGGATTGTCAGTTTCCCAAGAATTTAAATACAATAAAATATAATAAATTAAAAAAATACATCATGCAGATATTTTTTCCAAAATCCAGAAAGATTTCAAGATTGCATGTAGAGCATTTTGCCCCACCCTTGGAACATACTAAGTTCTCAAATTTAACTGGAATCAGTTTTATATTATAATGGAAATTGTTACATTCAACATGTCAATAAACAAAAAGGTATAAAGAAATCTATATTTAACCAGCCTTGAAGAGTGGTTTTGATAACATCTTAAAATCAGATTGAGTGCCCAAAAAAAAATGTTCTATATGGAAGAACCAAGCTGAGGAATAAATGACTAGGCAGATATCTATTTTTAAAAAGCTTCATCCAATAACAATTTATTAATATTAATGTATACACAGAATAGATTATAGATTATATATATTAATCTATATTTGTCCTGTTCCTGGCACAGAGCTCCTATAACCCTTGGAATATCCTAAGAGATGAGAGCAATAGAAATCTTTCGTTATGTTAATGCTGTGACTTTTGAATCCCACCTAGGGATGGGGCTGGTTGCCAGGAGAACCAATCATATGATTAGAGGGTTAGAACTTTCAGTCCCACTCTCAGATCCCTGGTAACGGCAGAGGGGCTGGAGATCATTGGGATTAACTTCCAAAGCCCTGAGCTTGACTCCCTGAGCAAGGGTGAACAGATTCTTTTTATTTAGGGTTTAGAATGAATATTTAGAAGGGAATCCTTGTCATCACATGTAGAGGTGGGTATAAGGTCGCTCATCTGTCTTAAGGAAACATGCTCATATATACATTGTATGTTATGTTAAAGAGGTTTGTGCTTCTCCTTGGGAGATTTTAACATTACAGTGAGGTAGAGGTAACTGTGGGACACTCCAGAGTCCATCTGCACAGGGGTGAGTCAGTGGTTAAGCTCAAACTGGTCTAGGCCAGCTGGTGTTCTTGCTATTATTTGCCCCAAAAGATAAGGTTAACCTTCCTGTGAAGAGGAAGGGGGGAGTAGAGGTCTTGCTGGTGACACTTCCAGGTTGGTGAACACATGGGGCTGCTGGGAGAGTGGTGCATCTGAAGAGGGCATGGAAACTCCAGGCCCTTTCCCCATGCCTTGCCCTGTGCACCTCTTCCATCTGGCTATTCCTGAGTTATAGCCTTTTATAATAAATCAATTGTCTGGTAAGTAAAATGCTTCTCTGAGTTTCTGTGAGCTGCTCTAGCAAATTAATTGAACCCAAAGAGGACGTCATGGGAACCTTTGATTTATAGCCGGTTAGTCAGAAGTACAGGTAACAACCTGGGCTTATGACTGGCATTTGAAGTGGGGGCAGGGAAGAGGATTCGTGGTCTTGTAGGAATGAATCTTTAACCTGTGGAACCTGATGCTATCTCCCCATAGAGAGTTGGGGAGTTGAGTTGAATTTTCAGACACACTGCTGGTGTCCAAGAACCGCTTATTGGTGGTATGAGAAACATTCCCTCCACACGTTGAAATTGGGTCTAGGAACTCAAGGAATGATAAAGCTTCAAAGCACTGAATTGGTTATTGTGTTCATACCTCCTTTTTCAAATAGAATAGCTCTCCTTTCTCTCTTGCCTAGCTGTTGCCAAGTAATTTACAATTCGAGAAAGGATCATGGAGGTATAAACAATGCACAGATGTCTCTCTGATTTCCTTTATTGTGGTTCCTCTGGGAGGTATTAGGGAAATCATTCCCTGGCTTTGCTGGAGTTTGTTGAGGATGTTGATCATAATGGGAATGAATAAAGGCATGTAAACAAAGAGCAGCCTGGGTCTTCTCATTAGAGAATGTGATTGGAGGTGCTAGGTCAAAATGCCATCAGAAGTTGGACTTCTGGAAAATTGTTTCATAGAGAATTTTACTATGACATATAAGTAGCCATTTGTATCATAGAATTTGTAGAAATATGATAGAAGCTGGTCAAGTTTCTCACTTAATAACTTTATTCATTCACCAACAAATTTCCTAATGGGCGTGCTAAGAAATTTGGAGATATAGTAGTAAATACAACAGATACAGCTACTGCTTTCATGAGGACTGCTGAACAATGGAGTAAATAAACATTTTAACCAAGAAAATAACAACAAAATCCAAGGTGTCACAGGAGCATAAGCGGGACTTCTAATCTAAACTAAGGAATTACTATAGATCTCCAAAAGGAAGTGACATTTTTAGCTGAGACCTGAAAAATGACTTGGGCTTAGACTTTGAAAGAGGTCAGGGAAAAGTGTTCCAAATGAAGGGAGCAGCTAGGTGCCAAGGAAAAAGAATGACATACCTTAGAAAATAACCAAAAGAAAATAGGATGTTCAAGTGAAAGAGTGAGGGGGAAGGAGCTGGAGGTCAAGAGGTGAATGGAACTAAATTATGAAGGACACATAAACCATGTTAAAGGGCTTGGATTTTATTGTCCAAGGGACATAAGGAAGCCATTGAAAGATTAAAAGCAGACAGAATATATAACCATAGTTCAATTTTATAAAAGTGACTCTGATGGCAGTGTGGATTGGGGAGAGCAGGACTGTGGGTAGAAACCAGGAAGGAGTAAAAAAAAAAAAAAATGATGCACTTTATCAGGTTATAGGAGATGGAGATGGAGAGAAATGACTAGATTTAAAAGATAATTAGCAACTAGAATGCTGAGGGTTAATGATTGATTGAATGATGTCATTCGATCAGGGATGAATGATGTCAGGGAGCACTGCTAAGCCTCTGACTTGGGCAATTTATTGTGTCAAGAAAGACTGGAAGGAGAAATGATGGAACTGACAAGTTCACTTATGCACGTTTGACATTGAGGTACCTTTGAGACATTGATGGGTAGAGTTTCAGTAGCGATTGGACTTTGCTTTGGGGGCTCCCTGGGCTAGAGACATCCATTAAAGCAATCTCAAAGAATGATATTGACCAGGGGAAGTTTGGAGACCAAAAAGAGTAGCAGACTTAGAACAGCACCATGAGGTAAGTCAACGTTCTAGGATTGAGGAAAGAACAGAGTCACAAACGCATCTGAGAAAGAATATGCAAAGAGGTAGGAAAAAATGAGAAGAATTTGTTTGGCAAAGATTGTTATCTGAGCACCCATCTGTCTCTTCTTCCTTCTAGAGCATTCTCCCCAGCCTCCCAGGAAGTTCAATGTTGCCATATGATTGAGCTCTCACTAATGGAATGGGAACAGAAATTGATGAAGACCACTTTCAAAGCTGGTGCACAAAAGTCTCCCATAATGATCTCTCTCTTCTCCATCTAATGGCTCAGTGTCAAACCCCACGAGGAAGCCCGAAACCTTCCTCATCCCTTAGGGGAAAACACTACTGGACTTTACATGAGTGAGAAAGACACTTCTTTTGTGTTAAGCCACCAATATTTGGGTGTTTATCTACTATAGCAGAAGCATCACTTTCACTCACACAGGGTGGACTCACAGAAGCTAAGGGACGGGACTGTTTCAAAAAGGAAGGAGTAGTCAGCAATGTCAAATGACTGCTGAAAAGTCAAGCAAATTAAGTACTGAAAAGAGTCTCTTAGATTTAGCAACATATAGGTCTCCAGTGACCTGCACTATTTGCAAGTGAAGATTTTTAGGATAAATGTAAACATATCTCTGATCTTAATGGTGGTGGTTGTTTTAAGGCAGCTACCACACTCCTAAATCAATTCAACTATCTTGACAAACTTTGTGTATAGGTGTTTTAAATGTCATTTTTCAGTCAAATAAGACTTCTGAGATTGCTTACACAATTGGATTTTGATTTATTGACTTGGTCCTTAGTTTTCAATTGACTGAGTGGATTATTTAATTCTCTTGATTCAATTTGGATGAAGAAACGAAGGCTATCCACAAAGTGTCAGAGAAAAACTTGGGATCTATAATAACGAATAATCAATCAATGGTTGTTTTGTTTGGCTGAAACAATTACACCTATTGTGAGTCCTCTAAATTTTCTAAGTCAGTGATTTAAAACTAAATTTTATGCATACTAAACATTAGTGTGTGTAAAAGACATAAGGTCCTTGTTAAAATGTAGAGGCCTAGAACCCCACAATGAATATTCTAATTCAGTAAATAGATCTTAGCACCAAGAATTCACTTTTTTTAACAAGCACTTGAGGTGATTCTGATAGGTATGGTCCTTAGCTCACGCTTTGTTAAACACTGATCTGCATCTACTGGGATGCTTTAAAATCCAAATTTGTTCTCAAAAGAGGAACTATAACTAAGCCTCAGGTACTTGGCACCAAAAAGAAAATCTGAAAAAAAAAAACCCAAAAAACAGAAAAGCATTTTTGTTACAAAAGAATGAAAAGGAGAATTATAAAAGGCAATGTCACATTTTTCTTTCTTTATAAATTTACAGGCATTATCTTCTCCATTTTTGTACATTCTTTCCTCGTTGTGAAATTTCAAATAAAATGGTAATTCAATGATGAAGTTTTCTCCTTTCAGAGCCCCAGAATACAATTAGCAGGGGATGCGGCAAACTCCTATAGTACTTCTTTGCATTATGAACTCGTTATGAAAACAAGAAGGGTTGTTACTAATCTTCAGATGCACAGAAAGGCAGCTGAGCATAATATCACCTATTACATTCTGCTAGTGACTGAAGCCCGTGTCTTAGGCAGCTTACACAATGCCTGTTTACCATTAAAATTTCATTTACTCTCATTAAATCAATTTCTGAAAGAATTTCTTTATCAGCGGCAATTTCATATGTAGAAAAGTAAGCAACTGAGCCTTTTAAAAACTTGTGTACAAGAGGTTTACGGGGTCTCCATTTTCCATGTCTGGCCTGATCTTGTGCTGACCTAATGTAAGAGGAAGGAAGGAGGGATGGAGGGAAGGAAGGAAGGAAGGAAGGAAGGGAGAGAGGGAGGAAGGGAGGGAGAGAGGGAGGAAGGAAGGGAGGAAGGGAGGGAACAAGGAAGGAAGATGGGAAGTTGTAATTAATCAACTCCTACCAGAATAACCAGTACAGTAACTACAGTCCATTACACACAGCATTGCATTGCTTCATATGGAATATCTATTGACAACTTGATTAAAATCTTGAAAAGTGTAATAAGTACCTCACTGAGTTAAAGGGGAAATTGGCTATGTGTATAAACGTATGTGGAAAAGCTCGAAAGCCAGTTCTCATCAGGTAAGGTTATATGCTACCTGTATATAATAGCCTCATTCTAACAGAATCTGATTTCCCAGCAAACTCACTTTTTAAGAGAGCCCTCCCACCGGTATAACTTAAAGAATAGGACCTCTCCCTCCTACCCATCCCAGACGCGCAGCCACTTGGAACACTCATTATTCTGCTCTCCATTTATTCTCTCTGGATCTGTTTCCTCATTGGTAAAGACGAGATAGTAATAGAACCGACCTCATTAAGTTGTGAGAATTAAATGAGATGATGTATGTAAAATGTGTAGAAAATGTCTGGTGTTTTATAGGTCTTACACAAATGTTGTTCCAGAAAAATCCTAGCACAGGTGTTTCTGCCAGATGACTGTACATACGCATTCTTCACTTCTTGTGAAATCACACACTAAACATAACAGCGCTCATTGGAAAAAACAGGGTTAGGAGCAGATCCGCAAAAGCCATGGCACTTTTTAATGAGGGCACTAAGAAAAATGATAAGAATCCGGAAGATACTAAGATTGAGCTAAATCCCCACTAGCCTTTGCCATGAAAATCTGTCAACCTGCCCTTTGAAGTCTCAAAGCCTGGAACTCAAGCTTCCCCCCGGAGATACAGGTCTTTTGTTTTTTGTTGTTGTCTTGTTTTAATACAGGAAAATACCATCCCAGGTTATCAACCTTGCATTTACAGTTTCCTCAGGTATAGTTTAGCCTAGGGGACAATACAGTAGGTACTTGAGGCTACTAAGCCAGCCCCTTTCTTTCAACTGAAGGAAGATATTTAGAGCCTTTTCAGCTTTTTTTTTTTCAAACTCTTCAAATACCATTAAAGTTTTGTTTTATTTAACTGTGAAAAAGCTTACACAGTTGATCGTTTCAGACAATGAACACACTGGGAAAAACCATGTTTGGTCCAATTTGTTTTCTGTGTTATGCTGATATCACTTCCCTAATTACCAATTGCGTATTAGTTGATTTGCATTTAAAAACACACGTTGTAGCAGAACAGACTGCAGATCTGATAAAAAGATATCCAGAGGATGTGAGAATTGTGCTATAATAAACAGAGCCTTAACGATCCAACTCCCCAGCATTCTTTTCAAAAGTGACTTGAGTCCAGTTATTAAGGTCTAAAAATGCTGATCTTGTTAGAAGTTTGGAATAGTGTGTGCATTGGTGCACCCCGGCGGTAAGCAAAGACGATCAGCCTTGATGTATCTGGCTAATATATTAACCAGAGAAGGCAGCTCTACTCTTCAAACTCCCTTTATATCTCAGCCTGTAATAAGCAAACAAATAAAACTCAGCTCTGAGCTTTCTCACAGGACATTCTTTTGTTGATGGTTTTTTCCCTTCCTTTGGTCATTACTCATTGCCTATTTTTTTCTTTTCTCATTTCTCCTTCAGAACAGGTGGACAGTAAGTCTACTGTTGTTCTAAAGGCAAGAGCTGTTTTCCTGAAAGATTTGAGGTGCTAGCTCTTTTGAGGGCGAGTACTGGGAATGCGATATTACAGCAAGCAGCGGTGCTCCAAAGGCTCGCGGACCCTCTTACACGACCCATGCTCCTGCGGACTGCTCGGCACACCCGCTCCCCCTGCTCTTTGTTGGGAGACAGTATCACCAGACAAAAGCGAAACCACAAACTGTTGTGGGTAAGGCGTCAACTGCTGTGCCAGCAACAAGATAAGGAGCCTTGTAATGTTGTCGACATTTGTTCTACCATCTACGTGGCGCGTAATCATGCTCTAAAGATCCCAGTGCTAGAAAAATCTCAATACAAAACCTAGTTCACTTTGCTCAATCTCTTTGTGGCCCAGGTGACCCAAGTTTCTTTAAGAGGTAAAGTTTTCTGAAGTCCTGCATCCAGTCTTTGAATATATGAACAGTAATTAGGCAAAGTGGGGACTTGCTGAGCTGTGCACTGGCGAAGTGAGTGGAACGTTAGCAACGTCGGTTGTGGTCATTAACGAAAGGGAAGGCAGCAGATCTCAGAAGAATGCAGAGTTGGATTCCTCTCCTCAAATTAGCAGAAATATGAGAGGGGTGGCCTCGTTTGGACGTGTTTTGAATCCCCTCATCCTTGCAGCTGTCTCCCACGACCCCACCGGTTGATAGGATAAGTCATCAGTATCTGTCATATTTCATTCACCTTATTTCACACTGTAGCCTCAGAACTCCTGATAATAGTGTCCAGACTCTAGCCACATGTCTTCTGAGACTGCATTCTTTCTGAGGTCAGTAATAACTGTCAAATCCGATGGGTAAAACCAGGTTCTCATGTGCCTGACGTCTCTACCACGTTTGGCCTAATTGTGCAACCCCACACCCTCCTCTCAGAAACTATCTACCCGTGGCTGTTTTCATGGGTCTCTGTCTCTCTCTGTCTCTCTCGCTCTCACTCTCGCTTTCATTCTGCCTGCCTGCCCCTTCACTTCTGCCTCTCTCAGTATGCCAGCTCCATTTTCTTACCCACAGACTCTGTAAGGCCTGTGACATTGCTGATGCCCTGAAGTATTAACTGGCTTGTGGCTCTGGCTTGCCAGGAGGTCAGAGCTGACCCCGCATCTACACGGCCGTTTGATCCAGTGTGCGCTACCGTAGAGTCAGGCAGATCTGCTAAGGCAAATGTCTGAGATAGAGAATCTGCTTGATTCCAGTCAAACCAAAGGATGAACTGATTTGGGGCCAGGTGTACGCTTCTTGTCTAATCAGTTGTGGATGGCGGTGGGCATGCTCCCCATCCAGTAGGCCTCATAGGAGCACTGGTGAAGGCCAGTTGACTGTGAGTTCATGGCATAAGAGTTCTTCACTTTGTGCCCCCCAACCCATCTCTACCATGGTCCATTATTTATCTCTTGTTAGTCCCCTGCCCTCCCCCATCAGTCCTTTGCTATGTCCACGGCAGAATTTTTGCCATTTTTGCCCTACTTTTTCCTCCCTTTGCAAATGTCATTCTCTCTGCCTGAAATGTCCTTTACCATTTCTTTGTCTGCAAATTTTTTTCCTTTGTCTGAAAAATTTATCTTTTGCCATCCAACTTCACCTTTTCTGGAAATTTCACCCTTACTTTTGTAGGCACTGCTGCTCATCTCTGAGTTCCCATTCTCCTTCGTGCTTACTGCCATTTTAGCACTTATTATACCCGTGGGCCCTGTTTAGTAGTGCACTTGTCTTCCCTGATAGAATGCTTGCCTCTTGAGTTACAGTTCTACCTCTTAGTCATCATAGTTTCTTCACCAGCGCTTAGGATCATGTCAGGAACGCAGTAGGGATTCAGTAAAGGTTTTCTGAAGGAATCCATACATAAGTGAATGAGGTACTTGAAGTGAATGCGGAAATAGTAAATCAGGGTTTAGTAAAAGGGGAAGAAAGGGAATGATATTACTCATTTTACAAATGACAGTCATTCTATCAAGATGCTTTTTGTCAAACACATATACCTGTGCTAGGCAGATTTTTACTGTTTCAATTAACTTTTCTATACAAAGTAAAGCTACATTTATGGGGATAGAAATTGATGCTATTGATGCTATAGCTTATCCATCTTATGGATCCCATTAAAATGAACTTCTTTGCTGTAAAATAAACTATAGCTTTCCCTAATGTTGACATCCTGGGGAAATTCTTACCATAGCAAAACTTCAATTGGTCAGCACTGTTAAATCTTTCTAAACTGTGTTAATCTGGGGTAAGAGTAGGTGATAAGAATAGAGTTTCATTTATAGAAAATGTAGAACTATATAACTTTTAAACAAAGAATTCAGTTACTTATCGGTGCAAATATACGACCCCAAAATTAAGTGGCCTAAAACAACAACCTTTTATTAGATCTCAAATTTTATTAATCACAAATTCAAGTAGGACTCAACTGTGTGATTCATCTGTTGCATGGGTTATCCACTCTGGTCACTTTGTGACATTTAGCTAGAAACTGAGCTATTCTGGACAGTTCAAGACCGCTTTCTCACGCACCTGGTGGCTGGATGGGGATACTGAAAGACCAGGCACAGCTGGACTCTTCTCTTCTCTATGTAGTCTCAGGACCTCTTCAGCACTGAAGCTGAACTTTATGTATGACAGCTACAGGATCCAAGAGACCAAGGCAAAAGCCACCATCATCCTAAAGATCAGGACCAGAAATGATGGAGTGTCACTCTCACTGTGCTCTTTTGGTCAAAGCAGTGACAGGCTGATTCAAGGGTGTGGAGAAATAGACTTCATCCTTTGATGGCATGCGATGTTGGCAAAGAAGAAATGAAGGTGATCGTCTTGGGAATAGCTACCACAAAAATATAACTTTATTACTTTTTTATCATGTTGTATTATCTTTAATTAAGTATAAAGACTTCTAATCATGTCATCTAGAGACCATTTCACCCACTGCTCTGTTTGGCTGCCAGTCTCTTGTCTCTCTCTTCAGCAACAGTGAGGCAGATACCCTTTCCACAGAGAAGAGAAATCCATGGTTTGTTGCCTTTGCCAATAAAAAAAAATGTTGAAGAGCTGGGTGGCAAAGCTGTTGCCATTGACATCTTTCACGTGAACTACATCGAAAGAACCAGGGTGTCTCTCTCTGCTGATGATCACACCAATTCTTCCCAGGTTAGCACATCTGCTTATCATACACAGATTACCAGTGTCAAACTTGATGAAATCAGTGATCTTTCCAGTCTCCAAATCAATCTGAATGGTGTCATTCACCTGGATGAGGGGATCAGGACAGCGGATGGTGTGAACATCATGGATCACCAGATGAGGGATTCCTTTTGTCCCCACAAAGATCTTTCTTTCTTTGCACAACTTACACTTGGCCTCCTCAGGTGTAATCCAATGAAGAGCAAAGCAACCCTTGGTGTCATAGATCAGGTGGAAATTCTCCCCAGTCTTGTCAGTGCTGATGACATCCATAAAACCAACAGGATAGGTTATATCAGTTTAGACCTTGCCATCAGTCTTAATAAAACACTGCGAACAGATCTTCTTTAATTCATTCTCTGTTAGAACATATTTAAGTCCGTTCTTTAGGAAAATGATGAGATGGAGACACTCTCTCAGCTTATGGGGACGAGTAGATGGGTGAGGGACAAACACACCAGTCAGTTTATCCAGCATCCACTGTTTTGGAACTACTACAAGCTTCAGATGCTTCTTGGGACCACAAGCCATGGCTGCACTAGGCGTGAAAAGATAAATAATTCCTTCAAAGAAGATACAGTAATTTGATTCAAGTTTAAATCAATCAATGAATAGTTATTGGATATTTATTCTGTGCCTTATTGTCCCTTTAATTTTATTTGGCCTGCCTTAAAGTCCTTAAAAGACCTGTTTTCATGGAAAAGATGCCATTGCCAATGACACTTTTTGAAAAAAACTTCTCAATTTGGCCTTAAAAAAGAACAAGCTCTCCCTGGATTGGGTCTCAGAAGAGGCAGAAGCTCCAATCTAGATACCTGTGTGAGTTCAGGCAGCTTAGCGGGCCTTTTCAGAGTTCCTGGTTCTTTATCTGCAAAATTTATTTAATTAATCTTTACTTAGTGTCTACCCTCTATCTGTACTGGTCTAAGTACTGATAATACAAAGAAACACAAGACTATTTCCTCAAAGAATGCACAAGGAAAGGGGCACATTCACAAATAATTATGATGCAGTTTTATAACAGTTGGTACTGACTGCTAAGGTCTCTTTCATATCTAAAGTCACGTGACCCTGTTAGTTTTAATTAACTTATAAATAATTTATATGTAAATGAGTATCTTTGAAAAATTTATTGCCTTAAGGATTTAAAATATGTGTCTGTGCAATTTGTTTACATTATTAATTTGTAATTAACAGCATTTTAATCTCTTCTTACAGAGTCATAAGACTCTAAGACTCAAAGTGGTTGGGAATATATCCATTCCAATCCCTTCTTCTATAGACAAGGAATTTGGGAAACAGAGAGCCTAAGGGACTTGTCTTCCATCACACAGCTTGTCACTGGCAAAGGCAGGCCAGGCCAACATGATCCACACTTCATGGACCTGCTTGCCTATAAAGACGTTTTAGTCCATCATCTCTCCCCCGACTGAGGTGCTAAATTCCAGAGCCCTGTCCAATTTATTGCATTTTGTTTATCTTCTTCAGAACTTTTGTGCTGTTTTGATAAAAAGAACTAGGACATACTGTTACAAGTTCTATTTCCACTTGCTCTACAATTCTCAACTGGAGTAAGCTTAAAAAACACAGTTGTTCACAAAGACAAAAATTTCTTCGTTACTCAAACCATGGTATTATCCTTATTTTTTATTACTTATAATGAACAAGACATGTGCTAGAGACATGGTTTTCTTTCTCTGAGCTGTCTGGAAGGAGCATAGATTTCTAGAATATTGGCACTATAAGGGATCTTAAAACTCTTCTAAGTAAAAAAAAAAAATACTTGTGAATCTCCACATTTTACAGATGGGAAAGATGAAGCCAAGGGGTCAGCAGCCTTTTCTAAGGTCCCAGACAGCCTTACCCAAACTAAACCAGAGTCTAGCTTTCTGATTCCCAGGCAGTGCCCATGTCTAAATGCAAGAGATTTGCTGAAATATTCTCAGAAAATTGTATTCTCATTTTTGATGAATGCAAGGATGCAATTAAATCTATTCTCCTCCAAAAAGAAGTGCTGATATTTGCTATACATCAGAGAAAAGCTTCCAAAATCTCTCCTGCCCTCTCATTCACAAAGACATTTTCCCCTCAGGTAGTTCAGTTGGACTACATAGATATGCCCTGGGTGATCAGTAAACATTCAATTTGTCTTAATGAAAGTCAGACAAAAGGGATGAGACTTCCATGTTTGCTCCAGTGATTTTTGTTGGTATCAAAATGGTTTGCTATGGAAATTCCTTGAGCCATTGTTTTCTGCCCACAGATGTTTTCTTCAAAATTTTCTAAGTTAAGGAAAGATTTGTGTAGACATACTGTAGACTAGAGCAGAAACTAGTAGGAGCCAGCCACCCCTCACGGCAGCACTGAGCGGTGCATCCGTCTTTCTGCTCTTTCTCTTCCATTAAGGGCCATCAAATCTTCCTAAATTTTCTTCATCTTTGTTCACACTTTCCTCGAAACATCTACTCCTTATCTTACTGTGGTCTTTCTTGTGTTTTCTTGTTTTTGCAGGTATCGGTCCAAATCGATTTGAAGACGGAACAATGTTCAGGACCCACATGCATTTATCACAGAAACAAATCATCTGAGGGAAAGAATGGATATTTCTCTTTTATCCTTTATGTACTGATGTTATATACACATAACTTGACTCCACCTGTATTTTGAGTTGAATAGGAAGGCTTTAGTTTATTTTAAAAATAGGCCCCCATTGAGTAGACTCACCACTCTTGACCTAATTATGAAGAAGACACCTAGACCTTTCAAAAATCTTCTGATTCTGACTCCCAGACAGAACTGATATTGGATTAAATCTGACCTTTGGGGCACAAACCCCTGAGGCTATTCACTTACTCTTTTCAGTGGGATTTGCTGATATTTTCCTCTGGTTCTAATGTAGCTTAAAGTCATGTCTTTAAGACAGTTTTTAAAAAATTAGAGAGAAAGCAAAAAGGTAGCCTCAAGGCATAGGCAAACAGTCCAGACTCATCCCTTTGGCAGGCTGAGAAGTCTCCACTTGGTTGTGGCAGCGAGCCTAATGAGAAGAAAGCCATTAATTAAGTAAACAAAACACTGCAATTTGGTCAGAGGAGTGATACAGGTAGTAGCACATCGGCCAACTCCCAGCCCTTTCTAGGAGAGACTTACACATGTTCTAAGGACTTGGTTTGGTTTAACCTACTGCAAATGCTTCCAGAGAAAGAACTTCAGAGTATACGCTTAGGGATCATCGAGCTTCTCCTACACTTTGGCTTTATCTTAGAGGCTCAAGTTAACTGTAACATCGTGGTTGCATCCCTTCCACATGAGGAGAGACTGAAAGAATAATCTCAACCTCCAGGTTTTAGGAAATACATAGCCTAGAACAGTCCTGTTGGCTCTTTTCTTAGATGACTTCATCTGTTGGCTCCTACACCCTTGGTGTCTCATGACCTACCCTGGAAAATTGGGACCACCCCACTCTGGGTCCTGTGTTCTCTCTACTACACTAGTCATGGTGGAGATGTATGGTGAAGAAAGCCCTGAGTGCTGTTCTTTCTCTGCTGTCTGGTCCCTAGCACAGCTGTGGCACCTCATTGGACCCTGGCCTAATGGTTTTATGCAGTCAGATAATTATTCACAGGACTTATCTTCATTGAGCACATGCTGGGGAGAAAAATAATACCAGGATACAGGAAACATTATCAGCCTCAGATTCAAAATTGGCTTCCAGTGACTTGATTCTGGTTTATGTTATGAGAAAGGAAATCAATAGTCTGACTATCGTCACTATGAATGTTTTTGCTGAGCCCCTACCCCATAACTTCACAAGCATACATTAGAAAACACAGGTGTTTCATGCTGTTTTCCAGTGATGGGGATGAATAATAGAACCATCTATATTGCCTCTTTTGGTCTTTGTTGGGAGCAATGGCATGCATTTGTGCCATGATATTGGAGGAGGGGAGTCCCGTCTGTATTTGAGCTTATGTGTTATGGCTAAAGATGACCTTTGCTAAACATAGAAATATATCCTGGAAATGGGACATACTGACCCCTAATAAGCACTGTAACAAGTTTGATTAAGATTAGGTAACTTAAAAAAAAAAAAAAAAAAGATTAGGTAGCTTGAATCCAAAGCCATAAAGAGAGGCAAGATTTTGATAGAGGAGAAAATTAAGAAAAATTTCTTAGAAGTTCAGATCTTTGTAGGTTGTAAAAATAAGGACACTATACACTGAGGATCTATCACACAAGATCCGGATCCCCAGGCAGTGCTTAGAGAAAAATAGCTGAGAGATCCCAGAGGAGGGGAGCCACAGGTAAATTTGGAAGGGATGATGGTGATGAGAAATAAGACAAGACAGCACCAAAGGCAAACCTTGAGGGAAGCTCATCCTTGATTTGAATGTGAACTTGGAGGAATTCGTATGACCTTAAAACGAGTAAATATTGTTCGGATATATTACTTAAAATTTGTATTTAGACTTAAAAAAGTCAAATCATCTTAAACCA
Organism: Phoca vitulina; assembly: GCF_004348235.1. Taxonomy (NCBI): domain Eukaryota; kingdom Metazoa; phylum Chordata; class Mammalia; order Carnivora; family Phocidae; genus Phoca; species Phoca vitulina. The sequence goes on along the minus strand of NW_022589720.1, from coordinate 32,230,360 downwards.
GCAAACATCTTGTAGCCAACTTACCTAAAGTTTTGATTCATCCTTCTCAAGTGAAACAGTGGGACTGTCGGCCTCTAAATTACCAGCGCATGGTCACTCGTTCCATTGGTCACTGCCAGAGCAATCAGTACTTCTATGGTCAATGTGGGGGAAATAACTCCATGAAATAGCCTTCTGCTCCACTGCTCATCTTCCGTCTAGGTCACTTTACTCCCTCGTTAATGGCTCCATACTTCCATTCAATCCCAATTATGAAAACAAAACACACTGACTTATAGATTCCAACATTTCATATCGCAATAACTTTTTTCCTTAGGTTGTGGCCAAGATGAAAACACTTTAGCCAAAATGATTTGAAACACAAAACTTGTTATTTTACCTCCTGATCCATCGGTAAAGAATCAAGGACATAAGAGGAATGTACTTCCATTTGAAGGAATGCTTTTCAGACAGTGGCGTAACTAATTTGTTTTACGTGTATACCTTCTACGGGATATCCAAACATAGTACCTAGTTAAGTCTTTTCACAATATTGTAACACCTGTTTTCAGAGTGACTCCAAACAGCAATGACATATGAGGTTCAGTCGTGACCAACTGGGTCACAATATACAGAGAAGTAAAATTTCTGATAATATCCATTGTCCTAAATCAAAGAATGTCTTCCAATGTTTGGTGATTACTAAGAATGGGAACATAAACAAAGATTGAATTTCATCCCCAGATCTGCAAATGAGTTATATAGGCCCTATCCACCAACATGCATGGTCTTGAAAATGGTCTTTTAAGTCATCCCAGGAAACTCAAACTTCCTGTTTGCTGTGTGTGCTCGGAAGTCCCCCAAGCAAGTGAACAAGTAGTAGAACAGAGGCCCTTCCTGAGGAGGAAGGCTGCAGGAAGCAGAATGTGGAACAATGGGAAGGCAAATCGGTTTCTGGTGGTGAATTCCTTCCTGATTTTCACACCACAGTACAAACCTGAGCTCCTGCTCCATTTTAAACTACTTGAAGCCGCTTCCCATCTTGGAGTGGGGCCGTACATTATAAATTCTCTGTTGGCTGTGAATCTAGCCCTTTTCATTTTCTGTCTGTACTTTCTTCCTCCTCCCTGTCCACCTCAGTTCTTTAGTTCCAGTTTTGTGAAATATGCTTAAGAGTGGAATCTGAAAGAAAGGAAGGACAAGAGAAGAAAGAAAAAAGGAAGAAAGGAAAAGAGAGAGGAAGGAAGAAGAAAGGGAAGGAAGGAAGGAAGGAAGGAGAAAGGGAAGGAAGGAAGGGAGGAAAAAGTAGAACTTGCTTACTCCCTTATCGTATATTGACAGGACTTTCTTTTTTTTTTTTTTTTCTTTTTTTGCAAGTTGTTTTTCTTGCCCCGAAAGAACATGTCTTACTTGTTACAGCAGTTAGTATGTTTTATTCAATTGAATGTCTGTATTTCCAAAATCAAAAATAGAATTTGAAAAGTATTTTGAAAGCAGGAAGAATCACCCCTTCTGGTGTAGTGATGTTGCTATTTTTAAAAATCTCTTTAAAAATGAAATAAAAGGTCCTGAAACTAATGTAACACTGTATGTTAACTATGCTGGAATTAAAATTAAAAATTTAATTAAAAAATGAAATAACAGATGTTAATAACTTTTGGACTGGTAAGTGAGCCTTAAACAATTTTTTTTTTTTAAGTGGGCTCCACACTGGGTGGGGCAGGGCTTGAACTCTCCACACTGAGATCAAGACCTGCACTGGGAACCAGAGTCGGACCCTTAACCAACCGGGCCACCCAGGTGCCCTGAGCATCACACAGTTCTTAAACTACTGTTTTTACCATTTGCAAAATTTTAATTGTAGGATAGATTGTAAATATTTAGACGCAACTCCAAAGCTCTTTTCCTGAATTCATGATTGTTAAAAATTGGAGTAAAAAATTATTTCATGTTTAATTTGTATTTGTTGAAAACGAATTAAAAACGGTAGACAGAAGACAGAACAACAGAGTTGTGCCTCTGTCTGCATTGCCAAGGGTGCTGTGGGCGCTCTGGCTTGTCCACCTGGTCCAGAGGACCCAGGGCCGGTTTATCCCACCTCCACCCTCATGGAAGATTCACCTCCGTCCAGGTTTTCCTCACGCCCTGTCCTGGAAGGAGAAGGCTGGTGGAGGCTGCTGGGTGGCCAGGATCACACACACAGACAAAGCCTGCGCTGGATCTGGACTGTCAAGAGGGACTCGTGTCTTGTTCTCATCCGTCCTTCCTATTCCTGCTGCTTCTGCTTCTAAAATAAACTTGATCACTTAAAAAAGAAGTTTTAAGAAACTTCTGTTACAGGGTTGCGGTGTTCTTGTCTCACGGAGTCCAAGAATGAATCTCGCAGACACAGAAGGGTGAAGTGAAGTGAAAGTTTATTAAGTGAAACGAGAACAGAAAGGAAAGGAAAAAGCTCTCTAGAGTGAGGGGGGTCCCGAATGGGTTGCCACCGAGGGCTTTTAGGGGCAGTCTTCCATTGAGAACTGACCAGGGAGCTTAAGTCCTCCTGACGTCTCTCGCACTCATAGTACCATATTTACTTTCTCTTTGAAGTTTGGTCATTTTTAGTGGTCCAGCTGCAACTGTCATGGAGATATCTCGTCTCTGACATTTAAGACGTAAGGAGGTAGTCTCGTTATGTTCCCTTATCTCGGGTTTTGAACGCCTCAGCCTTTCTCCACATCTGGGATTTCTGTGAGCCTGGTCATGGGGCTTCCTGCGTGAGCCTAGTCAGGGGATTCAGGGGCCTCCTCCCTCTCCCTGCCTAGACCTTACCCCTTCCCTGCTCACCAGACAGGACCTGTGGGCAGAAAGAGCCATACTGGGATTGCGAGGAGTGACTGATTGTATACTTTTTAATTAGTGGGGGTTAGGGATAGCACGAGTCTCCAAGGAATCTGGAGGCAAGGCTTTGGGGACCTTGAGGGGCTAGCTGCTGCCAAGATAAGGTTACTTTTAAACATTCAGGCACTAAAGGCAGCCACGAGTTCCTTGAGGAGGGTCCCATTCTGCATGCTTCAGGGATCTGTCAGTGGGCTGCACGCCGTAAGGAGAGTTTAATTTAAGCTACATTTCTTTTGCCTTTGTTTCCCACGTCACGTAAACATGTTTTACCCAGGTTAGAGTTTATAAAGATTTCTCGCTAAAATATATGTGAGTCTCTCTTAATTTAATCTTCAACCTAACATTTATTTTTATTATTATTATTTTTTTTTTTTTTTTGAGAAAGAAAGAACAGGCACAAGGAGGAGGAGCAGAGGGAGAGAGAACCTTAAGCAGGCTGCACGCTCAGCGTGAGCCCCTCACAGGGCTCGACCTCATGACCCTGAGCTCATGACCAGAGCTGAAATCAAGAGTCCGACGCCTAACCAACTGAGCCACCCAGGCACCCCTTATCAAATTTTATTTTGAAGCCAAGTCTTAAAAACTAGAATGTTTTTGAAGAGAAGTGCATCTCACCTAACCATTTCAGGACATAGGGAGGTTCCTGATGAGAACCCATAAGGGATATGAAGTTTCTTGGGGCTTAGCTGTTGAGCTGAAGTAGGTGCTGTATTTCTTGAAGTATTTCTTCAAGTTATAGGTAAATGGTAAGTTTTCCACTTTTTTTTTTTTTAATTCTCTTTCCTGTATTGGTGAGCATGCCTGTGAGGTTTGTGTTTCTTGGAATGGCTGGTTAAAAAAAAAAAAAGATTTCTAGATTTGAATTGATTAAGTCAGTAACCAAGTGTTATAGACTATGCTTTATAGCACATCAACACATAGTATCCTTTCTAATAGGAGGTGGCTGTGCGACAAGGTCTTATGTAAGGTGAGTGGAGATTTTACTTATGCATTTGGGAAGACAAAACTTCTCATAGTATCTTGTCATGACTAACTGAAGTGCAATCTTGTTGTCAAATCTAACTTGTTAATATTTTCATTTGTTCATTCTGTTTCCCCTTATTGATATTGCTCATCTTTAAAGACTGGTGTTCAAGACTAGTGAAGTTGTAGGGTTGTTTTTTGTGTGTGTGTTAGTGAACAATTCTGGATTTACTGAAAGAGGAAGTCTGAAAGTACTGATTAAGCGGTTTGATGTTATTATGTTTGAAGGCCAGTTTTCTCAAAAATTTGCTGCGTATCCTTTTCCTGCAGAAAATTATGTAACTAAGTCACAAAGCTGTTGTGTGTGTGTGTGTGTGTGTGTGTGTGTGTGTGTGTGCGCGCGCGTGCGCACGCGCACCCGCCAGTTCAGTCTACCGCTTGGTAACCACTTCATTTGCCCAGGCTGAGAATTTAAAATATATTTGAGTTTTACAATAAAATAAAATATATTTGAGTTTTAGAGCTTATATTAAGCTTGTGGTGGAATAAAAACAAAATATTAGCCTGATACTTTTTAAAAAAATTAAACTATAGGAAACTTTGGCTATAACTTGTGAATAACCTAGAAATCATTATCTGTAAGTGGATAATAAACAGATGCATTAAAAAAATTAGTTCTTCCTCTGAGGTTTAAGTTTTGGGGGGGGTTGCTCCCTAGAGGACATTTGGAAATGTCTAGAGGAGGTTTTTGATTGTTGTAATGACTGGGGACAGCCCCGGGTGTTTAGTGAGTACAAGGCCAGAGATGCCAAATAATCCTCAATGCATACAAGACATTCTGGCTTAATGAAGAACTCTCGCATCATAATGCCAACAGCACCCCTGTTGAGAACTGAGGGTGTCCCTATTCTTAATAGGTATGATATATGGGAAATATTAGAAAACTAGACTGGATACTCTTCTTTTTTTCTTTTCCAGTGCAGACTCAGGCCAGTAAAATGAACTAATTAGGAAACAAATTTCCTCTTCCTAAAATTATAGTTAACACTCACTGTAAGCAATTGGTAATTTAAATCAATGTTTGTGCCAAGGGGTTTGATGGTTTTATGTAAGGTGGCAATGTACTGGAAACAGTTTAAATCTTAATGTGGGAAAATAGTGCTATTATCTAAGAAAACAAAAGATTTCTTGTAATTTTAAGTGCTCAAAATTGGGACAATTGGAGATTTAACCACTTTGGACCTGAAAAATAGGTTTTAAAATTAAAGTTGAACCTGGGAAGAGCCTAGACATCATTGTTTACATTGATGATGGAATAAACGTAAGAAACTCTAGAAACTCTAGAAACCTATATAAATACCAAAGAACAGGATAAAATAAGCTCTGTATTTAGTTCAGCCCTAGCCAACTAAACATTTTTATCCTTCAAATGGAATTTCTCCATCAAGAAGAACTACGGTTGGATTCATATCTTTTTAAAAATTTCATCAAATGTTTGATTTAATAATTTTTAAGTTAAAGAAATAATTTTTTCAAGTCCATTAGAGCAATATTCCTAAAGGCAACACCATTTTATTACATTCTTTTTTTCAAGTTTTTAAGATGTAATTTCTCAGCTGTGATAATGACTCAGGCTCCAGTTCTTTATTATTGAACTAAAACCCATGAACATCTTGGTTAATCTCATTGTATATGTGTAGATGTGGTTACTTTCATCCAACAAGTCCCTAGCTTTAATATCTGTTTAATATAAAAAGATCCCTTGTGAGCTTTCAAAAATTTTTTTAATCTTCTGTGGTGCAGCTGGGTTTTAGTTATGTATTTCTCTGTTCTCAACTTCTTGAGTTATTGCTGGAAAGCAAAGTAGGTAATAGTTTTTAATTATAGTTGACCCTTGGGGGACCTGGATGGCTCAGTAGGTTAAGCTTCCGACTTGATTTCCGTTTAAGTCATGATCTCAGGATCCTGAGATGGAGCTGCCTCATGTACTCAGTGGGGAGTCTGCTTCTCTCCCTCTTCCTCTCCCTTTGCCCCTTTCCCCACTTACACACTCTCTCTCTTTCTCTCTCTCTAAAATAAATAAAATAAATCTTTTTAAAAAATTACAGTTGACCCTTGATACAACATGGAGTTAGGGGTGCCAAACCCCAGTGCAGTCGAAAATCTGTCTATAACTTTTGACTCCCCAAAAACTTAACAACTAACAGCCTACTGTTGACCATTGACCAAAAACCTTACTGATAACATAAACAGTCAATTAACACATATTTTTTATGTTACACATATTATATGCTATATTCTTGCAAGAAAGTAAACTAGAGAAAAGACAATGGTATTAAGAAAATCATAAGAGAAAATCTCCAAAAAACTCTCCAATATATTTATTGAAAAAATCTGCATATAAGTGGACCAGGCAATTCAAATGTATGTTGTTCAAGGGTCAGCTGCATTTGACTTTTGGCTACGTTTAAGCTATTACATTACAATTAGTTGTACTACACTTCAGTTCTATGTTAGAGAACTCTTTGACATTCTCTTAAATAATCCTCCCAACAACCATGTAGGTTCAGTGTTATTATTCCCAAACTATAGCATCAGAGCACTTACATAACTGGGTCCCAAGGTCTAACATTTGGAAAGGAGCCTTCAAGTCTGAAGCTCTTCCTATAACAGTATATAATATATTCTTCCTATTTTCATTTAAATGTGATTGCCTCATATTTTAGCTAATAAAAACATTAAATAAAATCATGAAACTACCACAATACCAAAACTTGAACCTAAAAACATTTTGAATAACGGTCAGAAACCTTTTTCATTCCATGTAGAAAAAAGAAATTTATAAAATTTGACTTTACAGGTCTCTCTTGGGACTTTGGGCTCTGCAAGGCAATGCAAAAACAATGGTTTTCAATTTTCTTTTATTTTTTTTCATCTTTCTTTCACTTATTTTCTTTTGATAATACATTAATGAGAACTTTAAATCAAGATTTGGACACTACTAGAAATGTGTTCTAAAGTGATCAAGAGAATTAAAGCAATTTAATTTTTTGCTTGTGAGAACCATCCCTAGTGTTATTCTTCGTTTTTTAAAAGTCATATTGAATTTTATTTTTTTTATTTGTTTTTTGGTTTGGGTTTTTTTTTAATTTGTATTCTTTTATTTTATTTATTTTATTATGTTCAGTTAGCCAGCATATAGTACATCGTAAGTTTTCATTATAACATATCGAATTTTGTGATTTAGTAGAAACACAGTGCTTTGTAGAAAAAGATGTTACCATCTATGGTGAAATATTTTCTTAGATGAAATCTTAAATCTGATTAAAAAGTTTTTAGGTTGACAGTTTTTATGCTTGTTTCTCTGTTAAAAAATCATTTTATCTGTCACAGAAAAAGAAAAGATTGAATGACAAAAAAAAGAAAAACTGGCATACAAATAGGAGACTTTGAGTTTTGCTGAAAACATAAGCAGAGAAATGGGAGGGTAGCTGGAGGTTGAAATAAGGGTAATTGTTTTCTTTTGGTTTGGTTTTAAGATGGGAGAAGTGGGAGCACGCATACGTGCTGATAGGAGCCATCCAACAAGGAAAGAGAATTTGGTGATTAACAGAGAGAAGGGAGATATGTCAGAGGAATCTTCCTGATTCGGACAGGAGCAGGCAGGATCTCGTACACTTAATTCCACCCCAGATTTCTAAGAGACAATGTGGAGCACATCTCAGACTTATTCCAACTGAGGGGAGAGAAAGTGTGAGTATCTTTTTACCAAATCCCCAATTGTCAATTCAAGACCTTCTATTTTAAAAGCCTAATGCATTATTATGAAGCCCCCCACGAGCTTAAAAAGGCCAAGAACAAAAATTTCTTTAACCTAACTGAATAGTTATTTGTGACATCTGTAATGCCACAAACCAAGAGAAAAACAACGCTCCCATAAATCATAAGATATGTCAACATGAAAACCAACCAATCCCTTTATTTTTTTATGAGACTGATGCCCTACCTATTGCACTAATGAGCAACCTTCCATTTATTTTTTTAAATGACACTTAGGCTAGTTAGTCGTTTGCCTGAAGCTTGAGCAACTTCCTGCTCCATAACTCTTGGACATATTAAACTCAAAGATTAGTCCTTCTTCTGTTGTAGGTAAAATATGTTCTACTTTAAACATAACAGCCTTAACACTTCTTTTCTGTCCTTAATAAAACCAGGCTCTCTCCTGACCTTTCCCCAGTGGTAGCTGCTACTTACCAAGTTTACCAGAAAGGTCAGGAAATAGAAGTTGGTGTCCTTCCTCTCCTGCACTCCTGACCCCCTCCTTTCTTCTTCTAGACCACAACTCTTGCCTTTCTATCTTCCTCTGGGGGTTAACTCAACCTCTAATCCCACAGATTAGTTTCTAGGCCATTCCTTTTCTCACTTCCCAAGGAAAACCTCCCTGATTCCAGACTCTCTGCCCCTGTCATCCTGTACCTTGCCTTTGTTACACTGTGAAGATTGTGATTATAATAGAATTCCAAATTTATCGATATGTATTTACTGGCAGTACTTTAGGTGGCCCTCTAAGTTCTAGCAATTTACACTAAGTTTTTAAATTTGATTCTCATGATAACTAATTTTATTCCAAGTTTGCAGATGAAGGAAGTGAGGTTTGGTAAGGTTAGGAAACTTGCCAATATTATGCTGTTAGAAGGCTGTAAGCCAGTCTGGTGTCAACTCAGGGACCCCAACTCCAGAACTTGCTCTTCCACCCACATCGCTTCACGGCCTCCAGAGTATTTTAACTTGTTTTTTCATTACCGTTTATCTTCTTGAAAGACTCTAAGCTTTTGGAAGAAGGGATCACATGTACATTGCCACAAACCTAGCATGAGTCCTAGACTCATGCTCGACACAAAAGAAGTGTCTGATTTACATTTGCTGAATAAATGAATGAATAAACCAGTTGATACCCAATTCTGCACTGCAAAATAACTCAAGGGATGGTTGATAGTTTGGTGATGGGTCAGTCGTTTTATTGTCCTTTGATAAAATCAAGTATATTGACTAAAACTGAATCACAAAAATAAACTACTTCATACTAATCCATAACACCTGTGTGTAGATTTCTATTTTTGAAAATTGTCATTTGCATGTAAACTTCTCCGTTTAGACTGGATGGAAAAAAGGCCAGTTTCAATTAATGAAGTATCCTTAAAGGGATGAAATTTTTTCCCCAATTGTGTATTGCAATAAACCAAGGCAGTAAGAGGGGCACCTGGGTGGCTCAGTTGGTTAGGCGACTGCCTTCGGCTCAGGTCATGATCCTGGAGTCCCGGGATCGAGTCCCGCATCGGGCTCCCTGCTCAGCGGGGAGTCTGCTTCTCCCTCTGACCCTCCTCCCTCTCATGCTCTCTGTCTCTCATTCTCTCTCAAATAAATAAATAAATAAATCTTTAAAAAAAAAAAAAAAAAAAAAAACCAAGGCAGTAAGATTTGCTTAATGGATATAAATAAATAAATAGATTTTCCAATAAATTTTTAAAGTGTTAACACATATGCCCAAGATTATACTAAGCATAATAAAGAATATAAAAGGAGAAGATCTAAACTTTGTTCTTAAGTACTTTACAATCTAGTTTGATCTATAAGACATCAGGAACAGACCAAGAAAACGTCTACTCAATGATATTTTATATGATACAGATCATAACATTATAGATATTCTGAGAATATATATAGATATAGATATATCATTATAGATATTCTGGAACTTGTGCCTGTGGGCTGGAGAGGTCAGGAAAGTTTAGGGGAGGAAATGGGATTTGGCTGAGAGAATACAGGCTTTTCCTGAGTGGGTTGAAGGGATTTTAGGACAAGGGCAGGGAAGGATAGGGAAATGAGCAGACTAGTGGGGAGCTGGAGAGTAGAACAGCAAGGCATGTTGCTTGCCATGAAAACAGTTTGTGGTAGCAAAGAATTATAATGCTCTGTTAAAAACCAGCTGGCTGATGGAAGAGAGTGACTGCCAAGCTGAGCATTTAGACTCAACATAAGAGAGCCATTGTGGATGAAGAGCAGAGTGTGGATATGATAGAGGTTACTAGGAAACAAAACCAACATTACTTTTAGAAGGATGAAGGAAGAGCAGAGGCTGAAGTAGAGAGATCAGCTAGGAGACGACCACAGTTACTTAAATATGAGGGGAAAGGAGCCTGGATTCTACTTAAGACAGGAGGAATCAGAAGGAATAGAGAGATATAAGAAAGCCTATGGAGGCAGAATTGAAAGGGCCTGTTGATTGACTGGGCATAGGGGTCTGTGGAAAGGAAGAAATAAATGGTGACATCAAGGTGGTAAGTCAGGAGAACTGGAAGCTTTAGACACACTGCTCTAGAGGTGACTGAAAACATAAACATGGGATTTCTGAAAGCTTTTGCAAACATGAGAAAAAAACGATATAAAATCTTAGCTAGACGGGTATTCAGGAGGGCACATGTGGGGATGAGCACTGGGTGTTATACGCAACTAATGAATCGTGGAACACTACATCAAAAACTAATGATGTACTGTGTGCTGGCTAGCTGAACATAATAAAAAAAAAGGAAACAGAAAAAAAAATCTTAGCTAGAAATGTATTTGGGAATGAAACACAATTTACAAATTATTATTTTACATAAAAGATTATAGAAAGACTTTTTTAAGATTACGGAGAGGTTTTTGAAAAATTTCTTAAGTAAGGAAACATTCTCCTTACACATGTGTGCTGACTACAGAGGAACTGGTATTTACCTGCTAGAACTCAGATGTACCTCAAAAATGTAACTTTGTTTTCTGTGAGTTCTTCTTGCCTTTCTGCCTCTAACTCAATGATTGAGGGAAAACGTCTTAAATTACCAAATTAGTATTATTGTTCAAGGTAAACATTCAGTCAGTTCAAAATTTAAATTCCCTATCAATATTGTCTTTTGCTCTGTCATAGGATTTCTATTCTACCTTCTGTGTTTCATACTCATAGAGGTGGTGGGGTAGGGCCTCTAATCCACAGACTGTCATTTCACACCATGCTGGCTACCGCCATGATGGGCTTTGTCGTACTGACTTGCTCAGCGTCTACCACTGGTATTCATTTTGAACTAGTCTTTCCATTTGGTCTTTTAAGGCTTTATGCAGATACCCAGTATGAAATGTGTGTTCCTTGTCATAGCATTTACTCAAGGCCTTTTCTGTTCCATCAATATATCTTCTTACTCTTTCTAGGCACACAAGAGCTGTGGAGACCACAAATAGGCTTCCCACAACTGGTAAAATTATCCCTAGCCCATTTACTTCCTCCAACATTGCTGCTTTCTTGTTCACCCGCCATATTGTTTGTGACACCATTCTGAATCCAGAGCTTCTCTGCAAGCTTTGTAATCTTTTCAGTCCAGGGCATCAGAGTTCAAGGCCCAGTATTTTTGGATTCCCCACAATTTATTTGGATATGTTTTGCTGTCCCCTAGGTTTCCAACTCTGGGAGAGAGAGTGGTAAGAAGATTTAGTGGTGTACTCGAGCCAGCTTATTTATCCCAGCCCATGAAAGTTCAGAAAGGTTGCCAGCTAGTTGTTAAACACAGACTTTATTTTAAATTAAATTATATTAACTTGCATTTAAGTTAATTAAAAACAAAGGTAATAAATACTCCAAATCATCACATCCTAATGATCTTAATACATTTTTACTAATTTTATTAGCAGTTTACTAATAAAATAGACTTTACTAATACCTATACCCTTGAAGTTACTTATGTATATTTTCTCTTTCTAACTCTGCACCCAATAATATCAGATTCGTAGCTTGAAATTGTCCATAATGTGAGTATTTACACAACAGAAACTGACAAATGCTACAATTGTTAAACATTTACCAGCACACCACTACTCCTGACTATCTCTTGCCCATTACTTCCTTAAACTTTTCATCTCTTCTTCTCCTTTTTTCAGTGGTCTAAGGGTTTTATTACTACTGTGTCACGTGTGACAAGACCTGCTTTTGCATCTTCCTCTTTTACTGGGCCAAAAAATGTAATAATGGCATTTATTATTTATTAATAAAGAAGGGCAGCAGAGAGCCTAGATTTTAAAAATACATATTGTCCTTATTGCTTGACTACTAACTTGCTTTCCAAACCCTGTCTTTGTAATGAATAAAAGGACAGATCTCAGCCAAGACTCCAAATCATCCCAAACTCCAAATTAATACAGTTCCATTAGTGAGGATTTATTACAGCAACAAGTAGTAATAAATTGTCTATCTTGAGTTCTGAATAATTCACAATTGCAAATGTGCTTCTATATTTTACTACCTTGGCATTCTTGAGTTCTCATAACTTTCCAAGTTTCTCATGGTAATAAAGCTGATTTAACTAGTAATTAATGAACAGGAGTAATTGTATTCACTTGGCATCTTTAACAAATGGAATCACCTTAGTACAGCAATGTCAAAGCAGAGGATTTTCTGTGCTTCTTTTTCCACAAATGGTATGGAGGAGGTAGAAGATTGCTTCATTAGTCACTAATAATCATTTATAAAATTGGAGAAACCACAGACTAATGAATCTTTCAGCTTCTTCTAGTTTCTACCTCAGTCCTAGTCCAATTAAGCTCTAGACTAAATCTCTATTTTCTTACTCTGTTGATTAAATGGCCACTTTGCCAGATAGAATTTAAAAGAACAAGCATTTGGGAGATATATTTATTGCCAAATTCTCTGATGAAATGATTCTAGTTCCAGAGTAATGCAACATTTTCCAAACAAAAGAAACTTAGAATTACAAAGTTTCACTCTTGGGAAAATACTGAAATTCCCCCCCACCCCGGGAAAATTAAGGGAAAGTGGAATTTCTATTATGGAGACAAGGAATCTATTACTCTGGAGTGTTTCTATATTGATACCTTGCAATTACACAGTGTTTTCTTTTTTACCTTTATTCCTCAAAATAAATAATACAAAGTTTACCTGGGAAGGATCATTCTTGAGAGAGAGCATTACATAGGTGATACTGTTCACCTAGTTTTGCAAACTCTGGCTACCAAAACCTTGACTAACGGCTAGGCAGAGCCTACTCATCCAGGTATCACATACAGCAATACTTGAAGGTTTTCATTTAATCTCAAGACTTTATCAAGAAAACAGAAATATTTGTGGTAACGATTGAAGCAATATTCAGTAGCGATAATGCTGCCTTATGTGAATGATAACCAAAAGAGAAAAATAAATGAATTTAATGAAAGAATTAACTAAACTGGAAAAGTATACATTGATAAGGTTCTCATATCACCTGCTGATAACCCAGCATAGCTAGAAAAAATGATCTGATCTCATCTGGATTTGTCTCACAGTGATTTTCTTTCAAATCTTCTAAGACAGGAGAGCTTTTTTCCCTTCTCATCCCTTATTAATAACTGCAATTATTTCTTTTTGCTCATGCACTTACTTAGAAGCAACTGAGTGTTTATTACATTTCTGCAGATGTTTGCCTCCCTCTAAAGTGCTCTACAAAAAGCTAATTGCCTACTTTTCTGTAATAGAAATAGCTGCATCTTGTTTTAGCTCTATGTTGTTTTCTTACCTAATTGTTCTACGACACTCATCCCTCTGTCATGATGTAAACATTCCACGTGTGAAGAGCTTCTCTGTCTATGTGGTCAAGAGAAAGCATTACATCTTCCTTAGAGATCTGAGGCGAACATGGGTCTGTCACATCATAGATGGTCCCAGTGGTCTTTTTGTAGACAATCGACCAAGCAACAATGGTAGCAACAATTTAATCCCTCATTGCTTAACCATTTCATGCTCAGTATCTTTTATGCCGTAATTTCCTGCAGATCTGTGGGCTTATTTACTTTTGACAATTCTCCAAATGAGTAGAGCAATTATCATTTCCTTATTTTACAGATGAGGAAACTGAGCCCTAGAAATGTTAATTGACATGCCAGACTTCAAATTGGTGACTGAGCTAGTCTTAGAAGACAATCTTCATATGGAGAAATGTTTATGATATGTTGTCAAATGAATTTTTAAAACACAGAAAATGGAAAAATGCATATAAAGATTATATGCATAATAGAATATTAATTGAAAATACACACATATATACATACAAGAAAGAAATTACTGCTCAAAAAGCACATTTTATAAATATCAAATAGGCTATAATAGATACTATGTTTACAGAGAGTAGCAGACATGGTCCATGCCACACTAGAACTAATAATCTAGTGAAAGAGACAAATGCTAATAAAATAAATACAAAAATAAATCTATAATAACACATTGTGAAAAAAGTGTAAACACAAAAAACCAAGGTGCTATGAATAGCATCTAATTGAATATAAATGAAGGTTGATTAGACTCTGAAGAAGTTAATTGAGTCAGAAAACAGAAAGATGACTAGGAAGTAGCCAGGAGAAAATGTTGGAAGATCTTTTATTTTCTCTTTTTACTTTTCCGACTTTCCAAATCTCTACAAAACACAGATGTTACTTTACCAATCAGAAACTATGAATGTGTGACTTTGATTCTCTCTCTGGCACAGTACTTTCTGTCAAACCAAACCTCCTAGAAAAGCAACTCTAAATGCTGAAATTAAAAAGAATAATAAGGGCAAGAAATACTTTAGCAACAAAGTAACCCGAGAAAGGAAAAATCCACCGTAGTAAGAGAAATTCTCTGCCACTTTTCCTTTTAAGGAATTTTCTGATATATGAGTGCTGTGGGCCAGAGTCCTAACAAAAACCAGCAGATCAGAGGTTTTTTTCTACTTCACAGTTCTCTGTGGGGACAAAGGCTAGGAGGATGCTGAACATAGCCAGAACTCAAGGAATGGGTAATGTCCTTGGAAGATTTTAATGCACTTCTCAACAGTAACTGATAGAACAAGCAACTAAAAATCAGTAAAGACATAGAAGATTGGAAGGACACTCTTAATAAATTTGGCCTAATTGAAATAGATAAAAGACTACAAAACTTCTTCATACACATTTTCAAGGGCATGCGAAATATTTACCATACAAATAATCATATATTGAGCCATAATGTAAGTCTCAATGGTTTAGAGGGATGGAGATATATAAATATAATCCCAAACAGCAGTGGAATTTAGCTATGCATAAGTATTCTAAAATAGCTGGAAGCAGAGGGCGCACATGCACAGTGGTGTGGGGAGGAGCAGGGACCTGGCCACAAGATGGGAGGCTGCCAGCCAGCCGCAACCCGACAGGGCAGCGGGCGTGTGCACCATGAGGGGAACACAGGCACTAGGGTCTTCAAGAATTCGAGCCCTAACTGCAAGCTCAAGGTGTACTTTGGCAAGTGGGACTTTGTAGACCACCAGGACAAAGTGGACCCTGTGGATGGCATGTTGCTTGTGGACCCTGACTACTTAAAGGACCGCAAAGTGTTTGCGACCCTCACCTACACTTTCCGCTATGGCCATGAGGACCTGGATATAATAATACCCCAGAATCTGCCCTGCTCCGTCACACTGCAGCCAGGCCCAGAGGACACAGGGTAGGCCTGTGGAGCAGACGTTGAGATTCGAGCCTTCTCTGCCAAATCACTAGAAGAGAAAAGCCACAGAGCTTCACGCATCTGGTGATCTGAAAGGTGAAATTTGCCCCAGAGAAACCAGGCCCCAGCCTTCAGCAGAAACCACCCACTGCTTCATTTCTGACCAGTCCCTGCACCTTGAGACTTCCCTGGACAAGGAGCTGAACTATCATGGGGAGCCCCTCAGTGTCAATGTCCACATCACCAACACCTCCACCCAGACCGTCAAGAAGATCAAAGTCTCTGTGAGACAACATGCCAACATCTGCCTCTTCAGCTGCCCAGTATAAGTGTCCTGTGGCTCAGATAGAAAAAAATGACCAAATATCACCCAGTTCCCTGTTCTGAAGGTGTATACACTCACCCTGCTGCTCAGTGACAACCAGAAGAAGCATGGTCTTGCCCTCAATGGGAAGCTCAAGCACAAGGACACCAACCTGGCTTCCAGCACCATTGTGAAGGAGGGTGCCAACAAGGAGGTGCTGGGAATCCTGATGTCCTACAAGGTCTAGGTGAAGCTGGTAGTGTCTCATGGTGGGGATGTCTCCGTGGAGCTGCCTTTTGTTCTTATGCACCCCAAGCCCCACGACCATATCACTGTTCCTGGGCCCCGGACAGCTGCTCCTAAAACGGACACCCCTGTGTACACCAACTACGCCACAGATGGTGATATCGTGTTTGAGGACTTTGGCCAACTGTGGCTGAAGGGGATAAAGGACGAGGACTGTGAGGATCAGTTATGCTAGAAGGGGGCTGCAAGGAAGGGGGGTGGGGGGGGTGCTGGGAAAGGGAGGATCCCAGCCTCTCTGCCCTCCTTCCACTTAGCAGCCTCCTCAGCCAACCTCCCTCCCTCCCTCGCTAGTCACCTCCAGACATGCACTGAATCCATCTCCTGTTGAATGTGGGCATTACATTTTGTCTCCAGCTGTGCCTCCCCAATACCCCAGTGGGTGGCAAGCTGTGTTCAAACTATATTTTTTGGAGGGGGATTCTGAAAAGAGGAGTGACTGTAGGGAAAGGAGGGAGAAAGAACTCCCACATTCGACCTCATACTAACAGCCACGGCCCACACACACCCTTCCTCCCTTTTCCTTCAGGAGGAGGCCCTGGGGGAGGGGGGGGGAGGGTGGACAAGGTCACTTCTTTGTTTCTGAACATAAATAAGAAAATAAATTTTTAATAGGAAAAATAATAATAAAATATTTGGAAACTAAGTAATACACTTCTAGATTATCTATGGATCAAAGACATAATAAAAATAGAAATCAGAAAATATATTCATTTGAATAAGAAATGCAACATATTAAATCTTATAAAATAAAGTGAAATCAGTGTTTAAAGGGAAATTTAAAAACTTTAAAATGTATGTGTTAAGGGGGAAAAGGCTGAAGACAAGTGATATAAGTTTATTAAACATTTAAAAAAAATTAAACCTAAACTAAATGAAAAGAAAATTATAAAGTTAAGAGTAAAAATCAAGGGGCGCCTGGGTGGCTCAGTTGGTTAAGCAACTGCCTTCGGCTCGGGTCATGATCCTGGAGTCCCGGGATCGAGTCCCGCATCGGATTGCTCACCCACCCAGTCTATTTTGTAATTGTTGTCCCCCACTGATTTCCTCTAGCATCACTGGAAAGAAGAGCAGAAAAAGCACTTTTATTCAAGCACAGTTTCATTCAACCATCTGGTCCTTGTAGAATAATGAAATCATCACAGTTTTGTAACTACTTCTCTGCTACCCTCTTTGTTTTCCTGCCTCCTCTGACATGTATCTCCCCAGTGCCCAGTGGGGTAACAATACCTGTTAATCCCTAAATGTCAGCTTTAGGAGAAACCATAAAACCGTAGCATTTGTTTCTCATAATAGTACCCCCCAGGCATGTTCAGCTTCGAGCTGAATACAAATCTTTCCCTCACAGTCTCATGAATTGTATTCTTTATATCTGTTATCAAAACAGATTGGGAAACTTAATTTACAGAAGAAATTCAAAAGGATTTATGCATGTTAAAATTTTTTAAGATGGGGAGGAGGATAGGGAAAGTGTCTGGTTAAATGAATATGGTTAAAAGATTATATTTATTCCCACCTAGGAAGCTACATGAATTTCTACTGAACATAGCAATTGGCCATATAAACTTATTTCATTGATCTCCATTATAACACGAAAGAAAGAAAATGTTGTAAATCCAAAATGACAAGAAGAACAGAGACGTCAGTAGACATAATATTGCAATAACTTTGGGAGACAGAAAGCAGATGGAAGAATAGTGTTGGACTTAGAAGAGAGTAAGCTATACGCTTAAGGGCACATGGGGTGATTACTAAAAGAGTCATTTTTAACCTGCAGGACCCTGTGAGGCAAAGGACTTGGAGGCATCGATGAGGTTACCTCACTCAAGACAAGCAACCACCTCCCCATCTTCTCCAGCAGGAAACACTAGGCCTGGAAAATCAAATCTTACATACAGATCGAAGATCAGAAATGATAAAATTGTGGATATACATAAAGAAGCAATTATTTTTTCCTTTTAACTTCTTTGAAATGCGTATGACAGTTTAAGTCCGGTTTACAACCTTTTTTTCATTATCACTCCCTAAGAAAATTTTTTGACTTTTTTTTTTCCGAATCACTCATCTCCTGCAATCAAATTTTAATACCCATGATATATGGTATACCTGCTTATATGTTGTATGCATATCTGTACTCTATACATAAAAAGAAAAAAATACAAAGTTTACTCTTTTTACTCAAGGCAGGTTTCAGAATGACTACACTTTTAAAAGTTAAAAAGTTAAAAGTAAAAAAGCTAGTGTCATGTAACAACTTCATAACTGTGTGACTGCACAGTAAATTTTAATGTAAGTTAGTTCTATAAATTATAATGTATGAAATTAATATGCAAATTAGCAACATACACAATACACAGTAATAAGAGGTTTTGAAACTTTTTTTTTTTAAAGTAATTTACAGTTGAGCCTTGAACAGTGCAAGGGTCAAGGGTGTCGACCCCCTGCACAGTAAAAAATCCAGGGAGAACTTCTGATTCCCCTAAAATTAACTACTAGTAGCCTATCATTGACCAGAAACCTTACCAATAACATAAATATTTGATTAACAGATATTTTGTATATGTATTATATACTGTATTCTTACAATAAAGTAAACTAGAGAAGAGGAAATGTTATTAAGAAAATCATAAGGAAGAGAAAATACATTTGTAGTACTGTACTGTACTTATCAAAAAAAAATTTGCATATAAGTGGACTCATGTAGTTCAAACCTATGTTGTTCAAGAGTTAGCTATAGTTTAAAAATTAAATTGCTTAAAAATTATTTTTAGTGAACTCAACTTTTAGCTTTTGCTTGATATGAGAAAATAACTTTTAAATAACTGCTAGATATTCATTTGGATATTGTCAACATTTTTTTCTTTTCAGCACTTAATAGACTGAATAACTTATAGAATTGAATAAAAAGTATAAACTATTTTTATTTCATTCTCAAGGCCTAAGTCACACATAAAAACACTGAGGATCACACATAAACAACATCTCATGATTATGCCTCCTCTTGCAATATGCCTCAAGGCAGAGCAAACAAAGAAAAGAAGTCACCTGCTCACCATAGATTTTAGCACTGATCTTGTATACATTCTGTATCTCTTCCATAAACTTGATGTCAGTGCTGCTTACATGATTCCCAAAAAATCCAATGAGAGAAGTTAAATTCTAAGGAATAAGGTTCTATTGGGTGGGGTTAACCTTTACAGGGCTACAGACTATCGTAATATCTAAGAATTTTTCACCACCCCCACCAACAATCAATTTTCATCCTCTTGAGGGCAATGTTATCCCTCTTATGAATGCATAGTTTACAGCAAAAATTGTAACAGTGTATTATGGAGTTTACATGAAAACTATAACAAAGAGACCTGGGACTGGGATAAATGGAGTTATATGGGTAGTAGTACGAAGAAATACAAAGATAAAAAAAAAGAGAAGAAGAGAAAAGAAAAACAAACCAGCTCTAATTTGAAAGTGACTGGTCCTGGAGAGAAGACAAGGAAGTAGGAAAGACTAAAGTAGTAGCATTGTTTTGCTGCCTTAAAACTTTGAATCCTGTTTTTTTAAACAATATAAATAGATTACATTAATAAAATAAAATATTTTAAATATTAAAATTAAACTGCCAAGAATGCTTATTAGATCCTTGCTCTTTTTTTAGATCTAGTTTATAAAAAGGCTTTTTTTCTGATGACACTCAAAACATTAGCAAGTCTATTAAAGTAAAATAAGTATAACAGAATGGTTTGGGGTGTCATGGGAGTACTGAAAGCTAATAAAAAACAAAGTGAAACAAGTTCCACTGGAGAGCAGAAGACCTCTAATTCCCCTTTTACCATTTATTTGTTGCATCAACTTGGCTAATTGCTAATGTACCCAGAGACTTAGGTTCTCCTTTATTAATGATACTTTACCTGCATAAAAATGAGGGCTGTACAAATGGCCAACAGACACATGAAAAGGTGCTCAGCATCACTCAACATCAGGGAAATGCAAATCTAAACCACAATGAGCTCACACCTGTCAGAATGGCTATTATCAAATAGATGAGAGATGGCAAGTGTTGGCAAAGATGTGGAGAAGAGGGAGGCCTCATGCACTGTTGGTGGGAATGTAAACAAGAGTGGAGAACAGCATGGAGTTTCCTCAAAAAATTAAAAACAGAACTACCCTATGATCCAGTAATTCCACTATTGGTTATATATCCAAAGGAAACGAAAACAGAATCTTGAAGAGATATTTCCACCCCCATATTCTTTGCAGCATTATTCACAATAGCGAACATATGGAAACAACCTGTGTCCATCAACAGATAAATGAATAAAGTGGTGTCTGTCTGTGTGTGTGATGAAATATTATTCAGCCATGAGAAAGAAGGAAATCCTGTCATTTGTGACAACGTGGATGAAACTTGATGGCATTATGCTAAGTGAAATAAGCCAGATAAAGACAAATACTGCATGGTATCACTTATGTGGAGTAAAAAGAAAAAGTCAAACTCTTAGAAGCAGAGAGTAGAAAAATGGCTGCTAGGGGCTACGGAAAGGGAGCAGGTGTACCTTATGGAATTCAAGGGAAGGAAGTGTAGCTAAACCTCAGCAGGGACAACATTTATACTCTCTGGGCACACTTCTTCAAGTCCCCACTTCATTCTTCTGTCCCCCTGCAGAGAGGTGTTCTCTGCTTCTCCTCGCATATGGCTGAAGTAAGGTTCACATTATGTCTCACTGGAGTTCCCATCGGTAACCTGGGCACATAAAATCCAATTGACTCCTGCCCCATCCTGGCCCATCAGCCTTGCCCAAGAGGCAGAATCATGAGACCAGCAGCAAGTCCTACAGGATTAGATTTTCTGAGACAGGGCTGGGCAGATTTCCTCTAAGAAAGCATAGGGACAGAAGGACCTGCATTTTTAGAAGAATACAATATTTTAATAAATATTAAAGAAATGCTGCTTAAAAAAACCTATATTGTTTGCTCATTTAGTTTGTTTTCTCTCTCTTCTGCCCAATAGATTATAAATTCCATGAAGGCAGGATTTTTTTCCCTGTCCAGCACCTAGAAGAGTGCCTTAACAGTAAATTTTTGCTGAACGAGTGAACAAAAGGCTTTAAATAATGATAATGGTAATTATAATAAATGTGAGCTAAAGAAAAGAGAATAAGTGGTTGCATGCACAAGAGAGGTTATGATTTCTGGGATAAGCTCCTTATAATTTTCAGTACTTCTCATATTCGTTTTTTCCATCCAACTATTAATATCTTTTAACTAAATTTCTTGAAAAACTAACCAAACTTATTCATCTTTTTCTCTGTAAGTCCCAACATAATGGCTGGTGTGTAACAGGTGCTAGGAGAATATGTATGTATTGATCAGAATGGGTGAATAGATATCACTGCTCCTATGGCACTCTGAGAAGTGCTTTGCAAGCCATAAAATGCTACCCAAATACTAAATTGTTATTTTCATCATGGTGGAGCTTTAGAGTGAATGTTTACATCCCCCCAAATTCATATGTTGAAACCTAATCCCCAGTGTGATGGTATTTGGAGGTGGGGATTTGGGTGATGATTAGGCTGTAAGAATGGAGCCCGATGAATGGGATTAGTGCCTTAAAAGGGCAAGCTCTCTTGCTCCTTCTGCCATGTGAAATTATAACATGAAGACGGCCATCTACGAACCAGGAAGTGGGCCCTCACCAGATTGCACATCTGTCAGCACCCTGACCTTGGACTTCCCAGCCTCCACAACTGTGAATAATAAATCTCTGTTGTTGATAGCCACTCAGTCCATGGCATTTTTGTTTCAGCAGCCAGAACAGATAAAGACAGAAAACTTGGTAATAGTGTTCAAGATGCATGGGACAGCTGTAGGTCACAGAGCAAACTGGGAAGCCAATTCAAGAGTTCAGACAAGACTCCTTTGACCTCAGTCACCTTTTTTCCTTGCCTTTTCCCCCAAAACCCTGAATTAAAATTGAATCCAGATTTCTCTATAACCCTAGGAGGCACAAAAATACTTGCAGAGGTTTGACTTGTTTTATCTCAAACTATATTTCTATTCCTATCTATATTAAGCCAGTTTTCAATTAAGAGTCTAAATAGCAGTTCATTTTCCTTGCATTCCAAAGAATCGCCAAAGGGTTTATTCCATTTAATATCATCATTATGCATTGCTCAACAAGTCAGTAAGCATGTAAGTAAAAACAATTTTTGAAGCCTTCTGCTATAAAAAAGATTGTTGCCTCTTAAGCCAGATCAATGAGAACCTGCATAGTGGAATTTTAGCTAAGGGCATGTATGTATAGACATAATGTAAAATTCAGCAATTTTCTTGCAAATTCATTGTGTGTAGACAACTCAATTCGATCAAAATTT
Source organism: Phoca vitulina (assembly GCF_004348235.1). Lineage (NCBI taxonomy): Eukaryota > Metazoa > Chordata > Mammalia > Carnivora > Phocidae > Phoca > Phoca vitulina. The sequence goes on along the minus strand of NW_022589720.1, from coordinate 32,208,024 downwards.
ATTTAACTTCTTTTTTACTCAGCTATAAACTGAATATATTATTCAGGCCCTGTTATTAAGGAAATTCGAACATATCATACAGAGTAAGAGAGAGTGGGTGGTAATACAGCAAACGAATTATCATAATGCCTGGCAATAATACCTTCCATACAAGAGGTAAAAAAAGAGCTATGTAAGCTTAAAGGATGGAGGAATCATGTAGTTTCTGATCATAAGATTGAAAGTGTTTATGAAATACAGAAAGGTTTAAGAAGGAAATACATTTGGAATGGGCCTTGAAGAACAGATACATAATACACAATATTTCAGAATACGAAATTGGGGAAGAAAAAGTTTCAAGAAAGAAGAACAATGTCAGGAGATGCTATAGCCCATTTTGAGCAAATTGTCCAATTTGACTGGCTAATGGAGTATGCAAAAGGAAGGAGAGAAAATAAGTCTAAAGGGGTAATACGGAATCAAATTGTTCAGGGTTTCAAATATTAGGCATTAGGCCTCTGTTCCTAATTCGGTGGTCTTCAGAAAAGAGCAGCATTGACATTTTGAGTAGAGTTGTGCCACTGAGAGGTGAGCTCTAGACTGACTAACCAGGAAGAGTAGTTTAGGAGGAATGATAGCACCACTTAAGCCACTGAAGGAATCTTCTAGTTGTGAGTTCCTCGGGGCTAGAAGTGGAGCTATAGCTACAGACATGGGGAAAAGATAGAAAAGATGAAAGTGCATAGACAAGTGATACTTCAGAGAGCACAGCACGGGATTTAGCATCTAGTAGAATACAGGAAGTAGGGGCGAAAGGATGCCATTGCTATGATGTGGTGTTCTATTTGGATACTATTAGTGAACATGTGAGTATAGTTAACCCTTAAACAGCATGGGTTTGAACTGCATGGGTCCATTATATGTGGATTTGTTACAGTACAGTACTGTAAATGTACTTTCTCTTCCTTATGATTTTGTTAATAACATTTTTTTCTCTAGCTTACTTCATTGTAAGAATACAGTATATAATACATATACAAAATACATGTTCATTGAGTTTTGGTGTTATCAGTAAGGCTTCCAGTCAACAGTAGGCTCTTAGTAGTTAAGTTTAGGGACTCAGAAGTTATACGTGGACTTTTGACTGCATGGGAGATCCGCACACCTAATTCCCATGTCATTCAAGGGTCAGGTGTACAGAGACTGGTGGGCTAGGAAGCAATCGACAAAAAGGTAAAGGATAAGCCCTTTCATCAGAAAAATCTGATGAAAGAAAAGAGGCTGAGGATAGAATTCCAGAGAGGAGTAAGAAGAGAATCATAGGAAGAAAGAGAGGAATTTCCTGAGAAAAACATGTATCGTAAGATATCCCAGAAGCCAATAGCAGATTGAAGCAGGTGGTCCTTCAGTTTGACAGTTAGGAAGTTCCTGGTGGTCACTGAGAGAACAACTGGTGTAGGCTGTTGTATTTGTAACTCTGATTGCAAAGAGTGATGTTAATGAAGAATAGCCATTAAGAAATTAAATATAGTCTATTTAGACTATCCCTGAAATAATTTTAGTAGTAAAGGAAAAGACAAAAGGAGTGTGGTAGCCTGAGGTCCAAAGCAAACTTCTCTGTCCTCCATTTGAGAGTTTTGATCTCTGATTCTCTGACTGAAATAATTCAATTTGTAATTTTACTTTACCTACTCACACATTGACTGACAAAGTACATTCGAAAGGGCCGGGAAAATAGATGGGGTCATTAGCCTTGGCTCTAATGAGAAATTATAGTATTTTTCCTGTAATGCAATAAGTTGGCATGTGAATACTTAGCATATGAAAAAGCCCTCAGATAGTCAGCAGCTTCCACTGTTCATTATCTTATGTTTTGGGGTTATTTTCTTGGCAGAAAATATCATTTGGCTGTGAATCTATCATCATTAAGAATGGAATAAAGATTTTTAACAGAATACATATTCTCCTTGTGGAAAAATTATAATTACTCCATTTTAACTATCCATGTCCTGGCTCTAATTTCCTCTACACTCTTCTGTTCCTCTACAATAGAGGCTTTTTCTGCTGGTCAGTCTACACATTTAAGCTCACAAGCAACTTTCTGCTTTATACAGATATAGAGCATTTAATTGAAAAAGGTATTCTGTGTCACCAGCCAACACTTTAGAAGGCCTGCAGTTGCTGAAACAGTTCGGCCGGCGAATTTCATAGTATGCTTTGTTTCTCAGCAGCATGCGTCCAAGTATCATTTAGAGAGCACTCGTATTCTCGCACAGAGACGTACCTGAGCGTCACTGCACACATCCAGTTCGTAGCGCTAGAACAATCACCCATTCATGAGTTAAAAAAAAAGAAAACTATTTCTACTTCTACTTCTCAAAGCCAATTGGACACTGTTGTTGTATTGATCAGACCAGAAATCTCTCCCTCTGGGTTTCAGGGTTCAGAAGACTTTTTTCTGTAAAGGGCCACATAGTAAATACTTTAGGCTTTGCAGGCTATATAGTCTCTTTTGCAACAACTCAACTCTACTGTTGTAGTGCAAAAGGAGCTGCAGACAATGACTAATTGTGTGATTTTATTCCAATAAAACTTTATTTGCAAAACAGGTAGCAAGCTAGATTTGCCCCCTGGCTGTAGTTTGCCAATCACCGCTCTAGAAAAAGACCTCGAGTGGGATGTGTCATTTAGCCATCCATAGAGACTCAAGATGGAGAACCCATATACATCATTGAAAAGATACTAGTTTCTCAGTTGATGCCAGGTCAGTTCTAGGATTTGAATCACAGACATTTGCATTCCATCTCAAGAATTCCTCCATGCCACATTTAACTCTCACCACCTGTGTTCTTCCTGCACCATGGCACATGACCTTCTCATTTCTCTGTCCTCCTCATAGCCCACGTTACTTAACAAACCTACTTAGGCTCATCCTATTGGCTTCTGACTTTTATCTCTCTAGGTTAGGACTGCTAGAATTTGCTCTTTGCTCCAAATACCATGACCATAGGAAAAACGTATTTAATTTTAGGGCCTCAAAGAACCAACTAGAAAAAGAAGTGTATACGCTAAAATGGTGTATTTTCTTGCCCAGTCACCATATATTTTTTTCTTCTATCTATCTTCTCAGATACTGAAGGTGAAACTCCTGTACCACATTCCCAAAGTGTCTTCAACAGAGGTCTACGGCACACCACTCTGTTTTCCTTCTTAGCCTGAAATCTCAATCGTTCAAGTCTCAACACAGCACAGGAGAAAAAAACAAGACTATGCACCGGGTACCTGTACTCTGGTTCTGACTTACTCTGGTCTTGGGTAAGTTACTACCATGCATGTTAAAGCATGTTACCTTGGAGCAGTGGTCTCCCCACTGTACTTCAAAGAATCTTTAGACCTGCTCAGATAATCATTTCCCACTACATGGTGAAAATATAAGTTGTTTGAGGAATATTTATTTTTGCTCTCTTGGACTATACTACTAAGAGTGTTAATGTGTATAGTTTTTCTGAAGAGTACCTGGGAGCTTCTAGGAATTTTCTCCCAGATTCACAATGAAAAGTACCTTGTGCTTATAGTTGCAGAGAGTCAAAGTCAACAAAAGTAGGCACTAAGAGAGTGGATAAGTAAAATGTGGTTGATACAATGAATGTCTATGCTCCAGTGGATTTATCTTGAATGAGGCTCCTAAGTATAATGTTGAATGAAAAAAGTAAGAAATCAAATAAAACTTTTAGCTAAGTACCATTTCTATAAAATACAAAAATATACATGGAAAATAAGACTTTGTGTTTTTGAAGGATACACATATATCTAAATAATCGTATATAAGAACCACTACCAAATACATTAACACAGGTAACTAATCTGGGAAAAGAAACAAGATCATGGGGGGAAATCATGAAATAAGTAAAAGATCTTGCACAGACCAATGATGGTAAGGTTCTATAAACTGTGGAATGTGATCTCTTCAGTACATTTAAATCTTTAAAAAATATGTGCTATCACTTACAAAATTATATATGTATGCATGTTCTCGTGCATGAATGTACTTACATAGAGAGACAACACACATACATATATATATGACTGGGAGTATTTATGCCAAATATTGGAGTGACTTTTGTCTGGTTATTAAAAATGATTTTAATCTTCCTCTTCACACTTTTCCTTATTTTCTAAATTTTCCTCAATAAATATTCTATAATCAGAAAAAAATAAGAATCAATACATCTTTTGGGGCATTTGGGTGGCTCAGTCGGTTAAGTGTCCGACTCTTGACTTTGGCTCAGATCATGATCTCAGGGCCCACATTGGGCATAGAACCTGCTTAAGATTCTCTCTCTCTCTCCCTCTGCCCCCCACCCCCTCTCTTTCTCCTTCTCTCTCTCTCAAAAAAAAAAAAAATCAATACATATTTTAATTAACTGGACACATTCCTAAAGGGGAAGGCAATTTTAAGCAATTTATTCTATATGGTTTTTTAAAAATGGAGTCAGAGATTTCTTTTCTTTTCAAGAGCAATACCTATTACAATGGGAAAATCATTGAAAATTCAGGACCCTGTGTAATATCTCACTCAGAGTTTCAGGGTTACTGCTGATTGAAGTAATCATTTGCAAAATTCAGAGTTTCCACAGAGTGTTTATTTTGACAACACTCTAGGCATTGTTAGATCTCTGGGGTAGGGCTGTGTGTTAGTTAGCAATAGGAAGGGGAAAGCTTGTTTGGATTACCATGTAAACCGTTTTCATTGTGAGGAGGGACCTATTGTTTTTTCAGCCACTTGCAGCAAAGACTCTGTTTAAAGGTGACTGATATAATGATTTCATTCATAATCTTAATATTTCAAAGTTGTGGATCATGTTTCCAACAAACTTACCCTTTTGTGCATGAAAATACATAACTCAGATTATAGCCATTTATTTGCCTTTCTTTTAAAATAAGAAATAACTATTTTGCTTAAATCTCAAAAGAACTAAAGGTTCATGTTTCTTAAAGAACTATCCTTCCAGGGAACTACCTTGTTGAGATCAAGTTTTTCTGAGTTAAACTAGAGTTAAAAAGTAAAGCAAACATACCCTTTAACCAAAAGATGAGTCATGTGCCTGGACGCCCCAGCCTGTCCTAGCAAAGGTAAATATCATTTCTTGAGACTCTGGGGCATGCGCAGAAGAAAAAAATATGAAATAAAGAGACTGAAGAAATGTACAAGGAGATGGAAAGGAAGAACCTGCAGCTGGAGGCAAACGAGACCATCCTCTGAACTGTCGGGTAAGCTACTCCGAACTGCCTTACAGATGGATGGTTCCTGTGAGGCAAGTACATCAGAAGGTGACAGATCAGCATGAGGTGGACTTCCCTCTACACTAGAATTCTCTAAACGCTCACAAAGCCATCTTCAGTGGTTCGGTGGGATTACTGATTTTTAGAGTCCAAGAGAGCTACACAATCGCTTCTCTTCCATGATGGCACCCTGGCCGAAGAGTCTTCCTATTTTGTTCCATGTTTCTATGAAAATTGTATGGTAATGGGTAAAATGCCCACATGTCATTGTAGATATTTCCAAAAAGCCTAGAGATGTTAAAAATTAATAAATAAGGAAACATTTGATATTATAGCAGGGTCATGGTAATAACAAAATTAGAGAAATAATTATTTGATCGAAAATTATCCTTTTAACATAAAATGATTTTTCCTCATAACAATCAAATGTTATAAAAGGAGACAATACCAATTAGTTCTTTTATTAGCATCTCCTCAAATAAGAAGCTTTGACATTACCATCTTAATTTATAGCATTTTCCAAATCGCCTCAGAATAGGTGGCGAAGAATAGCCAGAGAAGAAATCAGAATAATTTTATAAGGGTTCTGTTCTTGCGGTTTTTGCTGTTAGCTGGAATAAAGTCCATCTATGCTTTTCAAGCTCTTGGAAGTGGAAACAGATACTGTTTGCTGAAAACTGAGAACTGGTAATCTCTTGTAATTCAACTTCCCCCAATCATCTACATGCTGATTCAGCAAAATACTTTAAGAATTTGTTTTTTCTACAATTGAAGGAACTTTTCTGGAAGAAAACGATCTCTTCAAAATCTAATAGGAAAAATATATGAACAACAACAACAACAACACCCTCTCCTGTGTAGGCTTCCTTGTTGAAGCAGTTCCTATATGAGAAATCCCAATTTGGGGGGCTGGAGGGTAGGGAGGTGGTTGGTCTAGTGGCTGGTTACCAGGGAAACTTCACATTGTTCAGGAGCCTCAGCTCCTGAACCAGCCCTGAAGCCAGTGAAATACCACCCGATCTGGAGTTTGGGTCTGATGTTAAAGACACACTATTCTGTCTGATTACAGGCTAAATTCTGTCTGGACACTCTTTGTCTCACTGTCCTATGGTTCTGTGCTGCTCAGGAAAACCAGGAAAGGTGAGTTACTTAGCAGTGAACAAAAATCAGCAGGCAAGTGCAGCGGGGATCTTTAATTTTTATGATTCAAATAGACCAGGGCAGTAGCAGCTTATAGATAAGTAGCAGCTTATCTATGAGTTGCACAAAAAAAGCTTGGATAAAAAACATGGGAAGAATCTTCAGTTTCCGTCTACCCTTCCCAGACAGTGATAATGGATTCTATTCTTTGTATCTCACTCAATGCCTAGCAGTACACAATGGATACTCAATGTATGTCAATTCCATTTTAAATTGAAGGACATTCAGTCACATGTCAATGATTTTGGTTGCTTTGATTCTAGCATTTTTCTCTGAGTTTGTAGGTAAGTTCAAAAATTTTACTGATTTATTAAGAAGAAATGCTGTCAAGTTTGAGCATATTAGAGAAACAATGTTTGCATCTGATCTCATACTCTTGGTTTGAATGAAGACTTTTTTTTTTTTTTTTGCTGAAGTATTTTTTTTTTACCACAAATATGAAACATAAAATGACCACATTAAAATATAATCAGAAATATACCCTCTGAAACATTTGAGGAGCCATATTTCAGTAGGGCAATTTGGCAATACCTATTAGTATTTTAAATTTCATGTCATTTCACTAAGCCATCTACTGCTAGGAACACACCCACCGATCCCATGGATATACAACGAAAGTATACTAAGATACAATACAAAGATGTTTATTGCAGTGTGTGTGTATACTAAATGTTTAAATTAGGATAATAGTTAAATCCAATGTAATACATCCATATGGTACAAAACAATACAGGCATTAAAAGGATGAAGTAGATATGCATCTGTCGATACAGAAACATCTTCAAAATGTATTATGCTGATTATGTGATTATGTGTGGGAAGAGGTTCTGGTTACAGGTAGAAGAGAACTCCAGCCTTATATTTTTCTTTCTGTTCTGTTTAAAATTTTCAAATATAGGCATGTGTTATTTTTACTTCTTTTGAATGTCAGCAGAAATCTTCTGGTTGATTACATTATAAGTCATCTTAATTTTCTTCTTCGTGTATCTTGATACAGTTTAGAACTTAATAAACGTTATCAAAGAAATAAGAGGTGGACTAACTAAATTACAAGTGTTTTAAAAAGAAATCTGAATCTCAAAAGGTGTAGTTTTTTATTTCAATCAACTATTACAACAAAGCTGAGATAAAGCAGTTACGATACAAACTATCAGTCTTGCTAAAACAATGGAAGACAAACAGACAAGTTCATTTCTAAAGTCTATGAAATATCCTTAATTTGGCAGAAATTTTAAGAATAGTATTACAAAAGTGGCTGTAATTATGGACTCAAATTATGGTACTCATATTTCATGAAAATCCATTTCTAAACTATTTCCTAGACTCAATTCAAATTTATTCATTATATGTTATGCTTGCTCTCATTCTTCTAAATGCTGAAATGAATAAAACAGACAAAAGAGATCAAGCACCACCATGTTTACATTCTAATGAAGAAGAAAAGAGGGAAGAGAAGATACTTATTTAAACTTAAGTAATAATTTATATATCAAGAGGGGATGTATAACAAAGAAAAATAAAGCAGTGAAGGGGCATAGGAAACCCTGGTGGGAAACTGCAATTTCAAATAAAATGGTCAGAGATCTGATTTTAATTGTAAGATGAAAAGTAACTAAAGCCATATTTCTAAATCGTTTTGAATGTGAACAGCCTTATTTAATACCAAAACATATTTTTGGCTTTCACATGATCCTTGCTTCAATTGAGGAGCCCCTAATTTTGAAAAATGCATGAGCAAAAGCTACAATTAAATTTGTAACACTCTTAAATGTTATTACTAACTTGTAAAACTAATTTTTATTGAGTGATGATTCCGTGCCAAGGATTGTTCTAAGCACTTTGCATGAATTTTCTTACTGAATCCTAACAAAAGTCTTACAAAGAGGGTAGAGTGTAACTGCTGTTTTATAGATAATGAAACTGAGGCATAGAAATTAAGTGAATGGCAGGCCTTCTGGGTGGCTCGGTCAGTTAAGTGTCCAACTCTTGGTTTCAGCTCAGGTCATGATCTCAGGGTTGTGGGATCCAGCCCCATGTCTGCTTGTCCCTCTCCCTCAGCCCCTCCCGCCACTCTAAAATAAGTAAATAAATCTTAAAAAAAAAAAATTAAGTGAATGGCACTATATCTCTTTAAATGAAAGTTACTATATTTATTACAGCATCATTTTCTCTAAATATTTAATCATGTTGCATGTTTTGTTAGAGATATAAAGATCAAAATAGCAACACTGCGGGCAGAGGTTGTTTTGCAAATTCCTTTCAACAACTCACAGATCCTCAAGGCTCCACAGCACACAGAGGGGAGTCACTGGTCAAAGTTTTCTCTGGCATTCAGCTACATCTGGATAAGCACTCTTGTGGCCTGGGTGGTAGAGTTCAAAGCATCTAGATACTCCAGCAACACAATCATTAGTGTGATCAGAAATTCAATGAAGGGATGCACCTCATCCAAGAATGAGGAGTCCTGGGCACTTAGTTGTCATGCAGTCTCAACATTACTGCCCCTCCTTAAGCCCCAGTTTCCTCATCCATAAAATGAGGGGGTTTAACTTGGAGACTTCAAAGATTCATTTCAGCTCTAACTTCTATGACTCCATAGGTAGAGATAGTTGGGCATTGAACTCTCTCTTTAGCAGGCTTCTAGGATACCAGGAAACTAAATAGAGCTTCCAGAAAAATGCTCGAAATTCCTTCCCCAGCCCCTGAAAACTATGAAAAAATGCAATGTAATTGAACGTATTGCCCACACAAAATGAGCAGTTGTTTTGAAAAGTGTAAGATTAGGGTGCCTGGGTGTCTCAGTCAGTTGAGCATCCAACTCTAGATTTCGGCTCAGGTCATGATCTCAGGTCATGAGATCAAGCCCCACATGGAGCCTCACGTGGAGCCTGGCAATGGGCTCCATGTCAGCATGGAGTCTGCTTGTCCCTCTCCCTCCCTCTGTGCTCCTCACCCCACTTGCATGCTCTCTCTCTCTCTCAAATAAATAAATCTTTTTTTAAAAGAGAAAAGTATGAGATTATTTAAGAATTTCCATTTTGGAATGAAATATTCTACAAATGTATACGACAGTACTTTGTCTTATAGCCTATCACCAACAGTTGGGAGAAACGTACTAGAACTGGAAGTTGTAACTCTAGGAATATCCACTCTAAAAATATTTAAAAGTAGGATTTGTAGTCATGAGGATATAAATTTATAGGTGTTAACTAGCCTTAAGGAAGGCAGGGAGATGCAAATGATTCCTAACATCATATCTGATTTCGTAACTGAGAATGACTTGTAAAGTTTTACTCCAAACAAGCATTTGATGTGTATAACATTCCTCTTCAGGGCTTAGAGGCTTTCAAGGCATGGCCAGACGCTCCATCTTGTATTTCATCCTCCTGAGTACTCTGATTGACAAGTGCCAACCCTGTTTCTGTGATCATTACCCATGGGGTCAGTGGTCTACCTGCTCAAAAAGCTGCAATTCTGGAACTCAGAGCAGACAGAGGTGGGTGTGAGCTATGTAGCTTGTCTTTGTGCCATGGGAAACCTCACAGACTTAGCAATATAAAAGATGCCACACTAAGCAATGAGGTGCGAGGGGAAATGTGTGTGTGTGTGTGTGTGTGTGTGTGTGTGTGTGTGTATCTCAAAGTAAGAAATCATTGAATTTGATTTGGATGTAATTTGCAGTCTTTTCCACGTAAGGTTGAAATGAAGTCTACATTTGTTCTCTCCGTAAAATCAAGGAATGTCAAAGAAATTTAAATAAGAATGTGCAATATCTTCCGTTGACTATTTAACTTACTAAGAATCACTTCTCAAGCCTTTTTTCAATCAGTGTGTAACTCTGCTTGCCTACAGTTAGTGAGTTAATTATAGAGAATTTTCTACTCATTAAACTGAGTCTAGCAGGACCTCAATTGAGCAGCACTATTAGCTATTAGCTTGATTGTTGGCAAGTACGAGAAGGCAAGAAAACTGTGTTTACTTGATAACATTTAATAATTCAGTCTTCTCACCGATTCAGACTACCTATCCCCCACGGTTTCTTTAAATCTGTTAGATGTTTCTGTTCCATGGAGATGCTCCCATAACTTGGGAAGAAAGGCATCTATTTAATGTGTTTTAATTATTATAGCTTTTTAGAGACCTATTTTAGAAAACGATTTTTACATGCGCAGTGTGAGTCTCATTAAAATCACCAACTGACTTCCTCAATAAACCATCCACCAAAGATGTTAAAGCTTTTCAGACTCCTTCACTCAAGAGTCCCTCCGTAGCTCTCCACTGCCTACCAAATAAAGCACAACAATCCATGCGGTCCCTCTCAGCCAGCACTGCCCAAGCCCATCCCACAAGCTCCACCAGGGACATGTCATGCTCCTCCGCCTCTAATCTTGGCATATGCCTTTCCTAACACATGCCCTTCCCTTTGATGCCTGGGGGAGTCACATCAATTTTTCAAGATGTATCTATTATTTTCCCTTTGAATCTTTGGCCCCACAGCACTCTGACTCTGTCTCAATCATGATACTTATCAAATTATGTTGTCATATTTTAAGGAATTTGCAGGAACTTTCTTTTTTCTTCTCTTTTCCATCTAGTCCCCTCCAGGAATTCCCTGAGGGCCAGCTTCATGGATGTGTGACCTACGCAGTCACACAGGACCACACAGAGAAGGATTCCATGCTTGCTTGGCTTAATGCTCTGCCATTAGTGTCTTAAAATTCTTAATAATTTTTTAATAAGGGGCCCCTCGTTTTCATTTTGCCCTGGGCCCCACAAATTATGAATCCAGTCCCGAGTTCCATTAAGTGGTAAGAACTACACAGATGCCAACGTCCTGATTTTCCATAAAAATCTTTCCTTTTATTCATTGTGATTAATGTTCAATGATATTTTTCTTATGGGACTGGAACCACAGTGAATATATTCATTCTAAACAGCTTTCTCCTCACTATTACAGAAAAATAGTGGTTGATCAGTACTATCTGGATAACTTTTGTGACCAGCTTTGCAACAAGCTGGAGACCAGGGAATGTAACTGGCAACGCTGTCCTATCAACTGCCTCCTGGGAGATTATGGACCATGGTCAGACTGTGACCCTTGTGTTGAAAAACAGGTAGGTGACCCATGGGCATCTTCAGGAAATCTGAATCACAATGAAAGACTTGGCTAACTTAGCAGAAATGCTCAATTTCTGAAAATAAACCATCCCAGCTTCCACTGAGGGAAAATTCCATTTAGCAATTTTTTTTTTTTTGCAAGGGCAGGGGGAGGAGGACTCATTTACATGTTTTACTATCATATGAGCACCAAAAGGAACTTCTGCCCTAATATTGACATTGTACTTACTGAGCTCCAAATTCCATTGTCTCTGAGAGCTCAGAAAGTTCCCTTTGAGAGCTCAGAAAGTAAAAACAAATGCTAGAAAATGGGGATTTCAGTCCAAGGTTTAAAATCAGACAGAAAGGAGGGACATTAATCAAAAGACTGACTCTTGGCCCTACCTCAAATTTCCCTCTCCCCACAGGAAAGTCCCTCGATTTGTTTATTGTTCCAAGCTGTAGTATTTACCCACTTTAGCTCATTCCTGTAAGGGCATTGGCCCACATAAACCCCAGTTACAGCAGTGCTGAGCATTCACACACTAGGGGAAAAAAAAGGAATTTACTTATGGAGCATCCACTCTCTGAGGAAAACTGCTCTAGCCCCTTTACTTACATCATCTTACTCAAACTTCACATCAGAGTGTGTTTTCCTACCCTGTTTACAGATGAGGAAGTTATAGCTTATTGGGGAGTAAGTAATTTTCCCAAGAATATACCTCTGATGAATAGAGGCGCTATATTTTTAACTTGGATTTTTCTGACTTCAAAGTCAGTACTTTTTGATCCTGTCCTATTCCTATCCTTCCCTGACTCCCTGTTTTACTATTCACAATTTAAAATCCTTTAAAATGTGGAGAATGTGTCTACCTTGGTTTCCATGCTGACTTCCTCATGCGGAAGAACCCCCAAATCCTTTCAAATTGATCACACTACCTTTGAGATATGAAAGTGCTGTTGTGGGGCACCTGGGTGGTGCATTTAAGTCTCTGACTCTTGGTTTCAGCTCAGGTCACGATCTCAGGGTCGTGGGCTCCAGCCCCACGTCAGGCTCTGCACTCACAGTGTCTGCTTGAAATTCTCTCTCCCTCTCCCTCTGCTCTTTACGCTTGTGCTCTCTCTCTTTCTCTCTCTCCAAAATAAATAAATAAATCTTTAAAAGTGCTATTGTTACTACCTGGAAGATTTACTGCATCAAGATACTCAGTAAATATTTGTGCATTTGATTTATTTTCATATGGTTTCAGAATTGGAAGTTTTAGAAATCCATTGTCCTGCTTTCTCATTTTACAGTTTGGAAAACTGAGGCCCAGAGAGGTGCTGACTTCTCTAAGGGCACACAATAATGGAATTGGAAAACTCATTAGTTAATTTAGGAAACATCACTGGAAGAAGAATCACTGCGGTGATTAAGAAGCCCAGTTTTCTTAGATACATTTTGGCTTTGACCCTGCCTCCAAGTTCCTCACCTTTCTCTCCTTTCCTTTCAGTTTAAGGTTAGATCCATCTTGCGCCCCAGTCAGTTTGGAGGACAACCATGTACTGAGCCCCTGGTGACCTTTCAACCATGCATTCCATCTAAGCTCTGCAAAATTGAAGAGGTTGACTGCAAGAATAAGTTCCGCTGTGACAGTGGTAATGTACACTAGAAGATGTTCAGTCTCCACTAAAAATGACCTGACTAAATAAAGTCATTCCAGTTGACTACTAGTAAAAGCCATGACAGAGAAGTCCCACCATATGTTAAGTATGGGGAGACAGAGGTGTTATGGTACCAACTGTCAAGCCATTCATGTATGAAATTATAGCTTTGAAGCTATGATCATCTTGACCATGTACCTGATCCATTTACTCTTCAAGTACTGGTGCCCAGGTCCTTACACTGTGATAAAGAAGGATAAAGACAAAGCAGGAGGAAAAGGAAGACAAGGCAGATACTCGTAAGCATTGGCTATTAATAAGTACAAATCTACAATCAGAACCAGCAGCTGAAAAGGAGTGACAGATTTAAAAGATCTTCAGTGTAGTTTATTAAGATAAGTATATTAAGATTAAGATTAAGATATTATGTCAGGGAGATGACTAGAGATAATGTCAGATTTTCTTGGGTGGTCCGTTGAATGGTTCCAAAGGTAATTCCAAAGGGAAGACTGAAAATGCTTTAAACAGTAGCAACGCTCCCTTCAAGTCCATTACTCATTCAGATATTTAAGTTTCATTAGACTAAGAATGAATATACTTGAATATACTACTTAGTCGTATCTATGCTCTTGCTAATTAATAGCTCTTCAACACCACCATTTTGAACTCTCTAAATCTGATTTCTGCACACTTTTTCAGTAAAGGTCCAGACAGTAAATATTTTAGGCTTTTTGGCCATATGTTCTTTGTTGCAACTACTCAACTTTGGCTCTACAGCATCACAGCTGCCGTACGTGGTATATCAAGAAGGGGGCATGGCTGTGTTCCAACCAAATTTTACTTATGAAGACAGGCAGCAGGTGAGTTTGGACCCTGCTTCCTGCCTTCGGCCACAGTTCACTGACCTCTTCTCTAAATAGTCAACTTGATGTTAAAATTGGAATTTCAGATGAATAAAATCCATATCATTTTTGTGTACTCTGGAATACAATGAAAAGTAGAGTATTTATAGCTAAATAGCAGATCTCAAAGTCCATAGAAAATTGACCCCAGACTTTAGATCTAATGTTTCTCTCCTCTTGGTCCTTGCTTCCTGTCTTCAGCTTTGCTGACCTTTTCTGAAAGTCGGACAAGAATGCTGGTGTCAGGATTTTCCCTTGGTGGCCCCCACACCTGCAATATGGTGGCATATGGGTAGGGAGATATACTTCATGGCTACATGCATAAGGTCATATCACAAGCTGACAAAAGAGAGAATATGAAAACAATCTTGCTGGCAATGGCTGAGTAGAATACAGATGTAGGCATTAAATCCAGAATATTAAGATAAAGGTTTAGAATTGAGGGGCAACTATTTGAAGCTTGAAGAACAGTTTTGGAACCAATTACCAGAAAGAACTCCTTTATACAATGGATGTTAAATCTGTGAAATTTACTACAGAAGGGTTTTCTTTGGCCAAAAATATTCACAAGTTTGAGAAGGCTTTAGATACATCCATGGCCCACTGATCCATAATGAGCGATTTCAGGAAAGCTAGTGGTGTAAGGACAGGTGATCTCTAGTTCATCAGCAATATATCCACAGCAAGGGATTAAAAAAAAAAAAAACCTGACTATTGAAATGTATATGCAATGTTTGGTAAGCACCTGCTACCCTGAGCTCTCCTAGTGACCAGATCCCTTCACCAGGAATCCCTAGATCTTCCCATGATCCAGGCACTAAGTGGCCGATCCCTGGCACAGATGTGGTTGGTATCCATTTTGATCAGGTGGTGCCATGGCCTACCGATTGTTAAATATTATTGTTAAATACTGAAGATTATATACTACTTTGCTCTTCTAAAATCACCCATTAATGCCACTCTCAAAAGGAATTAAAGGTTGGGTGGACCATTATTTGACTCAGTAGGATGTTTGGCCCTCAATTAACAAAGAACCATTTATCCTAAAGAGAGTTTCCCTCTTCCCTTTCCTCCTTCATGATTGCTGTTCTAGTTCCCCCAAAACTAAATATATGATTTTAATGCATACATGGATCTTTGAGAATTATCCATAAGGCTAATAATCCCCACATGCACTATGCCAATTCCTCTCTCAAAGTCCTAGTTTTAAGCATAAAGACTAGAGAATTTGTGGCTCGTTATACATATACTAAACTATTGCAGTAACACAAATCAGCTCAAGTAAATAGGAAAAACATGTACATTTCTAAATGATACATAGCTCCAGATATACATATATAGATGCATGCACTGGCTAAAGCATGGTGACTTCTGTAAATCCTCCACTATCCAAACTGCCCTTCACCTTTCCTGTTCCTTCTTTGGTATGGGATATATTTATAGCTTGCAACATCTCTCCCCTTGTGTTTCCTATTCCATTGAGTTTCTGTGGCCTGGAACCATTCTCAGCTGTGTCCTATTGGACCTATATCACTCCTGCCACACATTCCTAAACACCACTCAGAAGATGTCCTCTTGCTTTCATCCCTCCCTTTGCTAATAGGTCCTCTTCAATATCCCCAGAAGTACTGAATGCATAGAATTCCTTATATTCAAACGTATCTGGTACCTTGCTCACAAAGCTAGGCTAATGAGAACTATACCCTGCACATATGTCCCTACCTCTGCCTAATAAAATGGGATTTCCTTTTTTTTTTTTTTAGTGGAACTGTATCAAAACTTATATTTGCTCCAATTTATAAGTGCCAGTTTCAAAACTTTTTAAAAATGTAATATTTGTTCTTTTTTTCCAATGGAAAGAGCATCTATATTTCAAACTAAATTACACATTCTTTTCTGCCCTGAAAAAAGCAAACAAAACACTAGAGATGTGCTATTTTAAAAACAGAGCATCTTTCAGGTTATATCTTTGGACTCACAGACATCCGAGTCCCACAATATATTCAGTCTTGTTTGATTATGGTGCTCATAACTGTAATTCTTTATAATCATGGTCCAGATACAATACGACATTTTGAATAATCAAAGAAGGAGCCTTAATTACTTTCATTTTTCTCTACCTTCTTATTGAAGATTATTTACCAAAAGAGTTGAAACTAACTGCTTTCTGGGAAACTTTCTATTAATTAAAAAAATGTAATTCAACAGAATACCCAATATCCCCAAGCATTTCAGTTAGTCAAAATAGTTCTGCATAGCTGTAGTGAGATGCTGACCACAACTTAAAGTACTTAACCAGATCATCTTGAGTAAAACATTTAATTCAATCGCCTTGTGAGTGAGACCTGTACATAATTGTACAGATGCTAGCATCTCTGATTACAGACGAGAGGCTGGGGGACAGGAGAGGGGCTGTCATTGTACGTAAGTCATTTCGATTTCTGTAATATATCGATTTCCATTGATTCTAAGGATCCTTATGAAATTCAGCAAATTTAAAAAGGAAGGGAATTATCCAAGTAACTGGGGTTGGCACTATTTTGTAAATTCACTCACTTAACCTGCTACCTAACACTAGTACCTAGTGGTTAAAAAAAAATTGTCTTTTTAACTTGTTCAAAAAACAATTAGATATAATAAATTTTATGTTCTTAAACGTAAGATAAAAAAAAATCACATAGCATTACTCTTAGGTGTCTGGCTCCTTTTACTTAACCGAAAATTTTAGAGATACAATGACAGAATCATGTGTACGTGTGTGTGCGTGTATGTATGTGGATATTAAATTATAGGGTTTTTAAAAAAAATAAAAACAGTGACCTTGAGTTTGTTGTTCTGAATCAAAACAAAAGTCTGAACCTACTGTTGATTTTCTCCTACAGAACATGATTTCTGCAGCAAGCTCACTGTAATGGGAATGGGATTCTAGAATTACCTCTCTTATTTAAAACAATCAGCCCAATGGTGACTAAATAATTCTACAATGACTCTTGTAATCCCACAAAAATAAGGGGAAAATATCAGTTTGGCATCCGTTTCCGTATTTCCTAAATCTGTATCAAAAATAATGAAAACTTTCCCTCACCACTCTCCCTTGAAATTTAAAGCACTCACTCGTTTCAAATCTTAAATATCTTCTCAAATAATCATGTGTTGTTAATGTCGTTTCCTTTTCTTGACCAGGCCGCTGCATTGCCAGCAAGTTAGAATGCAACGGAGAAAATGACTGTGGCGACAATTCGGATGAAAGGAACTGTGGAAGAACGAAAGCAGTGTGCCTGGGGAAGAAGCAGCATAATCCCATCCCCAGCGTACAGCTGATGGGCGCTGGGTGAGTAGTGTCTCTTCATCGTTTGCGGGAGTAAAGGCATCTCAGGAGGAATGAGCTGGAAGCAGCAGTGAAGCGATGAGACACATGATTGTCCACCTTCCCCATTAACCTCTTATTACTCCCACCAGCCCTGTCTCCCACACGTGGCTGCCCTGCTCAGGCAGTGTGTGGCCATGATCCTCACTCCCATTTTCACCCTCAGTCTGTACCAGGCAATGCTAGGGGTGGTTCATAAACATGGTTTGTTTCCATTCTCATCTATCCTTCTGACAGCTCTGGGGTGAATCAGGCAAACTGGTGCCAGGGTGGATTCATTCCTGGGACTAGGTCTTGAATGGGTGAGTAACCAATCAGAAAAGCACAGTTTCCTCATCTGTATGTTGGATGACTACAAACCGATTTGAAGTTCTGTACTAAGAATTCCTAATTCGAGTTGATTTCTGTGAGAGTGCTTCAATATCATCTTATCAATGTGCAGAAATGGTTTCCTTCTTTTCCTTTCCCTGGAAGAAAACCTCAGCCCAAAATTCCCACTGATAATCACATTTCCTAAGGTTCTGATTGATGAGGGGTGACATTACAAACTCACCTCTTGTTCAGTTGATCTAGACTCTAGAGTTACAGATGGGGAGGACCACATGCTATGTGTACTTTGGCAGAAGGACCATGTGGCCCTCTGCCAACCAGAGCTGTTATCCCAAGGTTTCTCAGAAATGAGCAAAACCTGCTGGCTCGGGGACAGCCAGTCCTCTCCCCGCCTCTCCAGGGACTGAGAATTTTAAGAGCTGCTTACTGGAATCCCTTTCTAATCTGCTGGCCTTAGAATCTCTGCCCCTTCTCTAGCACATTTCTACCCAAAAAAGGTAGCCTTCTGGTTTGCTGTCCCTCTTTTTAAGTGCATCTCCCCAAGGAAGAATTTAACAAGACATACCAACATTCCTACATTGCCAGCACCAGTCACCAGGTCTTAAACCTAAAGCAAGAATCAGGCAATAATAGCATGCTCTTTGTTTTTTCTCAGGCTCAACCAAGGTACAAATGCATACACACACGTATACACAGGTACACACCTGCGAATTTGTGTGTGTGTGTGTGTGTATGTAATTTTTAATGGAATTTTTAAAGTTATAAAATATGACACATAAAGCCAAATTAGATAAAAAAAAAAAAAACCACTTTAAAAACTTAAAATATGAAAGACCATGATGTATTTGAAAGAGCAAAATATTTAAGGTCAACTTAAATACCACAGAGGGGAGGAGAAAGAACAAAGCCGAAAATTGCAACATAGTTGACTTAACTCCTAAAAGACTCCTCAGGCATGCCCTGATAGAACCACCTCCAGAAAACTATCTTCGGGCTCTCTGCTACCTTCATAGATTCCTCATGACCTGGGAGCCATTTTTTCTCAAGCCCTTTCTTGTTTGTGACAAACTCATAAGTACATTGTATAAGACAGTATAAGGTCAACAGTTTTTTACCTCATTGATCCCTCTCAACTCAGAAAACAAAAATGAATGAGTCTTAAAACACCTGTGTTTGTCAGGCTCCCATAAGTAGTCTGGAACGTTTTTTCCCAGACCAATTCCTCATACTTTCTCCGTCAACTATCCATTGATAAAAATTCAAATATGGATAAGAACAAACATCAAATTGTGCTTGCAGCTATTTGAGTATGAGATCCATGTTACAAAACCCACAGGAATCAGGCCTTTAAAAAAAAAAAAAAAAAGCTTTATTGAGGTATAATTCACATACCAGTTCTCCTCCTATGTACCTCTTTTCCTCTCACATGACCACCCTTCTCACAATGCTCTGACACCAGAAGTGGCGGGGGGGGGGGTTCCCCCAAGTCAATCTCTGTGACACCAACTGGGTATCCTACAGTTTGACTCAATTCTGACACTATCTACCTAAAGGTAGTATCAGATGCCACAGGTTAAGGGCTCAGTCCCACAAGACCAGCCCCCCTCTGATGCTAATCACAAGTCCAAATTGTCACCTGTGATTCTGACACCTAGGAGGTTTTCAGGACCCCCTCCTCTTTGCTTTATTTGATAGAATGGCTCACAGAACTCAGTAAAACAATTTACTTACTGTTGTTAAAAAACAAAATTCAACAGAGTAAATGAAGATCTAATTGGCTTTATTCAATGATTCGTGAATCAGGCAGATAGAAAAGAGCTCTGAGGAGCTATACAAAATGGAAGACTTTTATGGGCAGAATGAAGCAGAGCAAAGAAATTTCTGCGAAGAGTGGATTATATCAGGCAAGGTCACCTTCCTTTGAGGGAAGGCAGGGGTTGATCAGGCAGATTACCTCACTAGTGCTGACCAGATAATTCCACATGGCTGTTTAAAGGTCACATTCTTGGAAGAGGCAATTAAGAACTGCAATTAGGTGAGGCATTAGGCTTGCTGACATGAAGCTTAGCCCAAGTGACTCCATTTTGTTATTTCTTTCTTTTTTAAAATACTGTTTACCAGTTTATTATAAAATGATGTAAAAAAGAATACAGATGAACTTCCAGATGGGAGAGATTAAGTAAGGCAAGGTATGTGGGAAGGGGCGTGGAGCTTCCATGCCCACCCCCAGGCATACCATTCCATGTGTTTACCAACTCAGAAGCAATCTGAACCCCACAGTTATATGATTTCTATGGAGGCTCCATCATGTAGGCATGATTGATCATTGATTCCATTTCCAGCCCCTCTCCCTTCTCTGGAGATGGGAGATAAGGCTGAATATTCTAAGCTTCTAAACATGGGTTGGTCTTTCTGATGACCAGCCCCCACACAGGAGCCTACCAAGAGTCAACTCATTCGAACAAAAGACACTCCTATCACCCAGGAAATTCCAAGGGATTTAGGAGCTCTGTGTCAGAAACTAGGGTCAAAGACCAAATATTACAACAAAAGATGTCCTTAGTGCTCTTATCACTTAGGCAGCTACAAGGGTTTTAGGAGCTCTGTGCCAGGAGCTGGGGAGCACAGACCATTATATATATTTTCTATTATCTTATCATATATAAGCCAGCATTATCAAACTTTCCACAAAACTTTTTTCACAGAATACATATTCATATCTATAAGAATTTAGAAATCTATTGGAGCATCTTGGAGAAGTTTTTCATCTACCACAAAACAATTTCTTAATTTCCATAATTTCTTCAATATTTGACTTGTGCTAAGCTAATGTCCTTCAGTTTCATCATTTGTAAAATAGGTGAAATAATTGTATCTATAACTGTATCACATGGTTATCATAAATATTAAATAACTATAATAGTAACATTAAATATAGATCAGACAGCTTGATATATGTATATGTATAAATGTGACATATGCATATATGTATAAATATATGTGTATATTTACTATATATATACAGATAGTAAATATGTATATTATACATATGTAATGTATGTAAATATACATATATTAAATATTTATATAAAAATACACATAGTAAACAGTATGTAAGCATTTGTTAAATAAATTTAAATATGAGTTATTAATAAAAACAGTATCATTACAATTTTATTAAAATACTGCTATTACTATTTAATTATTAGCTCTCTATAAGAATTCCTTTACTGTATCACACTGAAGGAAGTGAACCCAGAATAGCACTAATTATGTAATAATTTATTTTATAATCTGCTTCCAAAGTTTGTACTGGTGTGGTAAGTCATGAAATAAAAATAAACCTAAATTTTATTTCATGCTGAAAACCCAGAACAATTAAGTGAGTGGAATACGGAGAATCTAACAGAGCCAGAGGGGCTGAGTTTTGACTTCCAGCCCTTTCCGGCTGCCTCACCATAAACTAGAAAAAAATGGGCTTTTCTTCAAGTCATTTGTCATGAGTCAAAAATGTCTAAGAAAGGAGTTTCTTTCATATAAGTATGGTAAATTTTAAAGATTGCTCTACATCTACTGAATTCTTGAAAATTACTTTGTTTGCAGGTATCATTTTCTTGCAGGAGAGCCCAGAGGAGAGATCCTTGATAACTCTTTCTCTGGAGGAATATGTAAAACTGTCAAAAGCAGTAAAGCAAGTAATCCATACCGTGTTCCAGCCAATTTGGAGAATGTCAACTTTGAGGTATGACAGCCTATCATGGCGGCCCTCCAATGCTGATAGTGATTATAAATTAAATTTCCAATAAAAAATTACTGATGAATGAAGGGACAGAATACAAAGGTAATGAGCATTTTAAATCACCTATTATGGGTTGTTGTTTAACCCTTCCACAACCAGTGAGGTCAGTGTTATTATCATCCCTTTACAGATGAAAAAACAAATGTAACCAATTTGCCCATAGTCGAACAGCTTGTAAATCAGGGATTAGAGATTCAAGGTCAGGTTTCCCAAACTCCAGAGTCCATGCTTTCTCCAGTGAACATTTAGCTGTACCTTCTCCCACACAGATAAATAGTTTGCTTGATTCCAAATATCCTCCTACCATAGCTAGTTCTCTCAGGTAACCACAATAGTTAGACGTAAAAGAGCTTCTTAAACAGTTAGACATAAAAGAGCTTCTTAAAACATCAAGATGAAGCTAAGGGTTACAGGGGTAGTACTTCTTACCTTTCTTCCTATTTTATTAGTTGATTTGGTTTTCTGTTTGTTTTCCTAAGTGTAATGAGTGATATACTACATACTCCCAAAATCTAGCCCAGTGCCTTACACACGATAAGTGCTCCAAAATTGTTCAACTAAAGTAAACAATCGATTTCTTTCCATTTATGATAAGAGAAACAGGAAAGACAGGATTTTAATAGTAACATCCAGGCATACAAATTTGACATGCTAGAGAGAATTTCAGGGAGTCCAATGATTTCTGAGACTGCTTTATTAATAGTATAACTTAGGCAAAAGTCATTCAATCCTTCCTTTAGAAAACCTTTTACATATATATATAAATATAATCAGTTTTCCAATTTGATCATCTCAATTTAAAGCCATCTAATATGTATTAATGGGCATAGGGAATGCCCTTGGGGCCCAACCGCCAAATTCAAACACTTTCTGGGAGACTGACCCTGAGAAGTCCGATCTCTGCCTGCAGATAGAAGTGACAAGGGCAATAATCGACCTCTGACCAAGTAAAGAAACTCCCCACTATCTCCCCACAGATCCAGATGCTAATTCCAGAGGGCCCACCACCACCAAGGGAGGTGGAAAAGGTCTCATTGGTATGCTACATAGGAACTCAGTATTACATTGTTCCAAAGAAATAGTAATTCTGCCAATAATAGCATTACTCTTGAGATGTACTGAATAAACGTTGGAGACAGAGCTAACACCCAAACATTTACATATAATACAGTTATGTTGGAGGATATCTTCTAGTGCCTAAACAACCAACCCATACGCTTACTTTTAAAATACAATAATCCTCCCCCCCACCCGCCAAATACTGCCTATATTCTCAGCAAGCATCGATTTCACATACTTTTACAACTTTAACATCTTAAACTCAGCTCATGGGATGAGGGCAAATTTGGGCAAATTTGTTATCTAAACATTTTATACTTAACAGTTTTGAAAGTACTTGCTTATATTGTTTTACTCAATTCCCATAACAACCTTCCCAGAAAAATAGAAGATTGTTTATATCCATCGTACCAAAGGAAGATCCAAGTTAGACAACTTTCTCGGAGTTATGCAACAAGTAAATGGCACATCAGAATTAGAACTCCTGACTCCTACTGCAGGGCTGCTTGAGCTAGATAAGACCTTGACAGTAATAGCAAGAAAGACATTAACAACCGGGCCCCATGTGCCTTTCCTAAACTGTCGTTTAAAAGGTATTACCTGTGATATTCACCAATGGTGTGCTAGAGCTCGCTCTTCCAGCTTACAAGAGTCACTTGTTAAATTTTCAGGAACTTTGCGAGCCAGTTTATAAACATAGCCATTACTAAATATTAAATATATAATCTTTTAACTAAATAAAAATACTAAAAACATAGGTGATAATTATTCAAAATTATCAATTCTCCGTTATTTTGCTACATTTTCCCATCTATGCGCTTGAGGTTACTTACATCTATTGTATCTGTGTTATGAAAATGCTTTGTAAAAATTTGCTACCGTACATCTCTTTCCAAGTTTGAATTAAAAGGCACCACACAAGTAGCTTGAATCAGCTATGGTAGGAATAGATACACCATAACCAAGGGCAAGTGCTATAGTAAATCACAGGTTATCCCCCTCCCAGAGATTGGTTTGTAAACATTTACTAGCAGACCACTGGATCCACCCACATAACTTGGTAACCCAAGTCTGGGTGGCTAGGTAGATCAGGAAATACAGCCCAAAAATCCTCATTCAGAATAAAAGAGACCCCTTTCATTATCAATGTTGATCAAAATTTGTCAAACCTTAAGAAGCTACCTGAGTTGATCTCTAACTATATGTTGTTGAGTTTTAGGTAATATTCAAGTGCTGAGGAAGGTAAATAACCAGATCCAAGGTCACAAGAGACTGGTTGACTTTTCACTGATCTCCATATTATTTTGTTCATGCTGTTAGCAGGCAGCCATGCAAATCTAAGCTGTACCTTAATGAAAACAACAGAGGAGGAGAAATTCAGCAGGCATCTGACTTCCCTTCTCCTATAGTATTGGAGTTCATTAAGGCAGATGAAATAATGGGCTGGCTGGTACAGAAAGATGAGAGGCTCTTGAAAGCAAGGGAAGGGAAGGAAGGCATTGGATAGGAAGTCAGATTAGAAGACCATAGGAAGAATTCCGCCCCTCAGGGATTGCCCAGCTGCTAACTGCAGAGCTCAATCACCATATGATTCCTGCATCAGCCCCCAGAGTGGTCCCACTTACTCAGGAATACGCCTCTCTTTTTCTAGGTGGTGCTGCTTTGCTTCTGGCTGTGTGCTAAGCATTTGCTGTCAGCCGCAAAGCGCAGAGTGTGGTTACCACTAGATTTTGATTCTTAGCAAGGCACTGACCTACCTAGACATGGCCTCTTGCTGCAACCCAAAGCTATGAAAACCTTCATAGCTCTGCAATCCCTCAAATCCTCCCCAAATCCCTTGTGAAATCCACAACTTCAGGTAGTGTCTCTAACCCACACAGCACAGGAAACCAGGTGCCACCCAGTCCTCTCCAACCCCCCAGTCCCTCTATCTCGCCTCTGCTCCTTTCTACAAACCCATCTCCTTTCTTTAAACTCCAAAAGTAAAAGTGTCAATGCACATTGAGTCATAGGTCATCAGCCCACTGGATCTACAGTGAGGATGGATGGGCTCAGCGATGTATGTAATGATATGTAAATGAGGATTAAAACCATTTCCCCAGAGTTTGGTTAACATCTCTTCCTGGGAAAATCTATACTTTCAAAAGTTGCCTTGGCTTTCTATCATGGAACAGCATTCCCATCATCTCTCTCTTTCCCTCTCTCTCTCTCTCTCTCTCCCTTCCACATATCTGCTCAGTCAACAACTTCTGTGAACTTACTTCCTAAATATCTTTCAAATGCCCTGGTTTCTCTCTACCCAACCACCACTCCCCTGGACCTGGCCATTATTCTGTCTCATGTGGCTTATTGCAACAGTTTTTGTAACTGCTCTCCTCGCCTCCACTTTATTAACTCTAGTTAACGTGATCTTTGCAAAACACAAAAATGATGGCAACACTCTCAATTTTTCATTCAATTAGTATTTTTAAGGAACCTATTACATGCAAAATCTTCCTTTAGATGTCAATCCAAATACTCTCTCAGGGCATGCAAGGCCCCGCCCCAGTTTCCCAGTTCAATCTAATTTTTCAGCCCTGCTCACCCATAAACCTGTTCCTCCACCAAGTTAATATACATGGGCAGATTTTCTCTGAGCTTCTGCCCAGGATACCTGAGCCCTCTTCCTTCCATGCTAATATTTTTTTTCCTTTAAGCTGACACAGCTTTTCTTGTGTGAGAGCTAATTCATAAAACAAAATATTTGTAGTTTGAGCTTTTTAGAGAAATGGTAACGAAATGTCAGCAGCTATACTTAAATATGATCCTATTGCTTCATTGCTAACCGAGGAGCTTCGTTTGTGGGCCCTTTAAATGCTAACTAGCACTGTAGTATCTGAAAGTAACACTGAACTTTTGACTGTATCTTACTGTTGAGCAAGACTCTTCTGCAGCTGGGTTATTTTGTCTTTCCTTCACTAATCGTACAAGCTATTTGACTGTGGCATGCAGTTTGCCTCACAGTGCATTTTAATACTGAATATTTTAAAACAAGAAATTTTCCCATTGCAAACCAGACAAGCATCTTTAACATAAAGTACTCTTCAATAAATTTACTTTGCAACTTCTTTTTTTTAAATTCATCCATTGTCTCTTTTTACCAGCATAACCATAACAGGGATTTAACTTGTACTTATCCTGCTCCACTCCTAGTTCAAGCCAAGCTCCACTGGTTGTTTTTCTCCTCTTCCCACGCCCCTTCAGTGAAGGCTGATAACCACTTGCCAGGCAGAACCAATCGATTATTTGTCTGTCCCACAGACATAGCCAGTAGAGTGCCGATGTCCAATAGCTAGAGGAGGCTAAGTGGGTGGGAATGGAACCAGAGCAGGCTAGGACAGGATCTGTCCTCCCCTTTTATAGGCCTCAGTTTTCTGGAAGATACCTTCAATTAGTTGCAAAGAACGTCAAATTCACAAGCAGACTAAAAATAGCCCTTGTTGCTTATGACCCTGTTCAGTCTCAGTTTAGGAGTCGTTTCCTTGATGAAAACTTACCCTGGAGTGGCCTCTGGGTTTTACTGGTTATTTATGCCAATCCCATTAGCAGCACAACACTTCCCACATTGAATTAAACGTCGGTGATTGTTTTTCTCCCTAGCTAAACTATTGACTCCCTGAGGACAGGGACTAATTTTTCCTTTATATCTAGCAAAATGGGTCTTCAACAAATATTTATTGAATGCATAAAGGCATGAAGGATCATTGCATTAGATCTTAACAAGTAGCTCTAATATTTCCTAAGTTATGTCTTATTTCATATGGATTTTTCTCCAGGTAAAAACTGAAGAAGATGATTTGGAAACAGATTTCTACAAGGACTTAATTCATCTTACACAGAAAGACAATCAACAAGATTCAATTTCGGGGGAATGGCACAGCAGTTTTCATATACCAATTTTTTATTCCTCAAGGAAAACTCAAAGCACCACCCATAACCGTGCCTTCAAACAAGCCATTGAAGCCTCCCACAGAAAGGTAATCAAAATGGTTCCCAATCTGTTTATTCTTTTTGAAAAATTAATGCCAAGTCCAGCAATCATGCAATGAGAAGGGGAGAGTTTTTTTACATCAAATCCATAGGATTTCTTACACAAATTTAAATAGATTGACCTTGTTATATCCAATTTCAGAAGTTATAGAGGTAATACATATAATGATGCATATATTTGGCTGTATTTATGGTTGTGTTCTCTTTAAGTTTTCTTTGTCTTACTGTTTTAGGTGTATTTTTTATAAACCACATATAACAGACCTTTGCTTTTTAAACATAATCTGACAGGCCTTTGCTAGGGAAATTTTGCCTTCTTTGATTTAATATACCCACTGAAATAATTGATCATATTTCTTCCATTTTTAATTTTTCTTACTCATTTTATTTTCTTGCTGTTTCCTATTTCTTTACTTTTGCTGTCTTTGTCACATTTCTGTTTACTGCTTTTTGTCCTTTTGGTCATTTTGGAAGTGCTACTAAACTTTTAAATTCTGCTTGTGGTTATCTTTCTTTAATTAACAAGCATAATTAAACCTATGTTTTTCTTTTATCACATGATGGGGGCTAATATCTATAGGCCCCAAAAGATGTTTTACTTCTCTACACCTCACGCCTACTATCTCCTTGAGAATGTATCTACCTTTCTGGCCCCCCACCACTATCATTACAGGCCTCCAAAACCTCAGTTTTACTGAGATAGTTCAAAACCTTTGTGTTCCCTTCCTTAGGATTCTTTTGTGTTCATTTTTATATTACGCATGTTAGTTTGTATTTTATTCTGACTCTTGTCTTCTCTATTTAAAGATTCCTTACATAACACTTATAAATTCCAAGTTCATAGTCTGTATTTTACATTTGTGTTATATTTTATATATTATATGTGTGTGTGTGTGTGTGTGTGTGTGTGTGTGTGTGTATACATTTACTCCCTAAATCCTTATATATCTAAAATGCCTACATTTTCCCTGAGCAATAAAGGAATATCTTGGCCAAATATAGGAATATTGGATCATAGTCTTCTTTTCTTGGTAGTTGATGGATGTTATTCCACTATCTTCTACTTTTCATTGTTGCATAGGAAAAATCACATGCAGAGCTGATTTTCTTTCTTTTATTTTCTCTGTCTGGAAATTTATAACTTTATTGTTATTGTTTAGAATTTAGGTTGTATCCAAGTATTAGACTTCTTCCATTAATCTTGCCAGGATCCAGTGAAATTCTTTCAATATGTAAAGATACATCTTTATCCATTAACCTTTCTTCTTCTGTTCCTTTTTCTTTTATTATTTGTATATGAAAACTCCTGGACATGTTTTCCAATTAAGGGGATAGATTTCTATTAGACATTTTTAGACATTTACAAATCTCTTTTAAAATAGTATCTATTCCTCACTACAACCACCACTGTGTACTATTTGTTTTTTCCAAAGAGATGAATGGGAAGACTGAGCCCTGAATCATAGAACCTAAGGGGAGAGGTGAAGAGAGTTGCCAACACTGGAGCGGATGGGACCAGCAGCTGGAGGGCACCATTTTGTGGTTCTTCCTGCCTTTACCATAGTGCTTCTCATATTTTTATTTATTCACCCATTCATACACTTACATAAATAAGAGATTTTATAGCACTTTATCGATAATTTTCCTAGGCATTTCATATATCTTCAAAAGACCGCTAAGAGGGAATCAGAGTAGATATTTTTAATAACATTTTACAGATGAGTAAATTGAAGCCCATACATTTATTTTTAATGCAAGAAATATTTATCTGGTATCTACCATGTGTCAAGTACTACACTAAAGTCCACGAAGCTAGGTGGTTCCTGTGATCTTACAGTGAGTAAATGCCAGAGTTGGGCATTGAAATCAGTTTGTCTGATTTTTGCCCACTGTTCATATCTACTACATTACACTTCAAGCTATCTGTTTATTCATTCATTCATTTATCCATAATTTCAACAAACTGTGAAAAGAGTAAAGCTCTGGTGATATGAACACATAAAAGAAAGAAGAGAGAATAAAATAGATTCCTTTTATAACATAAATTATTAGTGCGCTTTAGAATGGGCTATAGGTAGCATAGTGTCGCTCAAACTTACCAAATTATATTCTTTTTCCTTTTAAGTTTTTATTTTAATTCCGGTTAGTTAACATACACTGTTATATTTGTTTCAGGTGTACAATATAGTGATTCAACATTTCCATACATTACCCGGTGCTCATCACAAGTGCCCTCCTTCATCCCTGTCACCCATTTCACCCATCCCCCCCACCTACCCATCCCATCCCCCACGACCATAAGTTTGTTCTCTATAATTAAGAGTCCGATTTTTAATTTGTCCTTTTTTCCCTTTGCTCATTTGTTTCATTTCTTAAATTTCACATATGAGTGAAATCATATGGTATTTGTCTTTCTCTGACTGACTTATTTCACTTAGCATGATACTCTTCTAGTTCCTTCCATGTCATTGCAAATGGCAAGATTTCATTCTTTTTTATGGTTGAGTAATGTAAATTGTATTTTTTCTCTTCCAAGATTTCATTTAAATTCAAGTTAGTTAACATATAGTATAGTATTGGCTTCGAGAGTAGAATATAGTGAGTCATCACTTACATATAATATCCAATGCTCATCACAACATATGCCCTCCTTAATGCCCATCACCCATTTAGCCCATCCCCCCCCGCAAATTATATGCTTAAAACAAGTTGGAATCAGAATTACTAGGAAGTAAACATATACATCCCATGGCCCTTCTTTTCACTTACTGATTCTGAATATCTGTGGTTGGGCGTGTGATTCTGGTTTTTTTTTTTTAAGTCTCCCAGCTTTCTCTAATGTCATATTCAGGATTGGAAACAACTGCTTAAAAATATAGTCTATAATGAGCAGGGAAATGGAGATGTTCAAAGAGACATAGATATATACATCAGTTTCAGTGTTAAGATTTGCTTCACAAAATGGTTTATAAATATTTCAGACATGCTAGAGATCACTCGTAAAACCCTTATCTGTGGATAAACAGCTGTTATTTGACCCTCTAATAGTCTGCCCCAAAGTGGAAACATTTTAGGCTATTCACAGTATCTGTTGGAACTTATGAAACTGCTGATATACAACCATTTTTTTACTTACAAAATTGTCAACTTCATCAGGTTGATCTTCAACATTTTTGATCAGATCTCCAACATTTTTGATCAGATCTCCACAGAATAAGGAAATCTCAGGTTAAGTAAAAAATGCTGCTGCAACCTTTCTTAGTCTTCAAATAGTGAAAACAAGGCACCCCACACTTGAAAATCAATCCAAGTCCTTCAGTGGAGCTTAATGCTTTATTTATTTATTATGTCAGTTTCAGATCTGACTAAACATTTTTTGGGCAGATAATCTATTTCAAAGTCAAAATACCAGTTTTCTTGGTAAGAGTCAATGCTTTTCTGAATTACTTTATGACGTTGAACCCACAAAAAGGTGGTGAAAATAAAGCAAAATCTCACAGAATGTTGAAACAGATCATACATGGTTAAAAACCTACTGTCATGTCACTTTTAGTCTAAAATAGCCAGTTTTAGCCATCGTGCACTTGATCAGTGTGTGTACATGTGCTGAGTTGAGTTACCAAGGTTTTACTTGTATTTTTTACAATTTAGTTTGTAAACAACCTGGAAATTTTGAGCCATCCATTTCAATGCCCGTGTCCAAACAGGCATTTCAGATACTCTGGAAGTGAGTGTGCTTCTTACTAAAAGTAGAATATCCATCCATCTTTCCAAAGCCATGGTTCTAAAAATTCAAGTATTAAACTGGAAAAAGAATTAACGGACACTGAAAATGTAAGCTCCTCAAAGGGATGAACTTTGTCTACCTTGTTCACGTCTGTTTCCACAGCATCTGAGGTAGCTGAGCAATAAATGTGTTAAAGGCAAGAAGGGGACAGGGGTGGGAAAAGGTAGGGGAGAGAGAAAGGAAGAGAGAAGGAGAAGTGTGAATGGTGACTCTTCAATCCTTGTGATTATTTCTTGTCTTTTGTGTTAGCAGCCATTTTATGCTATAATTATAGCACACAGGAAAATAGCTATTTAATAATTTACAGCTACGATAAAGTTCTTTTGCTAAAATATGCTCCTCTCTCTGCTATTACTCAAACACTACAATTTGCTAAAATTGAGAGGTAGATAAAGGATATAAATTTTTTTAAAAGAACAGTATATGTGGGTATACTCATAAAACTCAGTGGATATATAGAAGGACAATTTAATGGAATGAGATTTGGGTATAATACCAACCACCAAATCATAAATTAACCTGACATAACAAGAAATGATTAAAAAAAAAAAGAAAACCCAAAAACCCTCAAACAAATATTCCTATTTATGGGTAGAGGAGAGAGAATATAAATAATGTTGTTTAATTTTAACCCTAAGTAATTTTGAATCATAACATTTTGGAGTTGAAAAGCAGTGTGGTGTGTCACCCACGGCACAGCTCTCCCCTGTGCCCCAGATGACATTTCACAGACACCTCAGGCCTCAGAAATAGAAATGCCTTTTCCCAGTTTGGGACAAAGCTGTGACTTGAATCTCAGTTGCATAGCTTTCAATTAAAAATTTGTGCAATCCTTTTTCAATGTTTTGCATTAGCAAGGCTTTCGAAATAAACACTCAGTAGGGACACAATCATGATTGACACTCAAGAGTGAAAGATTTACTTTTCCAATCATTGATCTCTTTTTGGTAGATCTGTCTACAAAACCTAGGCCTCGGTCACACAGTTCACGTTCCTGAGATAATCTTATCTGTTCAGCACTGTGAACGTCTCAGGAAAAAGTCCTGGGAAATACAACAAAAATTCTAATTTTGTGTGTGAGAGCATGCCACGGAGAGTTAAAGTTGTTAGCACGCTATGGTTAGGATGAAGCTGGTGATAAATAGATGACATTTAAAAGCTTGACACTTCAAACGTTCATTACCTTTAATCATCTTGGGTGTTTTTTTTCTTTTCTTTTTTTCTTCTTTTCTCCTCTTCCATTTAGGATTCTAGTTTTACTAGGATCCATAAAGTGATAAAAGTCTTAAACTTCACAATGAAAACTAAAGATCTGCAGCTTTCTGATGTCTTTTTGAAAGCACTTAACCACCTGCCTCTAGAATACAACTTTGCTTTGTATAGCCGGATATTCGATGACTTTGGGACTCACTATTTCACCTCTGGCTCCCTGGGTGGCGTGTATGACCTCCTCTACCAGTTTAGCGTCGAGGAACTCAGGAACTCAGGTAAGCTTTTTGCAGCCCTCCCTTTTTTTATCAACTTGATTCGATTGCCTGCAATTCATTTTTCTCTTACTCTATTATTTTAATTCTTCCTTATCGACTTTTAGACTCTGCTTTATTTCCAAAATGATATGAAGAACAACCAAAAGGTATACACTCAAGCAAATAAAATAAAAATAGAAAATTAGAACAAAAAAGAAGGAAAAATAAATATACTTGACCTCTTTGATTGGACATTAGGTTTGTTTCTGAATTTCCTGACACCTGGGAACATCATAAGCTACACAGTAGTGATAACCTAAAAGAGAGATGCATGCTATTATCTCAAGAAAAAATGAAATTTGTCCTGGAATTAAACTCTAAAAGACAATTTACTTATAGCATTTTTATAGGAGATAATAATTTTATAGAAAAATAATTATAGGAAATTCACTAGCAGTCTTTTAATGATTTTTCAGTAAAAGCCAAGGGCGTAAGATAAAAGAACAATTAAGGACTTGACCAGGGACTAAGTTAATGTGGGCTAGATATGTACCTACTGGTGATAAAACTTGAAGCCAGATGAGCAAGTTTTTGAGGAAAGTTTGCAACTTTATACTTTGGGATATAATCAGGGATATTTTTCTGCTTACATATAAAATAACAATATAGGCCTTGGTTTATAAATAAATCTTGGTTTCTTAACTGTTACCTTAAATTGCCAATTCTAATTATTAACACAGCTTAAGCACCTTTAGATAAATTTGTTTTCAGACTCCTTTGTGAAATGACACAGGGCCCTTGTGATGATTCTATCATGTGTCTCTTAAGGACATGCTTAGGAAACTGTATGGTAACCAGAACTCAACTGACCAATTACACCAGATAAATAAGAATTCTTGATCATGTGACTTTTATACAATAGAAATCAGGGGGTGCCTGGGTGGTACAGTTGGTCGAGTGGCTGACTCTTGGTTTGGGTTCAGGTCATGATCTCAGGGTCCTGGGATCGAGCCCTGCGACCAGCTCCACACTCAGCCTGGAGTCTGCTTCAAGATTCTCTTTCTCTCCCTCTGGCCCTCCCCATGCTTTCTTTCTCTCTCAAATAAATAAATAAATAAATCTTTAAAAAAAGAGAGAGAGAGAGATCAGGAATTTATTTAAAAAGACAACATCAGTCCAACCCTGGGGTCAAGAGAGTGTCAATCCCTTTCTTACATCTCATGATGGCAAATACTAATGTTTCATGTGGCTGCCCTCAGTTATTCCAAATTTTAAGTGACTAGATATCCCTCATGGTCTACTTTCCTAAGAGAGAAGATGGGATAAGTGTCTTTGAGAAGGACTTTCAGTAAGAGAGCCTAAAAAATTTTTACCTGACAGAGTTACTGAAATCCAAAAGATTTATGCTGTGCTGGGCTTTCCACATTGCCTAACCCTAATGTTCCACTGGAGCAATGTTTGTATGATGAATTTAGTATCTTCTGCCATGAGAATACCACATTAATGCTGAGCAAAAATGGTTGGGGGGAAAACCCTTGATTGTTTTCATCTCACCCCTGGGATGAAATTATTTTGGTCACTTTCTGCTGTAGCCCAGAGAATAGTTTCTCATTTGATCAGCTACACTCATCATGCATTCAGAGCAAAGCCTCTAAAGGCTTAGCGATCAGGTCAGTTAAAGAACTATGTGAATCTTTAATCAACCATCCAGGATTTTAATAGTTAAAGACCCATGATCAAAATGAAGTGAGGAGCTATACTTTCCTATTGAAATATTCTCACCTTCCATCTCTTTCTCTGTAAATAGAGGTAGAAACAGGTGCACATAATAAGGAAAAGAAGGGAGTTTGAGGTGTGATAGGAAACTGGAAATATATGACCATAGATACCTACATACTCATATACACACATACATATACATATATATCTATAAAACACTTATATACACTTTGTAGTGTATATATGTATATTCAATTAAATATATTTCTATATTTAATATTTGTATATGTAATACATGTTCTTATATTCAATAAGTATATATATATATATATATACGCACATATATATTTCTCTGTGTCACAATAATAATACTGGTACACAGTTTTAATTGTGGTTAAGATGAAGCACACCCAGACAGAAACAAATCTTAATAAAATGGAATTCTCTGGTGGGTATGCCTACCTGTTTTTGCCCACTCTCTAGATGAATATATATTCTCGCCTCCTCCTCTCTCTTTTCCATTTCTTCTTTCTTTGTTTAACCGTAAGATAGAACTAGAGTATAGGCTTAGGTTTTATTTGCTTTATTCAATAAGAATTGTATCCCTTGTCATTAATTTCAAAAACATGACCTGACTATTCTGTAGTACTTTTTCTCCCTCAAGAAGAGGAAAACAAAATTAAATTGCTTTTTATTTGCATTCTTCATTTATTCCTCTATTGTTCAATGTCCCATAATCAATTTAAAAGCTTGAATAAAAGTTGACATTGCTTCAGTGTGCTAGGTGAAAAGAATTTCAGAAATACAGCAAAAACATTAAACAAAATATCGTAATATGCAAGATGGTAATTTTAAACTCCTTTTGTTGAGAAGTCATTTCTTACTCTAAACTAGAGAACAATTACAGGCCCCACCATTTATCCGTATGACATTTTTGACTAACGCTGTTGACCTTCGCCCCATCAGAGTAGCTGAGGACATTTCTGAAATACTTGTCCCTGTGCTACATCAGAGGGACACTCAGGTTTGAGAGGCCAAGTGCTGCAGCATCCAGCAAATGGGTAGAGGTCAGAGAGCAAGCTACAGGAAATGCAGGGGAAGAAAGACTTATACAGAAATTCACCGATAAAGCCTTGATATTTTAATCACTGCGTGACTGGCACTGTGGCTCATAAGAGGGATTCATCATTCAAATCTTCCAAGATTCTCCGTTAGCCCTCAGAAAATGAAATTAACTAAGTTGATAGTCAATTAATTATGTTATAGTTAATAAATTGGACACATAAAATTTAATTTTCATTTATAAATAATAAAAACCTAATGAAAAAATTTAAAAAGGATGGGAACGATGCATCAAATTCCTAACCTGGACTAAACATTGGACTGACCTACTTGTTAGAACATTACCAGAAGAAAATGACTCATTTATTCAGCCTCCCCAAAAAAGAAAACCAGACCTTTTCTTTTCTTTTCTTTTTTTTTTTTTTTGGTTAGAGTTACAAATGCATGGTAAACTTGTAAATATGAGGGCTTTAAACTAAGAATTTTTCACTGCCAACTTATACTGCATCTCTTCAAATGTGTCAAACTATTGAAAATACCATGAAGTAGGCAGACCCCATCCCCTTCTACCTGGCCTCATTTCTCAGTGAAATGTGCCGTTAGAATTCAATTTCAACATCACACCCAAACTGTGCCTCAAGCTCTAAAAACACTCCTCTGCTGATTGTAATCTACACCCCTAAATATCAGGATTTGATGAACTACTTTGCTTTAAGGTACTTTAGGAGCTGATACAGCTCTGTCTCTTGTGTGCTTGTGTTTTGCGAGGCAGTTTTTAACTAACAATCAAAAAACTGAACTCTTGTGTCAACTATACTTCTATTTAAATAAATTCCATTAAAAACAAAAACCAAAATCTGGATTCTAATTTTGGTGTTTGAGGTAGCAGGTCAGGAGGCCTAGGAAGCTGTTAAGAAAAAGGAAACATTGATTCTCTTCAAATTGTCCCGGATAGGCGGCACCAAGTCAGCCTACAAATAGCCAGACCTGTTTCCCTGCACTGTGTCGCCTCGATTTTGAAGTCATTGAGAATACAGGCAAGGGTGGGAGTGGGAAAGAGCGACTCAGAGGCCAAATTCTTCAACAAATGATGCTTGGAGGTTTGGTAAAAAGCAAGAACAATGAGGACTAAAGACATTAGAACCCAATGGCCTGAGCCTTGGAGCACCAGGGTTTTGACAAGACTTCCCATCCTGTGGCAGCACTGGGAACCTAGGAGGATATCAACGCCAGCTCTCCAGGGCTGGGAATGAAGCAGTATCCACCTCCCTCGCAGACAACAGGAGAAACAAGGAGTACAGGCTTGAATGAAGATAAGGAAGAGAATAGTCAGTGAGGACACTGAGAAGAGTTCATAGGTCAGCAGGTCAGAATTTCTGAGAGAAAATAAAAGGGTTTTGGAGGTACAGGTGGAATGAGCAGCTGAGTCAGGGGAGACAAGTATGAGGATGAGTGTTCAGGGAAGGAGGGATGAGCAACAAGATTTCCATTTTAAGTGATGACCGGGGAATAAATGAGGTGGACTCAGGCCTCACAGAATCAGCTGTGGCCCAGAAAGAAGGCCTGACAGGGGCACCACACAGAACATGTGTTCATCTCTTCATCTGCAGGGTGATAGAGTGGCTGTGGCCAGTAGGACAGGCAAGCTTTGAGGCTCCTTGTGTGTAGGCAACAGGGAGAGGCCCACATGAGCCCCATGGGATGGGAAACAGCCACCTTATATTTGCTTCTTAGGGCCAGCGCTGAAGGGAGAGACAGCAGGGACTCTTAAATACTTCCTCTGTTCAGGACCATCCCAGGGCCTGTGAAGCACTGAATCTGGAGGGCTTTCACCTCATTGTTAACACAGGAGCCTTATTTACATACTTCTCTTAGACTCTTTTTTTTTTTTTTTAAAGATTTTATTTATTTATTTGACAGAGAGAGACAGCGAGAGAGGGAACACAAGCAGGCGGAGTGGCAGAGGGAGAAGCAGGCTTCCTGCTGAGCAGGGAGCCCGATGCGGGGCTCGATCCCAGGACCCTGGGATCATGACCTGAGCCAAAGGTCATGTTAACAACATTGTTAACCTCAATGTTAATCATTCCAGCTTACAGGAACTGAAGAAGATAGAAGTTGATACAGAGTATCTGTAGCTCCCCAGTGCCCAGAGCCTCACGCCCCTCTTCTCTGAATTGTCAGTGGTGCATTCTCGGGATGTTTTGTCTGTACTCCATTTCCTAGGTTTAACAGAGGAAGAAATCCGAAACTGTGTCCGGATTGAAACAAAGAAACGCACGCTTGGTTTTAAGAAAACAAAAGTGGAACACCGGTGCACCACTAACAAGATGTCTGAGAAATACGAAGGTAAGAGTACTTACTCTCTCCTAGCAGCTTACCCTGTGCACAGGTGGCTGTGATTGGAGTACCATAGGACACTTGACTGTGCTATTTTTAACTTTCCTTTATTTCATTTATCTACCTCAGAGCCCTCTCTGTGGGGGGGGTGGGGGGGTGGGGGGAGGGTGAAAATAAAATATCATTAGCACTACTTACAAGGGAAATAGTTAAGGTTTTCTTGATCTTATACTTAGGTTGTTTAACATTTATCGATTCTTCCCATGGACCGAACTCAATATTAGACATTGTGATGTAAAGATGGGTGTCAAGCAGGCCTTCCTATCAAGGAGCTTACAAACTACACATATAAACAACCATTAAAAATACAGATTGATAAGAGTCTAAGAGAAGGGGCGCCTGGGTGGCTCAGTCGTTAAGTGTCTGCCTTCGGCTCAGGTCATGATCCCAGGGTCCTGGGATCGAGCCCCGCATCGGGCTCCCTGCTCTGTGGGAAGCCTGCTTCTCCCTCTCCCACTCCCCCTGCTTGTGTTCCCTCTCTCGCTGTCTCTCTCTGTCAAATAAATAAATAAAATCTTTAAAAAAAAAAAGTGTCTAACTAAAGTATGTAAATAAGGCTCCAGCAACCACACCAGAAACCTGAGTGTTGGCTTAATTTCGCCCTCTTTCTAGCCTCCATATCCAATAAGTAATCACTCTACATCCTTGATATTTCTCCCAGTTACCCGCATCTCTTCATTTCCATGGGTATGCACTCTGTTCATTATTCCAACCCGGATTACCGTGGAAGCCTCCTAACTGGTCCCCTTGCCTCTCCTGATGCCTTCTGCCAATCTATCCTACACATTTCCTGTGACGGGAAACTTCTCCAAGGCAAACCTTATCATGCAGTTCTCATGCCTTAAACATGTCATGGTTTCACAAAACCTTAAAGATAAATTCCTGCCTCTCTCTCTCTCCCTCTCTGCCTAGCTAAACTATATAGTCTCCTAAATAAGTCATGCTTTCTCTTGTGCCTTGCCATTGTAAATAACTCCTTCCTCTGTGTAAAGTGCTCTTGTTCCCTGACTTGGCCTGACTGATGGCTACTCATCCTGCTAAAAACGATGGGTTGTGCAGAATCACAGAAACTCCTAAAATATGAAGCTTATATTCTCCTAGGGAGACAAGGAACAGATAAAAATATTTACTATAACAATAAACAGATAATTTTGAATATCAGACCATATAGATGATCTACATGTATATGCCCATGTTAAGCATAAGCAAAATAAGCATTGGTTTGACAACTATGCGTTCATATTATAGCAAAAAAAAAAAAAGAAAAAAGGAAAAAAGAACATGCAAAACAGATGAATAATCTAGTAATATAAAACAAAGAATGGATATAGATTCTTTTTTTTCTTTATTTTATTATGTTATGTTAATCACCATACATTACATCATTAGTTTTTGATGTAGTGTTCCATGATTCATTGTTTGCTTATAACACCCAGTGCTCCATTCAATACATGCCCTGTTTAATACCCATCACCAAGCTAACCCATCCCCCCACTCCCCTCCCCTCTAGAACCCTCAGTTTGTTTCTCAGAGTCCATAGTCTCTCATGGTTCGTCTCCCCCTCCGATTGTCCCCCTTCATTTTTCCCTTCTTACTATCTTCTTCTTCTTCTTTTTTTTTTTTTTTTAACATATAATGTATTATTTGTTTCAGAGGTACAGGTCTGTGATTCAACAGTCTTATGCAATTCACGAGCTCACCATAGCACATACCCTCCCCAATGTCTATCACCCAGCCTATACCAGTTTTTCATGCAATAAATTAAACAACAATGTGAATTCAATAAATTAAGTGCTCAGAGACAAAAAGATTATGAGAATTAATTGAAAAGGCAAATTTCAAAGCAAGGTACAAAGACAAACAAACATTGAAAAATATCACCATTATAGTTCTAAATAAATTAGATACTGCAAGAACAAAGTATAATTGCCTGAAAATAAAACCAAGAAAGTTAATCACATATATGAAGGATTTAAAGTAATTGATAATAAATGCAGAGAAAAATTTAGGTATTAACAGTTATTAAGGAAAATCTAATGGAAATGGAATGACAAATATAACTTAATCTGTGGGAATTTGTGTTCCTGAAATAGAGATCCCAAAAAAAATCAAAGAGGAAAACTGTTAAGAAAAAAAAAACACAACTATGTATGAATATATCCCTAAAATAAAGGAACAAATTTGTTTTGATTATATGCATCAGAAATATTGTTCAAATATATAACTTCAAGACAAAACCTAATTAATTTACTACATACAAAGATTTTAAAAATGAATTCTTCAATTATCTTGACTGAAAGAACAAGTCTCCCACAGAACAACAAAAACGACAAAATCTGTCTGTCCTTAGACTTCTCCATAACTAAATTCAATGCTATAAGACGATAAAGTCCACAAGTTTCTGAGAGAGGAAAAAAAAGTAATTTCCTATATAAAGGTAACAGGAAGACATCTCAAAACATGAGAGAATTCTGAGAATATACATTCTTGAGTACTTACTGAAAAAAAAACCTGCTCAATTATCAATTACAAAATTCATCCAACAAAGAGATGAGAAAATGTCAAATATGGACCCACAGTTTTCAGCTTGTAGGAATAAGGTGAGGACACTGCAAAATCAGATACTATTACAATGGTCTCCACACTGGTTTATCAATTATCCATTGCTACCCAGGTGACACATTGCTAATATTCCTGAATTGTGTGAACTCTCCAACTCAAAATGAAATGTTTCTAAGGAATGTAGTCATTTCTAAACCCAGAGAATGAAGTCCAATCTCCTTGACTTTCCATCCAGATCCTCTCTGTTTTGTGCTCTTTGCCTACCTGAACCTTCAACTTCAACTCAAGCAGATGTCCATGGGCACTGTCTCCAGAACATGGCACCATCCGCCCCTCATTCCAGGTCTTTGCCCATTCTGGGAAGGCATTGTCCCCTACCATATCTTAGCTTTGCCTCAGAGTCCTTTCATAGTCCCTCCCTAAGTGCCTAAGATCGCAGAATTCTTCCATGGACCTAACTCAGGAATCCTGAATTGCTGTACCACTCTGTAACACTAAGCCAAACTGTTTTGTTGGTCTTTTTGTGCACATTTCTTTCCCTTCCCTACCCACCCTTCTTATCTTCCTTCCTTCCTTCTTTCTTTCCTTCCTTTCTTATTTCTCTATAGTTTTGCTAATATTAGTTATCTACCTATTTTGTCTCCTTATTGAGAGTCTAAGTCCTTCAAATACAAAAGGCGTATTTTACATTTCTCTCAGTCTTCAACCTGGCATATAGCAGATCCTCAACAAATGTTTATTAATCATGATGAAAATTTGCCTAAAATCAAAGCACATTTAAGAGTAAAACACACACGAAAACATAATTTGTTTATGTCTAATCCTGAGCTCATTTGATTAAATCACTGGACTCCAAACTTTTTAAATCTATAATGATATCATTAAAATTTTTTTACTATATATCCCTAATATACTTACTAAAAAAATACTAACAAACTTTATAAATGTAGTATTCTAAAAATATATTATGCACAAAAATATATACAAATGTGGAAAAGAGAAAATTTTGAAAGATAGCCTATATGAAATAAACAGAATTTTTCATTGTCTTGCTCATATTATAATGAAAAATTAATATTTCATTAAAAACTCCTTGAAATTTTTGATATGTTTTGGGCTGCTTTGGTGTCAGTCTCACGTTGTGGCTTACAAGAAGCTTGTGTAAGAAGTAGAAACATCTGTTCTTCCTTCTACTAGTTGGTTTTGCTTATGTTTGCACTATTGGTATCATCTTCAATATGCATTTTCTTCCTGGAATCTTTTTAAACCACTTGTTCACTTGCAAGAGTTAGTTCTGTTCCACTTGATTATTTGTTTTTTGGGTGTTGAGTTTGAGAAGTTCTTTATAGATCTTGGGTACCAGCCCTTTATCTGTAGTGTCATTTGCAAATAACTTCTCCCATTCTGTGGGTTGCCTCTTTGTTTTGTTCACTGTTTCCTTTGCTGTGCAGAAGCTTTTTATCTTGATGAAGTCCCAGAAGTTCACTTTTGCTTTTGTTTCACTAGCTTTTGGAGATGTATCTTGAAAGAAGTTGCTGTGGGCGATGTCAGAGGTTACTGCCTATGTTCTCCTCTAGGATTTTGATGGATTCCTGTCTCACATTGAGGTCTTTCATCCACTTTGAGTTTATCTTTGTGAATGGTGTTAGAGAATGGTCGAGTTTCATTCTTCTGCATGTGGCTGTCCAATTTTCCCAGCACCATTTATTGAAGACACTGTCTTTTTTCCATTGCATGTTTTCTCCTGCTTTGTCAAAGATTATTTGACCATAGAGTTGAGGGTCCATATCTGGGTTCTCTATTCTGTTCCATTGGTCTGTATGTCTGTTTTTGTGCCAGTACCATGCTGTCTTGGCGATCACAGCTTTGTAATATAGCTTGAAATCGGGCAACGTGATGCCCCCAGCTTTGTTTTTCTTTTTCAACATTTCCTTGGCGATTTGGGGTCTTTTCTGATTCCATACAAATTTTAGGATTGTTTGTTCCAGCACTTTAAAAAATGTCATTGGAATTTTGATCGGGATGGCATTGAAGGTATAGATTGCTCTGGGTAGCATAGAGATTTTAACAATGTTTATTCTTCTGATCCATGAGCATGGAATATTTTTCCATCTTTTTGTGTCTTCTTCAATTTCTTTCATGAGTGTTTTGTAGTTCCTAGAGTATAGATCCTTTACCTCTTTGGTTAGGTTTATTCCGAGGTATCTTATGGTTTTTGGTGCTATTGTAAATGGAATCGTTTCTCTAATTTCTCTTTCTACAGTTGCATTATTAGTGTATAAGAAAGCAACTGATTTCTGTGCATTGATTTTGTATCCTGCCACATTACTGAATTGCTGTATGAGGAGATTATGCTAAGTGAAATAAGTCAAGCAGAGAAAGTCAATTATCATATGGTTTCACTTATTTGTGGAACATAAGGAATAGCATGGAGGACATTAGGAGAAGGAAGGGAAAAGGGGGGCGGGAATTGGAGGGAGAGATGAACCATGAGAGACTATGGACTCTGAGAAACAAACAGGGTTTTAGAGGGGAGGGGGGAGGGGGGATTGGTTAGCCCGGTGATGGGTATTAAGGAGGGCACGTACTGCATGGAGCACTGGGTGTTATACGAAAACAATGGAGTCGTGGATCACCACATCAAAAACCAATGATGTATTGTATGGTGACTAACATAACATAATAAAATTAAAAAAAAAAAAAAGAGTTAGTTCTATTCCAGCGGTAAACGGACTTACTGCTCACTCCTTCTTCAGGATCCCATGCTTATCATATTAACTCGTACTGGTGTCAGCCCATTCATGAAATACATGGTATCAAGCCAAATGTGAACTAGCGTGTCAGAGCTACTGACCATTGGTACATGATATATTGGCAAACACTAATTTCTCTCCTTTTTTATATGAAAAATAAATACAAAAACCTCTAAAATGTTTTCTTATACCCCTCTGTGTTATCTTATGCAACCTCACTTTGAACGGGATTATACTACTTTCTTCACAGAGAGAGTATTTCACCCATTGTGCTGATCGTTCTAGGCTCTTACTATAGAATTTCTAAACAGTGGAGGCATGGCTAATCCGTACTGCAGAATAAACACCAAATTAATGCCATTAACTCTCACCCATATCACTAGCCTCCTCTTCATTTGCTTTTATTTCTCACTATGTTCCTATTACTCAGCTTCTACCCTTACTAGTTAAAGACATCATTAGTTCATAGGAATTTTTTTTTTTGAAATTTTGTATAAAAGATCTGTGCTGTGTATGTTAAATGTCATTGCTTCTAAAGAAACATTGTGCCAACTCTTAACCTGAGGTTTAACTTTTTCTTTCTCTTTGGTTAGTTGTGCTTTTGCACCTGTCTTTAAGCTTAAAAGCATTCTATCAACTTTCTGCTCTAAATGGAAATCTCCAGCCTGGCAGTCAACTGATTGGATATCAGAAACCAGGTGATCTGTGTTATTCTGAAGGCCCAAGACATATGCTGATATACATCAAAAGTGGGAGCTTTGGCATCCAAGAGCAGGGAGCTGAGTAGCCTGAACTTGGGCTGCATTTACACCCCAGGCTGCTCCCCCCGCCACATCCCCAGTTAACTGTGCATGTGTTCCAGGCTAAATTACCTCTAGCTTCAGTGCCCGTGTTTATAATAATACCTACTTCTCAAGATTGTTGTGAGAATAACTTAAGGCAATCAGTGCAAAGTGCTAGCATATACAAGTTGCTTAAAAAAAGGTAACTGCTAACACTGTTATCATTTCTATTACTAAACTCCCTGTAGGGATGAGGAGGAGTGTTCTCTTGCTTTTCACTAACTTATTTAATGGAGCTACATGACTACCATCTACTTCTCCTCCTGTGTGAATAGGCTTTTCTTTAAAGTTTGAATGTGCAGTAAAGCTAAAGGAGTCATTTTCTTGAAATACCTTGCAGGTTCGGTTTTGCAGGGAGCAGAGAAATCCATATCCCTGACTCGAGGCGGGAGGAGTAAGTACGCCGCCGCTTTGGTGTGGGAGAAGGGGAACTCTGGTCCTGCGGAGAAGGAATTTTCTGAGTGGTTAGAATCAGTGAAGGAGAATCCTGCTGTGATTGACTTTGAGGTAAGAGTCAGAAATATTATGGGTAAGAGAGCTAAAGTGGTTCTCTAGCAGCCCAAATTGCGCACCATGCAATTCCTTTTCCGTTTTCCTCGCAGATGATAAAGGAAAAGTCTTTCTTTAGTGTGCATGCACAATGTACCTTTTTAAAAATGTTAAATTACACATCGATTGCATTTGCTATTCAAATGAGCATCCTCTGGTACAGTATTTAGAAATCTTAGCATACATAAAATACCAGGAAGGAGAATTTTTTTTTTTTAAGATTTTATTTATTTATTAGAGAGAGAGAGAGAGCACAAGCAGGGGGAGTGGCAGGCAGAGGGAGAGGGAGAAGTAGGCTCTCCACCTAGCGGGGAGCCCAGTGCGGGACTCGATCCCAGAACCCTGGCATCCTCACCTGAGCCAAAGACAGATGCTTAACCGACTGAGCCACACAGGCACCCTCAGGAAGGGTAATTTAGTAAATACAATTCTTCAAACTTGCCTTAAGTAGTGCTCTTCAGCTCCCCATCTATACAATAAATCTGATTTGTGTACTTT
Source organism: Phoca vitulina (assembly GCF_004348235.1). NCBI lineage: Eukaryota > Metazoa > Chordata > Mammalia > Carnivora > Phocidae > Phoca > Phoca vitulina. The sequence goes on along the minus strand of NW_022589720.1, from coordinate 32,163,700 downwards.
TCTTACAACTTTTTATTTCATGAGCACGCCTAAATCTTCATTTATAGCTCTGTGGGATAAATGGGATCTTAGACCCATTTGGCTCTCTGTTTCTATCACCACTGATTAAAATTACCTGTCCTGTATTTGTTGTGATTACATAAAAAGGTGATTTTTATTATTTATGGAATACTTTGCCCACATATCTGTCATATGCCATTTAGAATCAGTTTCGACTAAAACATAAGCACATTTTTAAAGCCTTCAAAGAAGCTATTCTGCTCATTTCATTTAAATGAAGATAAAGGAGTTCAATCATTATGACGTAGAATAATTTACATGCAACATGAAGATACATTGAGCTCTACAGGCTATGATGGGAAAATGAGATCTGGCCACCCATCTGGACACCTGTGACTCATACACTGCACTACATAGTCATTCCTTTGAGGTTTTAAAATGTTAATAAAATGAGCTCTGATTTTGCGTTAGCTCCATTATGTGTTACCGTAATTCTTCCATTCATCCTACGGGCAAGTTCATCTCTCCCGCTCCGTATTTTCTCATCTGGTCTCACCAAAAGCCAATCCTGTCCCTGGAAAAAAAGAACACAGAAAGCCTCTCTTCGCCCTCTCTGGATTTTTCTGCTTGAATCAAACCTAATGAGGTTTTGGCAGAGCGTGCATGAGCCGCCTGATTCCTGGTCACCCCTCTCAGTGACTTGAGGCATGCATTTGATGCTTACTGAATAACGTGATGTAAGTCCAAGTTAGCAACACCTCCCGTGAGGCTTCCTTCCTACCAGAATTCCAGGGAAGGTAAGCTCCAGAGACGTCACATGAGGGACAAGAGAAGCCAGCTAATCCTGCAGATAGCTGCTCTGCCCTCTCTAGAAGGGAAAGAAAAGAAACTCCCTGCCCTCGTGCAGAGGGTTTTTCTCCGCTGGCTCAATAGGCAGATATGCTATATTGTACAATAATCCCTTTGAAGTGTGGGATTTTCCAGACCTTTCCTCTCCGTCCACGAGATTTGAGCAGTGATGGCAACAAATGCCCAAGGGATGTGGTGGCCCACACCTCCTCTCTACCACCTGCTCTTAGCTTGCTCCCATCACGGACTTGGTGAGAAACATCCCCTGTGCGGTGACAAGACGGAGCAACCTCAGGAAAGCTTTTCGAGAATACGCGGCCAGGTTTGACCCTTGCCGGTGCGCTCCGTGCCCTAATAATGGCCGCGCCACGCTCTCGGGGACCGAGTGTCTGTGTGTTTGCCAGAGCGGCACCTACGGAGACAACTGTGAGAGACGCTCGCCGGGCTATAAATCCAGTGAGTATCCGTGGCTTCCTGGGGGGAGGCCCCTTTTCCCCTCCAGAAGGTGTTCTAGGTTGGTCGAGGAAAACAAAAGTTGTATTTTCCACCTTATGCAAACTCACAAGGAAAAGAAGCCTGTGAAAACTTAGACTCTAAAGTCAAACAGCCCTGGTGAGAGTGAGGCTCCGCTGTAACCCAGCAGCTGTGTAACCTGGGAAAGTCACCCAACCCCTCTGTGCCTCAATCCTTTCATCCATCAGATGGGGACAATGCCAGTATGTACCTGAAGTTTTTATATATAGATATAGGTATATAGAGAGAGAGAGAATAGGCAACACAATGCCTGTAACATAAAATAAATAAAATAATAAACCATACTATAAAATAAAGTATGTGATACTCTTGTTATAAGTCTCTTCTGTAGTATAATGTAGAATGACGATCGCTTTGTAATCGGAGATAAGTTAAGCCCCCACCAAAGTTTTCATACGGGGTTAAGTAATCTTCATGGCTACCTGTAATCCTGCTCAGAAAGGGGATGTGTCCTGGGGGTAAGAATGTATTCTATTACATTTAAGAAAGTAATTTGATATATGTATTCAGAAGAAGTTCGTCTTTATACATATGTGCATGCATATTTATATATGTGTGTGTGATACGTTGCTGATAGTTGAAAATGATTCATAATTGTTGCCATTTTATTCAGGCTGTGGGAACAGGAAAGGGAAATCAGGCAAGGTGTCAGGCCCTTGGCACAGGTAATTTCTTTTAATCCTCACAATAGCCCTGTGATATTCCTCAAAGAATCACAAAGCTAAAAAGCAAGGAGACCAAGTCGGCCTGGCTTCACCCCCCCCCCCCACACACACACACACTCTCTCAGCTGCACCGGGATGGGCGGGGGATGCTTCCTGTGTTCCAGATGCGGTGGATGGGAGCTGGAGCTGCTGGTCTTCCTGGAGCACGTGTGATGTTACTTATAGGAGATCCAGAACCCGAGAATGCAACAACCCTGCCCCCCAGCACGGAGGGAAACCCTGTGAGGGCGAGAAGCGGCAAGAGGAGCACTGCACGTTTTCAATCATGGAGAACGAGTAGGGATGCGTGATGGGGAATGTTTATTTTCTTACTGCTGAGTAAAGAATCAGAATTTTACCTATTCCAACACAGTGTATTGGTGGGGTATTGGTGGATCTGGTGCTACCCATTCCTCTCTAATGTTTTCTCACTTGTATATATATGCATACACATACACATGTAAATGGTTTGTATATACACACACACACACACACATTTGTTACATTACACACACATATTTACTTTTCCCTTTTAGTGGACAGCCATGTGTCAGTGATGATGAAGAAGTGAGAGAAATAGACCTCCCTGAGACAGAATCAGATTCCGGGTGTCCTCGGCCAGTTCCTCCGGAAAATGGATTTATCCGGGTAGGCATCCTGACCTTCACTTCAAGTTTGGAATCCAAAAGATAGAATTTAAAAAGTATGCATTTTCTTTTATTTAAGGTTATTGTTTTCCCAGTTTAATCATCTTCCGTTGACTTAAAAATTAATACTTAAAAACACTCTACCATGCCTCTGTCTTGAATTCCCTGGAGAGGTCTTCACACCTGGTTGTTAGACCGAAGACAGCAGGTTGCCTGCATTTCTTGGCTCTACCGGTTCCTAAGCTAAGGGTCCACTTATGTGAGTGGAAAGTGGAGCTTGGCCACAATATAGTTTCGGATGACTTGTGAGAATCTGAAGATCTGACGGTTTATTTCTGAGTCTGAGCATGTTTTCAGAGAGGCAACCTAGTCACAGGAGGAGTGGAGTCTGTAATGCCTCAGGTTAGAAACCTGTAGAATTCTTAAGCAGTCAGTGTGGTTTTAATACGTTTTAATTTTATCTTTTTTCATTGAGCCACAATGTTTCTATGATTTACAATAACTAAATATGTTTGTCAGACAGGTCAGTGGTTTTAGATATAAATTAGAGACATATAATATTTAAAATTGATCACAGAAGGCAGGCTTCTAATCAATTTTACCTTTTAAAAAAATTTTTTTTAGCCTTCTTTAACTCAGTGAAGCCTTTAAATTAATCTTTTTCAACTGTATCATATTTATGATCAAAGATCAATAACCCTCAATTCTCCAATGCCAGCAAATTAATATCTATGGAGCATAGTCCGGGCTAATGTCCCTTCCGTATTCGTCTTCTGCCTAAAGATTTTAAGGGGAGGAAATATTTTGGAGTGAGGTAATGTCATTTAGTCCTTAGAACAGAGATTCCCAAACTCTACAGTGCACTGGAGGGCTTGTTAAAACACGGATTGCTGGGTCTCGTGCCGGGAGTTTCTGATCCAACAAGTCCTGGGCAGGGTCCGGAAACTGCCCTATCTAACGCGTTCCCAGGTCATACTGTTGCTGCTCGGTCCAGAGCCTCACTGTGGGAAAGAGTCCTTTAGAACAGGGGTCAGCAAACTATGGCCCACGGGCCAAATCTGACCTGCCATCTGTTTTCCTTTCTTTCCTTCTTTTTTTAACAAAGTCTCATTGGAATACAATCACACTCATTTCCTTACGTATTATCTATGGTGGCAACAGTGGCGGAGGTGAGGGGTCGCAGCTCTGGGCTACGGAGGCCCCTTATAGAGGAGCCGTGCTAGTCCCTGGCCTAGAGCATAATCCTCAAAATCACATTTGGTCAGGTCCAAGTAATTTTTTAACCTGTTTTTGCCGGCAGTTTCACAAAAACTGTTAAAATGATCAACATTCTAATTTTAAAAGCACACAAAGGGTTTAAGCAGTGATTCATTATTCGAATGACTCTTTTTTTTTTAATTTTTTTATTGTTATGTTAATCCCCATACATTACATCATTAGTTTTAGATATAGTGTTCCATGATTCATTGTTTGTGCATAACACCCAGTGCTCCATGCAGAACGTGCCCTCCTCAATACCCATCACCAGGCTAACTCATCCTCCCACCCCCCTCCCCTCTAGAACCCTCAGTTTGTTTTTCAGAGTCCATCGTCTCTCATGGTTCTTCTCCCCCTCCGATTTCCCCCCCTTCATTCTTACCCTCCTGCTACATTCTTCTTCTTCTTTTTTTCTTTCTTAACATATATTGCATTATTTTTTTCAGAGGTACAGATCTGAGATTCAATAGTCTTGCACAATTCACAGCGCTTACCAGAGCACATACCCTCCCCAGTGTCCATCACCCAGTCACCCCATCCCTCCCACCCCACCCCCCACTCCAGCAACCCTGTTTGTTTCCTGAGATTAAGAATTCCTCATATCAGTGAGGTCGAATGACTCTTTTTTATAAAATTGGATGATATGTTTCCCTTCCTATGAATAAGTTTACTTTTTGTTCTCTTTTGCTTCTTTATTAAAGACCTAATCTCTACTGACAGTAGTTTTTACTCACAAGTAATACAACTTGGATTTTTCCTAATGAGCACCTTCTGGGATTGCAAGTAGCAAAATACCCCTTGTTCCCAGACCGAGGCAGCTACGCCTCATTCTAGGCTAGAGCAACCATGTCATTGCCCAGGAAGGTACTTGTCCACCCCTGTCGGCAAGCAACAGTGACTTTAGGTAAAGTTTCCTTGCTCGGTCAGTCTAGCAGATGTGTTGGTGGAAGTGTGATGGTTGCAACGTGCACTTACAGGTTACAGCCTCATAAGATAAATAGAAGCAGAAGCTTAGGAACATCATTTATTTGGGGAGGAATGCAAGAAGAAATGTGCAGCCTTTGAATAAAACATCCAAATCGTTAATGCTACTCATTAGTCCATTTCCCTTAGAAACAAAGCCACAGCCGTAATAACCAATCGTAGAATAATCTTTCTGTAGTCAGGAAATTAATCATCTTCCAGGAGACAAGCTGAACTGTGTGGCCAAGTAATAATAAAAGTTGACAATCGAGTTTTGGTTTTTTTTTTTTTCTACCTCCCTCAAAATTTGTGATTTCGGTTCACAGAGAATAACTTCCTAGTCAATTCTATGCAATTTTCTTCCACTCAGTAAGGAAGAAGACTTATATTACTGCCCCCTAAGAAGGATAGTGTTTTGCATTCTTTCAACAGAGTTATTAAGCCTTTGTAAAGATGTGTGAGGCAGAAATCTGCTAGTGGTGGTGCCACTCATGGGTCGGGAATGAAACTGCGGGGTAGCACACATTATAAAAATAGGGCTTTGTACAAGTTTCCCCCAGAACTGAGAGAATGGTGCATCTCAGGAAGCTGGGAAAGTGAAGGTTCTCACAGAGGAAATTCTATTTGAGTTGAGTACTGAGAGAAGGGAAGACAGAAGGTGTGGAGCATAGAGGGAACAACCCGATAAAGACATGGTGGCATGAGGGAGAATATTACGTTTGAAGAATGGCAGATGGTTTTGTTCTGTGAGGGGTAGGTTTTACGGGAGCAAATGGTGAGAGGTGAGGATGGTAAAATGGGTTAAATCTAATACTCCACACTAAGAAGTGTGAAACCCATTTTATCTTGAAGATTTTAGTGAACTCCTACATGACAGTAGTTGTACTTTAATTACACATAACTGGGAAAATATATAATGACCCCTGGGTTACTAGGAATTGAGTAACATTTTTTTAAAATTTTATTATATTATGTTAATTACCATACATTACATCATTAGTTTTTGATGTAGTGTTCCATGATTCATTGTTTGCGTATAACATCCATTCAATACCTGCCCTCTTTAGTACCTATCACCAGGCTAACCCATCCTCCCACCCCTCTCCCCTCTAGAACCCTCAGTTTGTTTCTCAGAGTCCATAGTTTGAGTAACACTTTTAAATGATTTGTAGTTAATTAGCCACCACAGCAAATCCCTGTATTTTCTGCATATATAGAATACATTATTTCATCAGTTTATAGCCACTATAGGGTAAGTATATAGGTTTTTAATTTTTGCGGTAATAGGCCATGCCATATCCAGTGGGGAGGAAGTTTCTAAGCGAAAACAAAAACAAACAAATAAAAAATCTTAATCAATTTAGAGCAGCAATATGGAAGGTGGATTAGAAGAGGGCCCGGTTAGAAAGTTGTGCTTGTAAGAGATCATAAATGCCATGAAAAAAGGCAGTGATGATGGCAAAGGAAAGGAGAGAACTTTGAGTGATGTTTAGAAGTAGAAATTGAGAGGAGCCCTGTGACTGAGTAGATCCAGGAGTGAAGGAATGGGAAGAATCCAGGACTACCCCGAGGTGTTTAGAGATATCGTTTGTGGCATCGATAATTTGTTGGTTTCTGTTTTAATTCTAGAATGAGAAGAAACTGTACTCAGTTGGGGAAGAAGTTGAAATCTCATGCTTTACTGGATTCACAACTATTGGATACCAGTACTTCAGATGTTTACCAGACAGGACCTGGAGGCGAGGAGATGTGGAATGCCAACGTGAGACGCGGGCAGACTTTTTGCATGACTGCTCTAAAGAATGAATGTGCCCCATATAACTAGAGCAAAATCCCACTCTCAGATCACTACTTTGTATGATTTTTTCGTAACTCTGGTGAAAAGGTCTAGCGAAGCAGAAAATAGGATTCATCTGGTAAAATTCAATTTCAAAATGTCTTCCTATTTCAGTTCTCATGCCCCTGTATCTTAGCTTCATAGACGCAGGACTACAAAGCATGTGCTTACAAAGAAATCCCAAAAGTCAGCTAACTACATCAAACCTCAGACCTCTGCCTTGCCTGATGTCCAAATTCATGCAAATTGATGAGTCCCAGGAAAATGATACTTACACTCTTTATGTATCAGAAATGGGATTTTATGTGAAATGCAGTTTTCTCCTTAGAGCGTGTTCACATCCTTTACTGAGGAAGAGAGGAGAAGTTTGTAGGCTCCACACAGATCCATTTGTAGGCTACAGTAAAGTCAAAATAAGATTCCCAGAAGGCTCAAGTAGGGACCCCAAAGAGTTATTAGGGAGCCCCATGAAGCAGAGTTGAGACCAGTGTCAATTAGGACGTCTGCCTCTGGTCATCCACATTGTGGTGGCTTGCTCTTGGGAACACACGCTGGGGAGAAGAGGGGAAAAAATATGTCTTGAAAGGAAAAAGTCCCAATAATGTAATGAAAGTGGGAAGTTTCTGGAGTGACTTCCTTAGCAAGGGAACCTCAGATAATGGAACTAAAGGGAGTGTCACAGTGGAAGAGTCTCTCAGGGGAAGCCTGGGATACTCTACCCCCCCACCCCCAGTTTTCTGATCAAAACATGGCATTAAAGCTTCACCCATGCAGTAAGTTGCATTAAAATCACCTCTTGGGCTGCCTAAAGTCTGCTTATATATGTTGAGTATTCTGCTCCACTAAGCAAATCCAAAATGTTTCTCTGCCTCCAGAGACCCAGTGCCTCAAGCCAGTTGTGCAGGAAGTTCTAACGATCTCACCATTTCAGAGATTATATGGAATTGGTGAATCCATTGAGCTAACCTGCCCCAAAGGCTTTGCTGTTGCTGGGCCATCAAGGTACACATGCAGTGAGGACTCCTGGACACCGCCCATTTCAAACTCACTCACCTGTGAAGAAGGTGAGTAGCAGCTCAGGATTCTGGGGTCTGCTAAGATGGTGCCCCCCAAGATTGGTGGCATAGCATCCACAGTGGAGCTATTTCCTGAGTGTGTTTTGGGAGGAGAAAGCAGAAGATTCCACTACGGGCTGGGTTTTATATTTCAACCTGTGTCATGATGAGGTCAGACAGCAAATACGAAGTTATTGGTCAGGTAGATATCTTCAAACTTTAGAGAGTGAGGTCAATTTTCTTTTCTAATAGATGCTTCAATATTTGAATTTAACATCTAACAAAATGAGAATTTTTTTAAAAGATCTTATTTATTTATTTGTTAGAGAAGGAGAGAGAGTGAGCACAAGCAAGGGGAGCGGCAGGCAGAGAGAGAGGGAGAAGTAGACTTCCACTGAGCAGGGAGCCCCACGTAGGGCTTCATCCCAGGACCCTGGGATCATGACCTGAGCCAAAGGCAGGTGCTTAACCGACTGAGTCACCCAGGCGCCCTAATAAAATCAGAATTAATGGTAAACTGAAAATGTGGTTAAAGTGGAGAGCCATAAAAAGAGTAATGCATACTAGTTTTTAATTACCTAAGCATTTTGTTTGAACTTAAAATATAGAAATGCACGATTATTCACTCATTTTCCAATGTAGGACCAAGCTCTTATATTCTAAAGAGTCTTCTGTTTGAGTTCCAAGACTTCTTCCTCAAATAAAACAAATGCATAATGCATCATCTATGTTATCCCATATCAGTTCCTCTAAAACAATATTTTTTTAACTCCAGGTGGAGCACTTCTTTTAAAAATCACCTCTGCTTAGGTCCCATCCCGCAATTCTGATATCATTGAGCTGGGGAGGGCCTGGTATTTGGTGTTTGTTTAAAATCTCTTCTAGCTAACCAGAATGCATGCAGAGTTGAGAACCATTGTTTTGAAGAGAGGTAAAAACTTAAAGGCACTTTTGAAACAAGTTGACTAGAGAAGGCTTTTAAATTTATATATATATTATATATATAATATATATATTTCATAATCTTTTACAGTAGTCTTATCCCCAGTTAAAGCAAAATTTTTGCAAATCACTTTTAATTGTTCAAAATTCTCAACTTTCTATGAAAACAACTCCTTCTTTCCTCCTTTATTTTATCACTTGCTGTAGTTAATCAATTTACACAGTTACAGTAACAACCGGTATATATAGATTAGGAGACACACGCACTGATAAACCTGTAGCTCTGCTGGTGAGGGCAGAAACGTGAGGCTGTAAAAGAGAGTGTTTCCAAAAGAGACTGCAAGAGCCTCTTGGTCTCTTCTTGGTCTCTTGGTCTCATCGCAAGAAAGAATTCAAGGACAGACCAGACAGAGCAGATGAGCGGTGTGGGCAAGTTTATTAAAGCGAAAGTCCACTCTCAGAGGAAGAACGGGCAGACTCCAGCGAGCAACTGCCCTGGATTTCTTCTGTTTACAAGCTTGTATTGTATTTTGAGTAATTGGAGGAGGAATATTCATTGCGGTAGGTGGGATCTTTCTGGGTGGCAGCCTGCTTTTTCCAGGAATCCAGGTACCACCCCTTTCCTTTCCTTATTTGGATTGATCAGAACTGTCACGGTGATTTTAGGGGCCAAGATCTTTCAAAACTACAATGTAAATGGTATAATGAGAGAAAAGTCATCTGAAGATACCGCATAGCCTCAGCTTGCTGTTGCCCTAGGATTTCCTCACCGCAACAACAACACCTCACTCCCCTTTGATGCCTAACAGGTGCCTTTCTGCTCCATCCCTGTCCTGCTCATTACTGTCTAACTACCTACTCTAACCAGAGGAGCCCACAAACCTGGAAGGTCAACATCAGGCAACTGCCATAGAGAGGCTGGAGAAAACAGTCTGGCGAGTCAGTAACTTGGAAGACAGTTAAGGGCTTCCACTAATTCATATCTTCCAACTTTTTCAGCATGCTTTTTCAAGGCAGGTCTTATTTTTATTGAGGGAATCCTGGGAGATGTGTCTGAGATCAGATATGATTAGGCCCATTTTGCTTCTGCAAAAGCAGAAGGTATAGAGAGGCTAAGTTAAACCCAAGGTCGGGCAGTTTGGGTCAACGAGAACACTGAGCAACAGCTGTACTCCTTCCCCAAGTTCACTGCCATCTGGCCTTCCATACCCTCTTCTAGGCTATCATAATGCATGAAGAAAAGGGGAAAATTTAACCTATTAAAATAACCTTAAAACTTTTGATAAAGAGGTATCATGGAAGTTTGTGAGAACTTCAAGTTGATATTGTGGCTGGATTTCACTTGACTCCTGATCGGGGCGGGGGGGGGAACCACAGGCTTCAGACAGTTAAAATCCTCTGGGCATCTTAGGTAGTATCTTCTCTATACAAATAACAGCACTGTCCACACACACACACACACACACCCATGATTTTGTTTGGAGAAGAAGTTGAAATTATAATCCAATCTGAGAGAGAATGAGATGTTCTATATCCAGATAGAGTAAATAAACATCCTATCTCATATATTTTCTCTCCAACAACATTGGCAAAAAGATCAATGAGGGGAGTCAGAAAAAGAGAGAAAATCATCAATAAAACTGAACACTCTTTCCTCTCAGTGTGTGGGAGCTGTGAGACAGACAAAGAGGCTTTCAGGCCATCCTTAGTTAGGAAAAGATTTTTAATTATTTCAACATGAAAAAGGTCTAGCTTCCTGAGGAGATGAGATGGTGCATGCCTCCACAGTTACTTTTTCCTCCTCCGAGAAATGGACACCTCCCGAAGATCCCCTCGACCCCAGCACTCCAAAGATCACAATGTTCTCATTTCCATGTCCTTCACTAACTGTGCCGGGTGGTATGGGCAGCTGACAGCCAGTTCTGACTTCCACCTGACACACTGAGGGGGCAGACTCCTTGCATGTGATCATTGACAACTTCCGATCAGTAGTGCCAAGTGTTTGAAAGTTGGTTCTCTTTGGAAACAATGTACAGCTTGGGGTCCTTCCCTGACCTAAGTGTGGATTTATTTCCGAAGCGCAAAGAGGTATAGCTCTACAACAAAGAAAAATAATCCCATGTCAATGGAAAAGCTTAGTATCTGAGGCCTTCCCAGCAGCTGTAGGTCTCCATGTTCAGGAAAGTTATGGGCCAGATTTCACCAGAAGGAATAAGGTTCCTGACAGAGAATGAGAGTAGGAAATGCTATGGAATTCATTGCTATGAAGAAAACCTGCCAATTTTTAAAATCGTTATTTTTGCCTCTAACATAAACCTCCTTCCCTCATCAAACCTTCTGCCTGGTAGGCTAAAAGGAGCAACCGTGAGCTTGGCCTCCTGTTCAGCCATTTAACGTGGCAGAATATCTAGCTATAGCTGCCTACTGCCATCCTTCGATGATTACTTGCTTCCGGAAGCCCATTGTGATTCTATGGATTAGTCAGATTCAGTCCTGGGAAGTTTGTTTCATGCAATAGGCTCAGGAAGTCAGCTCTAGGTCCAGTTCAACCAGTCTAAACGTCCTCTGGATGGATCTTCATGTGAGCCAAGACAACCAAGACTTCCCCATCCATATAATATACCCAAGTGTTACTCCCTCTACTTTAATCCCCATTGCTCACATACACACTATTGAGTTGCTTGTCTTAGATCAAGCCTCACTTCCTCATGGATCTTTCCTCATATTTCTCAGTTGGGGTCTTTTGTTATGTGGTCTCTGGAACCATGTTCCCTTTCTTCAAAATACCTATCACGGCCTTTATGTATAAAACCATTACTATGATTATTTGATTGATGTCTGTTTTCACAATGTCCTTTACATTCATGCAAAACAAGGGACCACTCTTGTTTTCATTCTTTTTATGTCTTTTTTCCCACCATAATATACTAGTGCCTAGAATATCATGCAGGGATAAACAGCTCCATTTAGGAGTTGCATTACTCCATGTATTCTTCTTGTAAGAAAATCTGACTTTCGAGGCATTACCCTGAAAGAACAATTTTCACCATTGTCACTGACATCTGTACTGCTAAAAGTAATGGATATTATTTTATCCTCATCTCCTTTGACCTCTTAGGAACATCCAACAGTGTTGGCCTTCCTCTTCCTATTCTTTCTGTGGCTCCCAGTATACAACATCATCTTGTTTAGCTTCTACCTCTCTGGCTGTTGCTCTCTGTTTTTGGCAGCCTCCTGCCTGTGCTTGGACGTTAAATGTTGGAGTTCTTCAGGCTCATATCTGTCCCCTCACCTTATGCTACATTTTCCTGCTGGGGAATCTCACCCACACCCATGGCTTCAAGGATTCCCCCAAAGAATAATAACAAATTTAATTCATTAGCACAGACTTCTCCACTGAGCTTAAACCCAAATAGCCACATTTTTATGTATCTGTTTTGATCTAGTTTGTTTGAGTGTCTTAAAGATACCATAAATTTAGGAATGCCTGGGTGGCTCAGTCGGTTAAGCTCTGCCTTCAGCTCAGGTCATGATCCCAGGGTCCTGGGATCGAGTCCCACAGTGGGCTCCTTTCATAGCAAAGAGCCTACTTCTCCCTCTACCTGCTGCTCCCCCTGTTTGTGCACTCTGTGTCTCAAATAAATAAATTAAATAAATAAAATCTTTTTTAAAAAAGAAATTAAAGATACCATAAATTTAACATATGCAGAGAAGAACTCTTGAGTCATTACCCTTGCCTCCCTAAAACTAAGCATCTTATAATATTTTCTATTTCAGTTAAGGCACCAAAGTCTATTGTCTAATGCAAGCCAGAAACCTAAGAATCATACTTTGCAGCTCTCACAGCTTACCCACAATATGCAATTTCATCCATTTAACCTGCTAAATATGTCACAGACTTATCTACTTCTCTCCATTTCCAACTCAACATTTTGGTCCAAATTACCATCCTCTTTCACCTGAACTACTATAATCATCTCATAGATTGTCTACCCGTAGCCTTCTTGGCCACCGTGCCTCTTCAACAAATCCATTCTCCACACAGAAGCCAGAATTAATTTCTTTTTCAGAATCCAGACCTGATTTTGTCCTATGACCCCCTGTTTAAAACCCACTGAAGACTTTTCATTGTTTATAAAAGAAAGGCAAAAATCTTTCAAAAGCGCTGTAAGCCCCCGCACAGCCTGACACACACTCACCTCTCTGGCCTCATCTTGTTCCATGCTCTTGTTTTTCTGCACTTAAACCACACGGGCCTTCTCGCAGTTCCAGGAAAATCACATGCTGCCTCTCTTTTGAACTTCCATACCCAATGGTTCCTCTGCTGCAAACATTTTCCCTTTCTTCTTTCCATTTTCCCAGTCCTAACCTTCCTCACGACGTCAGTTTTCTTGATTATATGCTTTCTCTCTAATAGCACGAATAACATGAGCAATTCTATTTGTGTGCATGTGTTTGATTAATGTCACTCTGCCCTCACAAAACTCTAAGCTCTGTGAGCATAGAATCTAGGTGAAATTTTACTCAATCCACTATTTCCAGAACCTAACACAGTTCTGAGAGTATCTTAGTCGCCCAGTAAATATTTGAAGAACAAATGAACAGAAATTTCACCAATTCCATTCTCTTCAGTTCTCTGAACTTAACAGCAATTTTAGGTTGGAAAATGACAGCTCATGAGAGCTAGAAAGGACTTTTCAGATGGAATATTTCATGACAGCATATTTGGAAAAGGCAAAATGAATGCCCGGACTGCAGGTGATAAGTGAGAACTTTTCACCACTGCCTTTCCTCCTAAGTCCAAACTTGCCACTTGGAATACATGCTGTGCACTCTTCTTTACCCTTTTTCTTTTGTTTCAGATGTTTTGACAAAATTAAAGGGCCGTTGTCAACCAGGACAGAAACAGTTGGGATCTGAATGCATTTGCATGTCTCCAGAAGAAGACTGTAGGTGAGAGATACTCTATGGACTGTATTTGGAAAATGGGAAAACCAGTCTAGTGTAACCAGCTTGATAGAGGAGCTGAGCTTCTTGAAGCACAAACACGAAACATATTAATTTTTCACATAACTAATACCCCCTGTGCTGTGTTGATTTCTTCCCCACAGGGTAGCAAGCTTTCTTAATTATCTCTCAGCCCCATTCCCTAAGTTTACATGGCATTTGTTTATTAAGAAACTTTCAGTTTTGTTCATGAAGACTTATTCCTGTCCATAATGGGTTTCAGACTCAATTATCTCAAAGCCTTCCTCTTCCCCCTACACACAGGGCAAGGTTATGACTCCAAAAGCTTAGAATAGAGACAGTAGTATGAGTACAGACTTCACACATATACACACCCCTTTGTCAGTTTATTTTTTCATGCTGGGGTAGAGAGAATGAAGAATGAAAATGATACATCCCCCTGTGACTGCCATGACTAGACAGCTATCTCCTTTTTGTTGTTATAACTGCCTTATATATTTTTAAGTAATCTCTACACCCAATGTGGGGATCAAACTCACAACCCGAGATCAAGAGTCACATGTTCTTCTGACTGAGCCAGCCAGGTGCCCCTAACTACATTTTCTTTATGTGAATAAACTGAGGACAGTCAAGGGTGCTTCTTAAATTAAGGGCTACTTGCAATTGAATTTAATTCAAAACAGTGTTAGCTGAAGATAAAATTTTGTTTCTCTATCTCAAAAAATAAATGCAGAGGTAGGCAATCTAGGGCTAGTATGGCGACTCTCTCATTGCAGGTAGGACTGAGGCTCATTCCTGCTCTTGTTCTACCGTCCTTAAAGTTATTTCATGGTCCGAGATCGCTCTGCAGGAGCAGGAAGGGAAAAGATCAACAATGGACATTTTCCCTCTTTTTAAGGCGAATTCTTGTAAGACCCTTCACTCACTTCCATCTCATTAACCTTTGCTTATCCATAAGGCCACATGTACTTGCAAGGGAGGCTATGAAGTGCAGTTCTTTGGCTGGATGCATAGGCCCTATGAATAAAGTTAGAGTCCTATGACTGAGGAGGAGAAAGACTGAACATTGGGATAGGAAGACAACAGACTGTGCCCAGTTGTTATCCTTCACTTTTAACACTAAGTAGCTCTCATGTTCCTCCATGCTGCCCGTGAACAAACACTTATAGGGACTTCTTATTTATTTAGGAAAACTCTAGGGTATTTTTCTGTATAATTCCACAAGTATAATTCAGCACAAAAGTGGTCCTCTCTACACCCCTCAGTCTTCACCAGAAGTGGTCCTCCGTGAAACTTCTTGCTGCTGGAGTCTTCTCATCCAGGCCTTCTGGGGAATACGTGCAGCACTCAGAGTGCCCATTTAACACAGAGGGAACCTTTATCTTTGCAATACCAAATTGTGAGAATGCAGACTGTCCTCTGGAACTGAGTTTCAGCTCTTACCTACCTCTCTAGCCTCTTTCTGTAGTCCTCGGTTTCCTTTACACAGCATGGAAGGTGTTTGTGAGAGGCAACTGGCCGCACAGCTTAAGTCCTCTGCACATAGAGAGAGGCCTTTACTTCCTGGAGGTAAATTTACACACTGATGCCCTGATTGTGAACTCTAAAACTGACATCTGAGAAGAAACTCAAATTTAGAATAATCAAGGACCTTTTATCCTCTCAGCAAAAGAAGGACTGTGGCCACTGGTTACCTCTTGGGAGCAGGACCCATCATCTACTTAGGGAGATTAAGCAAGTTACCCAGGGAATGACATAAAAGCTCATGCACTCAATCACAGTACATTTGCAAAGCTATGTAATGATATAAGACTCTAGTGTTGCGATTCCTGAGTATTACAGAGTTCTGAGGCAGTCCAGACTACATGGACCAGTTTGACCAGGGTTAGCTTCAAAGTGTAGCCAGAAATTGAACTGGACACACATAGGCAGAGAAGAAAGACAATGCAAAGATGATTGAGTAGAGCATGGGATGCCAGCAAAGGAGAAGTAATCTTATAATTTTCAAAAATTATCAATACAATTGTCAGGTGATAGAGATTAGGAAGGAAAGGGAAATAATTCTAGAAAGGAAAGTTAATTGGAGTCAAATTGTGGAGGATCTTGATTACCAGAATTTTAGAATTCAGACTTTGATTCAAAGACAATTGGGAGTAAGACCAAGATTAAGATGAAATTTTAGAAAGATGAACTGCAGAGCATGTAAAATGAGATGAAGAACTGAAAGAAGAGAAGCTGGGGACAGGGGGGAGCGGGGGAAGAAAACTGGGTGGTAAGTTTACATATTATATTGACTGCCTGCCATCTCTTTTTTTCTAGTCTTCATATATAAATATTTGCTTTCCTCTCTTGGGCAGCCATTATTCAGAAGATCTCTGTGTGTTTGATACAGACACCAGCCATTACTTTACTTCATCTGCTTGTAAGTTTTTGGCAGAGAAATGTTTAAATAATCAGCAACTCCGTTTTCTACATATTGGCTCCTGCCAAGATGGTCCACAGCTAGAATGGGGTCTTGAAAGGAGAAAACTTTCATCCAATAGCACAAAGAAAGAATCCTGTGGCTATGACGTCTGCTACGACTGGGAAAAATGTTCAGGTAAGCTCCAGTGGTGACCACGGACTAGAAATGCTCACACATAACCTTCATCTCAACTAGTTCATCTTATTTGCATTTATACTCTTTCTAAAAACAAAATAAAACAAAAACCTTAATCAAAAATAATTCCTTTACATTGTAAAAAATTTTATAAAGTTACTAAATAGAAAGGAAAAAACATAACCCACCCACTGTTAGAAATAACTACTTTCATAATTTTAGGGTGAATCTTCCTAATTATTTTTCAATGCATATACAATCAGTACTAGCCTTAGATTCCAGTAGAAAATCACCTGTCCCAGTCTCATACTTCAAGCACCATTCCCCACCCCCAGCTTTGGAGGGCCTTCATCAGAATTGTCTAAGTTTTCCTCTGGCATTTGGGACTGGCTAGGACAATGTAGCTAGAGTGCCCTGAGCCTAAACTGAATTCCTCATGGATACTAATTGCCAGAAGCATCTTCTTCAAAATTTTTTAAGTCCTCTTGCAGTGCCTGGGACTAGCCAAGGCTGGCAGTGTTAATCAGGTAGGATACTCTGAGCCCAGACTGGGGTTTCTCATGGGCTCAGGCACTGTTTCTCCCTTGTGGAACATTCTCTGACCTTCTACTCCTTCTCTTTCACCATGCATGGGGTCAACAAACTGCTCCAAAGAGCTCCGGGTCTCATGCCTGTAGAGTCATCCATGGCTCAGAGCCAGACCCTCATTCCCAGAAAGCAGCCTGGTGAGCCACCAGCCAGCAGGGTATTCTTTGCCAAGATTGCTTGAGATTGGACTGCTAATATGGTGCTGACACTCTGTAATTCAGAGTGACTGTACTTGTTTATATAGAGAGGTATCTCATTAAAAAAAAAAATTCCCAGGGTCTTATATATCTCAGGGGTGGCCCTGATTATATTACAATTTTTTTAAAAAAAAGTATCATCCTTTACATCTTATTTTACATATTGCTGTTTTCACTTAATATATCATGAAACTATTTCCATGTCATTATATATTACTCTGCTACATAATTTTCAATGTCTGCCAAAGCCTATTGGACATTCTGTAATTTATTTCACTAATCTTCTGTTAAGTGTTTAGATTTTTCCCAATATTTTGCTATTACAAACAGTTCTGTAATAGACAAATCTATCACACATAAATCTTTAATCTAAGATTATTTCCTTAGGATATACCTTAGAAAATGAAATTTCTAGGTAAATATTATTTCCAAATATAAAATCTTTGTTGGTACTGTGTATCAACTTGCTTTCCAGAAATGTTTTTACCATATTATATTTCCTATCTACAATGTATAATTAAGACTGCCTTCCATACTTTCACCAATGCTTGGAGTAATTACTCCTTTATTTCTCTGTCAATTTGATACTCAGGAAGTGGCATTACATTTCTATTTTCTGTAAGTTGCCCAATTCTGATCAGTATCAAATCATCTTATAGCTAAACTCTACTACTCATTTTTCGTTGCCGGACCAACACCATTACCCAACTGACATGTCCCTTAGAAATAATATTTGTGGGGGGCGCCTGGGTGGCTCAGTTGGTTAAGCGACTGCCTTCGGCTCAGGTCCTGATCCTGGAGTGTCGGGATCGAGTCCCGCATCGGGCTCCCTGCTCAGCGGGGAGTCTGCTTCTCCCTCTGACCCTCCCCCCTCTCATGCTCTCTCTATCTCATTCTCTCTCTCAAATAAATAAATAAAATCTTTAAAAAAAAAAAAAGAAAGAATATTTGTGGTAGAAAAGAGCTGAAAGTATTATGGAATATCATTTTGTATTTAAAATATAAACTTTTTCTTTGAAAATTGTAGTGTAGGAACATTATTGTCAAAAATGCACACAGAAGATAAAAGGAAACAGGATAAAATGGTCCCTGTCTGTGCTATAATAGGTAGATCAGGTATTTGGGGATGTATTTAGTGTTAGTTTCCATCCTTCCATATTTATCATGGAGAAAAGATCTTCATGGAACCTTCTATAGCAAAGAATTTTTTTCGCTATTTTTCCACAAGTTACTCTTTTCAGATCTGTCTGAGTAGCAAATAATTTCTAGCTTACAATTTCATCAAAATCTGCCTTTACTATTAGCTCTTTGCTGTACATATATCTAAATCCTACAGTCTCCAGGAGTCTAAGTTTGTCTTAAAAAAGAACACTGAAAAGTTTGAATATTTAATCAATATTGCTCAAGTTAGCAGAATGTCTTGGGGTAGTCAAACTAATATGTGAACATTTTGTAATAAGAGATTTAAGTCATTTAAAAGATTCTTTGATCCTGCACACAATCAGAATACTGAAAGCATTTTTCCCCCTAAAGGTATGGTCTGCCTGGGCCAGTCTTCTCTAATTGGTGAGCAAAAGTCAATGTCACAGAGAAGTCTGTTCAGTAGCACTATAGAAGAGCATCAGTGTACAAATCACAGCATTTATGAAGAAAGAGAAAGCTAAAAATGAATTTTGTACCCAACCCACTCATGGCAAGTTGGGATATTATTAATTTTGAGCTGAATTGAAGGTCACCTTGGTTAAACTGTGTTCTTGATTACATTGTGTACTTTGCTACTCTTTTCCTTCTCTATCTAAAATGAAATAAGAGAAAGTTTAAAATGGAACTTCAAAATGTTCACTTTTCAAAAGTTAGAACACGAATGGCTTCTTAAGGAGCCTATTTTTATGGACACTGAATGCTTTGCCTAAATTTCGAAAATATCCACCATCAACTAATAGAAGGGGGAAATTTATTCAGCACACATCCATTTAGTATCCAAGATGTGGAAGTCACTGTACAAGGTATGATGAAGACTCTGAAGATAAAGGAGATTTGTACCTTCAAATTGTTCACAGTAACTGAAGGAGTAACTTTTCATGATAATTGCATGAATAACTTTAATACAAGCCAGTATGTAATAAGAACTGTGAGAGAGATAAAAATCTTCTGGCCTGGAAGGGTTTCATAAGGATGGTAGCATGAGAATTGAGTGCTGAAGGATGCATTAGTAGAGGTGGTGGGAAGGGCCTTTTGGTGCTGGTAGTCTAAAAATAATCTTGCTAAGAGCATTTAAGTCATAACCATCCTAAAAGAATGGTGACCATGGCCTTTCCAAAAGCCCGGGAGTGGACATCCTCTCCAGAGGTGGAACAGTCTTGTGTCCTTCACTAAACCCTGTTGTTTACAACAATGAGCAAGACCTTCCACAACTAGCATCTTCTCTAGCTGTTGACAGAGGGCTTACAAGGGAATGCATGCTCTTTCATGAGATGTTTTCTACCAAAGACAGAAGTCTACATGCCTATGAGTATCTCCCCACTTCTTTTCCTTATTTTCTCCCATTGGTTGAGACACATGGGAAAGAACTGATATCTGCCTAAAGAAGCTACTTCTTAATGACATCATTGCTGATTCTCAGTCTGACTCAGATATTTTGGCAACAAGAATTATCCCAGATCTATCAATACATTTCTTTTTGAATACTTACACCTATATCCCAAATTCAGAATTGAAATCAATTGATGAGGTGCGTGGGTGGCTCAGTTGGTTAAGCAACTGCCTTTGGCTCAGGTCATGATCCTGGAGTCCCGGGATCAAGTCCCACATCGGGCTCCCTCCTCAGCGGGGAGTCTGCTTTTCCCTCTGACCCTTCCTCCTCTCATGCTCTCTCTCTCTCTCATTCTCTCTCTCTCAAATAAATAAATAAAATCTTTAAAAAAAAATCAATTGATGAAGCTGAATTAATTGAGCACCTCTTTAAGAGGTAAATGGGACATAGAGATGAATGAGCTCTCAAACAAACCACTTATAACGGTCTTGAGAGAAAGCCATATATGAAAAGCTAACTAACAAGAAAGTATAAAAACGTCAGATATAGTACTAACAAATTTACACTATTAAAGTTTAATTAAAACTTTAGTTAAAGTTTAGTTGGTATGGGGATAAGTTCCTATGAAATGCTTCATGGAGGACGTAAGACCTATAGAAACTGGACATGTGGGGGAAAGTAGGAGGGAGCACATCAGCGTAGCAAAAGAAGGGGATAGCATGGGCAAGAGGACAAAAACTAGAACATCCTTGAGGTCCTGTTTGGGAAGCAGAGAGGGGCTTACTCTACCTAGAATGGAGAAAGCAGACAAAGCAGACAAAGACAACATTGCAAAGGGATTTTGAAGTCAAACTGTAGAGGACCTTGACCTTTGATTAAAATATGTATGTGTATAAACAAGCCCATATCCCTTTACTCAAAATTTATTTAATATTCTTGGCTTTGGTAAGTTTATCTCAAGTAATCATTTTAAAATGATTTCATGAATGCAAGATTTATATGAATTATGAAGTGACTGGGTGGTTTTGAAACCAGGCCTCTTAAAAGAATCACCCACCCAGAAATATTCTAGAAAGAAATCAGTAACTGTGGTGTAGAGTTATGTTAAAGAATTAAGGCCTACGAGTCATTTATGATCTAAAACCTGCCTCTACCACTTACTAATTGTGGAACCATGAGCCAATCACTAAACCTCACTAATAAGCGCATGTGTAGAATGAGCATGATAACATAGAGTTTGTATGTTTGTTATGAGGATTAAATGAAATAAAGCACGTAAAGCACTTGGCTTATTATGTGGCTTCATAGCATCTTCTCAACAGAAGGTAACTAAATGTTCTCGGGTGGTGCCAATGAGAAATAACAGCAAGGACAGACAGAAGACATTGCAGAAATGGATTGACGGGACATAGTGACTGATTGGATGTGGGCAGTGAGTAAGAGGGAGGTGTCAGAGACAGCCCAACTGCTGAATTTTACTGGCTTACCAGTGCATTCTAGTATCTTCCATCCAGATGACTCCATTCGACCACAGTTGGATCTTTTGGGTCATTGCCTTTTTTCCAGCTTTCTAATACATTGCCACCAAAGTGCCTGCTGCTCTGGGGACAAACTAGGTAAAATCAAACCCCGAGGTACTGTGGTGAGTCACACTGCCTCCCTCTCGTTTCAGCCTCTGTTTCCAAATGTGTCTGCCTGTTGCCTCCCCAGTGCTCCAAGGGTGGAAGCCAACTCTACTGCGTCAAAATGGGATCGAGTGAGAAAACAGCGAGCATCTGTGAAGTAGGAGCTATACGATGTGCCAACAGGAAAGTGGAAATACTGTATCCTGGCAGGTGTTCAGCCTAAAACAATTACTGATAAACAGATTTACTGTCCAAAAATAATTCCTACAAAAGGGCATCCTCCTATAAACAGCAGACTGGCGTGGCCAGAGGTTAGACATGAATTCTTTTGTGTTACTTTCATATAATTATTCACCCTGCCTCTCCTGCCTTAGCCATTCCTATCCAGTTCCAACCCATGAGGTTCTGTAGTGTACACCCAGGTAATAACTCTTTTACATCAATCCAGTAAATTCTTCTGTTCACATTGCTCTAAAATGATGGGACTTCTGAGGACCTTATGAAGCCTATAATATTAAGCATTCTCACAAATAGAATTAAGAACAAAAACCATAATTGTCTTCAATTAATCAATAAACAGAAACCTACAACAACTTGTAAAACACATTCTTGAAACCCATCCTTTCTTCATGCACTCATTCAACAGATAATTCTGAATGTCTACAATGTGCCAAGTACTGTTTAAGATGCTGGGGAATTAGCAGTGAATAAAAAGACAAAATCCTTTGCCTTCATGAAGCCCACATTCACGTGGAGGAAGACATTCAAAAAATAAAATAAGCATATAAAATATATAGTATGTTTGATGATGATAATTGCTATGGAGAAAATAAGGCAAGGAGAGGTGAGTCCCATCATCTTATGCCAGGAAACCCTTCATAGTAATAAACATCACAGCAAGGATGATTGGAAACAAGTGGAAATTGCCTCCCTTAAGGCAGTTACTAAACTTCTGGAGTTCCATACTCTTAGGAAAAAAGATTCTCCTTGCCTCAGCTAAAGCATATCCCAAAGCTTTTGAGCTGAAGTATGTGATGGATGGAAAATAAAATCATCAGAAAATTGTGAAGGAATAATTTTTAAATTAAATTATGTCTTCTGTGTTAGGCCATACCAAGTAGACACTCATTTCTTAGAGAGGCTAGGGTGCCATTTTATCGGTGAAGAGGAGCATCTCTGGAACAGCAGTTCTCGATACTGATGTACATCAGACTCACCTGGAGTGCTTGCTAATTAATACACATGCCTGCAAGCTGCCCCCAGTTTCTGGTTCAGTAGGTCTGGGGCGGGGCCTGAGAATTTCTAACAACTTTCCAGGTAGTACTGATCATCAGGAGTGTCACATTTTGAAAAGAGTTTAGAAATGGAGTCATCCAACAGCTCATTCTGTTTGATTCACTAACTGATCTCAAAACCTTAGCCAGCCAATCTCCAAGCCTGTGAGTGGAAGGAGATTTCCTTCCTCTAAAACTCAATGGAATCCCACTTAGTAGAAGGGGGCCGTGACGCACAGCCACCTGCAGGACCCTCATCAGGTGTGGACACATTAAATGTCACTCCTCCTCCATCTCATTCATCATAACATGTTAGCAAAATCTAAAACATCTTGCAGTATCAAAGGAGAAGTAAGAGGAAGGAAAAAAACCTAGGAACAGAAACATTTTCCTGGTGTAACAGCAATTGAGTGGGAATTTTTATTTTCCCAGGAGTCAGTAACCCATCTTTTCCGGTCATGCCATCCCCTCCCATCTCACAAAAGTGGTGCCATCTTGTCAGCATCATGCCTGCAGCACTCCCAAGACAAAGAGTGAGGGCAAAGAGGCACGGCCCCCTTCCACTAGGTGGGAATCCCATTGAGTTTTAGAGGAAGGAAATCTCCTTCCACTCACAGGCTTGGAGATTGGCTGGTTAAGGTTTTGAGATCAGTTAGTAATTCAAATCTGAGAGCAAAGAGGCATTCAATACTCCCATGTCCTCAACTGAATCAAGAATCTTTCCTCAGGACCAAGTTGGAGCTTCTCTCCCCAGATCTCACCCCTGCCCCACATCTTTCTGGGGGGCCAAGGGAAGAGGGAGGGAGGCCATGGGAATCCACAGCCAAGTGTTCAGTGTTCATAGAGAGAGTCCTATTCTCCGCCTAAGTCCTTTCCCTCCCCTCAGTGAGAAGGAGGAGGATGCAGAAAGTATCCACCAAAGCCAGGCAACTGAAACCCCGGGAGAATCTTCTGTAGGGTGTGGGGCACCAGCAACAAGTATACGGGTGCTGCCCCTGGCTGGCTGGTGGGATACTTGTGCAGTCTTCGAGCTGATGCCTGTGAGCAGGTTGCAGGAGGAGTCTCTAGGAGGTGTGCATCCTGATGAGGGTGGGTGTGGAGGGTTCTCCCTTCCTGAGCATGAGACCACTTCCTGTCTAGAGGGTGCTGAAGGCAGGATGTTGTTGATAGAGGCCCTCACCATTTTCACAGAGGGCATGACTCGGTTTCTCCATCGGAGTCCCAAGACATAGAGATTAGAGGATGTTGGTGGTTCTCGTGGATCCTCAGGAAGGACACAGAGAAGAGGAAAGACAGTCACTCTGAGGCCATCCTGCATCTTGGACACGATTCTGTGGAAAGCACCAAAAGGAGACATGGTGGACTCTAGCTCATGGGAAGTTCTGGGGACCTGAGCAGGTAGGAGTAAAGCAAAACACCAAACAAAGGAAACATAGAGGTTGCCTTAACACAGAACCAGACTTAGAAAGAACGAGTGAAAGGTGACACCCCATCATTGACTGTTACAGCAAACAACCCTTGCCATTTATCCTAGTCCACTTCCTTGCTTCC
Source organism: Phoca vitulina (assembly GCF_004348235.1). Taxonomy (NCBI): domain Eukaryota; kingdom Metazoa; phylum Chordata; class Mammalia; order Carnivora; family Phocidae; genus Phoca; species Phoca vitulina. The sequence goes on along the minus strand of NW_022589720.1, from coordinate 32,139,577 downwards.
AGCACCAGAGACCCAGCCCCAGCAAATGGAGGGCATGTCCCAGAATGAGACCTGCCTCTCCCTATCACCTCTAGGAGGGGTTGGAAAGGTGCCAGAGCAACCCGCCTGCCTTCCCCACCCCAAGCCCTCTGACGCGAGAGCCTGGCTGACTGGAGACAGGGAAGGAGGTGAGATGTCAATTGGATAGGAGATTGGAGACTTAAACTGGACTAACTTTTAAAAATAGAAACTGACCAGAAATCTATGTGATCTTTCCCATATTTAATTAAGGCAAGAGAAAAAGAAAAATGGAATTTGGCAGAGCGAAGTGAAAGCTAGGAGTATTAGTCTGCTAGGGCTGCCGTAACAAAGTACCACAAACTGGGTGACATAAAACAAGAGAAATAAGTTGTCTCACAGTTCCAGAGGCCAGAAATCTGAAATCACTGTGTCAGTAGGGCCATGTTCCCTCTGAAACCCAGAGGAGAGAATTCTTCCTTGCCTCTTCTGGCTGTTGGTGTTTGCCAGAAATCCTTGGTGTTCCTTGGCTTGAAGGCACATCACTCCAGTTCCTGCCTCCCATCAGGACAAGGCTGTCTTCATTGTCTTCCTTCTGTGCATTTCCATCTGCCCAAATTTGTATTGTCTTCTGAGGACAGCAATCATGCTGGGTGAAGCCCACTCTAACAAACTCATCTTCATTGGATTACATCTGCAAAGACCATATTTCTCTAAATATGGTCACATTCGCAGCTACCAGAGGCTCGGATTTCTACATATCTTTTTTTTTTTGCAGATACAATTCAACCCATAGCACCGTGACTGGGGTGGAATGTTTTCTGTTTACACCCCACAATATAATCAAAGGTTTGTACCAGCTTGATTAAAATCAGTCATGTTTGCTTTGAAGTATGTTACTTTTACTTGTAACAATCTTCCCTTTAATGATGATTAGTTGATCTTTTTACCACTTTAGTTACCTTTGTTTCAAAGGATTTTTTGAGTGCACTAAAGTTTGCATTAGACTAATTTGCATACCATTTACCAGTTGAATTTTTCACACTCTGATATTAATATTAATATAGCAATTTAGTACAATGTTAAGAGCTGGAGATTAAATTGTCATCATGAAGCAGAGAGTAAAACTGAAGCATATTAAATACCTGGAATTTGGACCTAGAATGTCCAACACTGTCCTAGAAGATTAAATAAATTCCTGATCAAAGGTAAAAGCTTATCCTCTTAGACTATTGGAGATGAATACTAAGCATTCATGCTTGTAGCTTCCATAACTGGAAACCTAACTGGGTCCTTTTTTTATATATTTGGATTTTAATTTTTGTTGATTCTGCAAGAAATTGACAAAATAAATAAAACCCCAGTTTAAAGAACTTTATAAATTGACATGCTATATCTCTCAGATGTCCTGGAAGCAGAATTCTAAGACTGTGATTTTAAAACTCCACTCCTCTGGTGGGGTGACATTCAAGCTTAACTAAAGATTTCCCCTTTTGACAGTCGTCAGTAAAGTTCACTAAATTTGAGAATATGTTACTTTTTTCCTCTTTTTTACAAAAGCCTCCCGCAATGGACATTCCTTTAGTTTTAAAGACTGAGCTCTTCTGTTCTTTCCAGAAGAGCACCCACGAGCTAGACCTAATCCACAGCCCTTTCTAAATTCTAATTCTGAGTCACAAGCATCTGATGGATCATGATGTCTCTGGTTGGTGTTGGGCACCAAATATCCTGAAGCTTGATTAATTGGATTCTAAACGGCTGGCTGTCTCTAAGGTCACCTTCATTCTTTTGGAATACATTGCGTATGGAATCAATGAGGCATCAAGCTTCTAACCAAACAAATGGCCTGCAAAATTATAGTTGTATCCATGTCATTTTATAAAAGTGAGACAGGCCACTGTTACCCTATTTGTCTTCTTGACAGGTTATAGAGCACAGCTTCAGTTCCCCGTGTCGAATGTCAGTTAGCACAGGTATGTGTCACCAATCAAGGGACTCCAATGGACAGATGGTCGTGCTCACAAAGATTTATATAGAAAGATGTTCATAACAACATTATTTATAATAGCAAAAAATGACAGCGCCTAAATGTCTAATAATAAATTATGGCCCCTCCATAGGATGGAACAGCCTGAGACCACAGACAAGTATCTTTTGAAAAAGATTTTAAAGGACATACTGGAAAGTGACAAACAGGGCTACAATACTACATATGATTCCAGCTATATAAATTGTGTCTTTAAAAACAGTGATTGGGAAAACAAACCTCTAGAATATGGAGTTATTTTTATTTTCTTATTTACATTTTTCTGCATTTTCTAGATCTTCTACAACCAGCATGTATTTTCTTTTATAATTGGGCATGAAAGTCATTCTAAAAATTTTCTCTTCTACTTAGGTGAAAAGATAGTTAATTCTGTTTGTGTAGACATCCTGGTGGCAAACGGGCTTTGGAGTTTGAGCCAGCGCCACACGTCTGGACTTGCCCATAGGAGGCGGGTGTTGGCTTTCAGCTAGACATGTGAGCCTCACATGCATTCATTCATTCATTCGCTCATTCACTCACAAACATTTTCTACTCCTGAGACTTAGGTCAGCAATCATGCAGAGATTTTTGGAGGTACTTACAGTAGACTGGGAAGATTTTAAAGGTATACTTACACCAGTATTATACAAAATAGAAAGCAATGAGTTAGTACTAAAAAGTTACAGGTACAGATAACATCTTTATGGAATTAAAAAAACTGGAAAGTTAATAAAATAAAGTCAGGCCTAACTTTTCAAAGTCTGATAACAGTTGGAGACACCGAGTAGCCACTTGAACTTGGACAAACCTCTGAGACTCAGTATCTTCATGTGAAAATAGGGACAATAACAGACAACTCACTGTAGTTTACACACACACACACACACACATAAAACAACTATTAAAGAGTCTAGAATGAAATGTGTGTTTAACTACTTGGGTGATATTATTATTATTATTAAACACCAGTGGAAAAGAGTGGCTGAACTTCACCCTTTATTTCCTATCATATGAGTCATTTCTTCTGTTGCCAATCTTGCCATGAAGCCTGATTTACCAAGGAGCCACTGGTTTCCTTAGAGTGCTCAGAAAAGAGAAATGGCTGGAGTATTCAGACTCCATATCTGACTAAGCTCATGATAGGTGCTTGTTCACTGTGCTCATGCAGGCATGACTATGATCATCAACATCAGTGATAAAGGTTTTGGTTCTCTTTAGAATGAATCACACTTCATGCCAAATAAATGGAGATGGCCTGGTGTTTGTAGTTGAAAACCCAACAATCTACGATATCAAAGCATTGTGAACAGAAGACCCAGGAATAGAATGTGAAGAGGAAATTAGACTGGGTAGCTAGAAGTAGACTCCACGGATTACTCGCTTGATCCACCCTCCTAGTATGCAGTGACATAGTAGAGATTTGGAAAACCTAAAAATGTTATCCTTAACATGAGGGTAAAGCCTCAAGACCAGAATTGGTTGTCTTTCATGAAGCTGTATTGGTAACAAGGCCAGGATATAGAGTACCACCCTAACTGAAGCATTTCCATTTTGTTTATAACTGAAAACTAATTGTTGCCTTGGGGCATGTCTTCCCTTCTTGTGAAAGGCAGTGATACACACTGGTACATCTTTGCAGTTTTCAGAATTACTGCTCGCCAGTGTTGCAGGCTCTCCATCTCCTAGGGACATGGTAGGATCATACTACCTGATCCCCATGGGTTGGGGTGCTATATAATTGGTGCCCTGTGTAGCTTCTGGACAAAACATGTAATTGCTGCCATTCCCCCCCGAGAGCTCCCCTTTCCCTGTGGCACATTTGAAATGGTGGCTGCTCCATCAGCCTGAGTGCTTGAGTCATTAACATGAGCAGCGTCTTCTATACTTCATCAAACTTCTATGGGTATGTGGCATGAGCAAAATATAAACTTACCTGAGATTGGAGAGTGAGGGGTGTTTGTTACTTCATTACCTAGCTTACCTGTCTGATATTAACTGTAACAAATGACATGAGGACATTAGAAGCTGATCTCTTTCACCCCCTAAATTGCATTCCAGAACATTCAGTTTTCTATGTGCCATAGAAGGCAAATAGAAATCACTATGGTAATTAGTAGTAAATAGCTGGGCAAGTAGGAATTACTATGGCTTTGAACATAGCCTATTATTACTATTTTGCTTGGGGAAAAATACAGAAACAAACTAAAATTAGGAAAGGGGAGTGATGATATTTAGTTCTTAAATACATTCTTAATTGCATCCATCATTTTATAGAGAAATTGATTAGGAGAAAAAGTTACAAAGAAAATCCGTTCTTTTATAGAGAGTTTACCTGCTAGGACTAAAAAGAAATATAAATGCAAAAATGGTGAATACTCTTATAAGAAACTCCTTACTATATTTGGGGAAATTTTTTAGAATCTTCGAAATGGTAATTAGTTTTTTGAAACATTTACTATTTTAAAGAGCTATTCAAAGTTAATTAAATCTGCTTTATATATCTTGATTACCAAATCATTCCTATTATATTTCACACCAATTGCTTATCAAAACTGCATGCTAAATAACCTCAAGCATTTACTAATGATGCAGATATACAAAAATGGACCCTTCATTCCAATTTCCAATGCTTGGACATATCTTAAAATCTAACTAGTATATAGTAGCAGGTATTATTTATTGTTCCTCTCCCCACAAAAATCTACTCAGCCCCCTGCCAACAGCCAGTATTTCAGAAAAGGCTGGTTCTAGTCCTAACACCAGACCCAAAAAGTATACCACACTTGGTGTAAGTCTGTCACTGGGGCTCGCTTTCCCATCCCATGAGGTTTAGACACGTGCAGGTGATGCAAGGCTGATGAAGGAGCATCTTCCACAGGGTTTCAGAGAAGGAGTGGCCCACGCTTCAGGAGCTCACAGGAAGAAATGGTCTCTTCTGAAGGTTGCCATGTCTGAACATGATGCTTGGAACTACTGTAGCCATCTGGGCACCATGAGTGGATTTTCATTTGTAGTCTCGGCCAACGTACGGAAGAGGCGCCAGTAGAGACATAGAAAGAACCATTTGTGGATCCTTTGTGAAATCATTGAGCCATTGAATTACCTAACTAGGGAGTGTCCATGCTTCTGGTCTTCTTGTTATAAAACAATAAATTTTCTCTACTGTTTAAGCTGTTTTGTGACTTGAGTTGGGTTTTCTGCTACCTTTAGCCAAAGGTATCCTGATTCAGAAATTAATCATGTTCTTGAGGTTTGTACTTTAGTGATATTGATAGATTGGTAGCATAGGTTTTTATTTTAAAATGATTAAAACTTGTTTGTTTTTTTTTAAAAGGAATGTATCCTCTCTTAGTTGAATATACTTAGTGTGCATCTAACAAAGGAAAGATGAACCTTCAGAAATGGAACCTAGTAAGGCGACAATTTAAGTTCATAATGAATCTCGTCATTATTTCTTAAAAACCCAAAATCACCTCTAAAGCTTCCCAAGTTAACAATAATTAATTGTAGACCTATTGAGCACCTGATGTCATGTTTAATTCTCTGAGGGGAAAGGGAGACCTAAAGCTTATTAAGCCACTAGTAGGTGCCAGACTCATCAACCTATTTTTATTTAGTCTTCCCAGAAACTCTAAGAGACATAGGTGTTATTGGCCTCATTTAGAGATGAGGAAATTAAGGATCAGAAACCAGAGTTACTTGCCAAATTTCATACACCTTGTAAAAGGCAGACAGATGTCACACCTGGCCAGACTAACTTAAGAACCCAGGAGCAGGCTGAGCTGTATCGATCCTAGATTTGTTGATTTTCTAATTATACTCTGGTTATTGTGGAAATTATAAAGATGGCTGCATCTTATCTGACATTCTTCCATTGGGATGTTGGTTCTAATTTCATACCCCTGAATTCTGGCAGGCTTCTGACTGCTTCCACTAATGAAGTAGAGCAAAAGTGACATTATGTGCCTTCTGAGACTGCCCTAAAAGAAAGCTTGAAGCTTTTACTTGATTCACAAAAACAGTTCCTCTTAGTGCCCTGACCTGCCGTGATAGAAGCCGATGATGCTAAGGCCACCATCCTGTGAGGAAACCCATGACACGTGAAGAGTCCACGTAGAGGGACCCTGGGCAACAGTTACAACTGAGCCCAGATTTGATATATCCCGGTCCAGACACCAGACATGAATAAAGAATGTTGAGTCTTCCCACTTGAGGCTTCAGACAGCATAAAACAGAGGCAAGCCATCTCCATTGTTCTCGCTCCAAATTCCTGACCCACAGAAGCCGTAAGCAAGACACAGTGGCGGTTATTTTATACCATGAAGTTGGGGCTGGTTGGTTATGCAGCGATCAACAACCAAAGTAGTGATGGGAGGGAATGTCTCTGTTCTCAGGAAATACACACGGAAGCATAAAGGAATAAAGTAATGACACCTCCTTCAGATGGTGGAGACATACATTGTTGAAACAATAAGAGATTCCCTGGTAGTGATTCCCAAACGTGGATATCTTTTTAAAAATATTGATTCCCAGATATTGTAATAGGTACGCTTGTGCTAAGCACAGCATAATGTAGAGAGATGTTAAATCACTGTTACATACCTGAAACTAATATAACTGTGTGTGTCATCTATACTCAAACTTTAAAACATTTAATAAAATAAAATATTAATTCCTAAGTTCCAACCAGACCTACTAAACTAGAATCTCCAGAACTTAGATGATAGCACACACTCAATAAAAACCCAATCAGGTGAACAGTTTCAGATCGGAGCTGAGGCAAGGAATCATAGTGCTCGCTCTGAGTCCTTGAACACTGGCCCTAGTCCAGACCCTGTCCGTCACCGCTTTGCTGCTATGGGCTTGAAAGCGTCCGTACCATTCCCAGGCTCGTGCCCGTACAATCAGACCACATGGCCACCTGCACTTTTCCTGCACATTTGCTCCTTTAGACACGGTGCCCACGTCCTCCAGCTTGGTCGACCGCACTTTAGCTGCAAGCTCAGGAATTGCGGAAATCCACAGCTACTGGTTAAGTGAAGTGTTTCACTCCTACCCATTATATCGAGACTGTTTACTGCTCTTGAACAGTGAGAAATGGAGGAAAAATAAAGAGAGAAAAACAAGAGTCCTGACAGACTGGCGTGAGAGAGAGAAGAATGTGCCACGGGAAAGGGTAGGCAGTGGATCCCAAGATCCCCGAGATGGTGCCACGGCCACCTGCACCGAAATCGCCTCACAGAGTGCCACACTAAGTGTCTGTCAGTTATTTATTGTGGTTTCTAGAAGATGAGGAGCTGGCACCAGAGTGTAAATCAACAAATTGCTTCCTTCATCCACAAAGTCCTGCTACAACAACTAAAAAAAGTAGGCTAAATTAAGCAATGAAATTAGTGACAAAGTTCATACACATCTGTCATAGGCTCCTTGTCCCATGAAAACCAGCCCAAATCAGTTCCCAGAAGGCACTTTAAGTATTCCTGACCTGGGGTGCTTGTTTAAATAACAACAACAGCAGAGGTAGTAATAATATATTTAACATTTACTAAGCATTTACTGTATGCTTAAGCATCTTATCTAAAGGATATTATAAGCTTTACTAATTATGTCTACTAAAATTGATCACAATATACATGAGGAAAGGAGCTATGTTAAAAACCTTAATGTGCCTCAAAATAATTGGCACAGAGCTATTTGCACAGCGAGTGATCAAAATATATTTAATTGTTTAAAATAAAAGCATAAGAGAGATAAAGAAAATATTGGATTAGAGGCATAAATTTGGGAGTCATCTACCAAGGACAAAAAAAACTAAGTAAATAATTTCCCTAAGAGAACAAAGCCCAATTTTCTTTTTTGAATTATTCATTCACTAATTCATTTCAGTACTTATTTATTCATTCAGTTGAGAGCTTACTAAAAGCATTATTAGGGACAAACATGATTCTGATTCTCATGGAGCATAGATTATTATGAAAGGGACAAAAGCTAAATTATGAATTACTAATAAATAAGTTATTACAGACCTCGACGAGAACTGAGAAGCTTTAAGAAGCCAAGGACACGTGAAGTCTTAGGGAGAAAAGAGCAGACAGTGTGAACGCCCGTGTAAAGAGGTGAGGTGAGAGCCTGGAGGTGAGCTGAGAAAGAGTCTGGAGCTTCTCCAAAAAAGGAGGCTCATTTGACTTCTACTTTCAAGGAGGTTGGAGACCAATACGCTGCTGAAAACCAAAAGAAAAACCGAACACACTTAAAAATCATATATTGAGGCATAAAAGGACTGTAGAAATAACAAGGACCAAAGAGGATAATGTTTCAGAGAAGGAAATCTTACAGAGGTGAGCTAAGCTTCTGCCTCTCTTCCTGGGAGCACATGCTGATCTTGCACATCAGCTAGAGAGAGGCCAAGAGTCGGGGCTAGACACAGGCAGGGACCACTACTGCGGGAAAGAGAAATCCGTGGGATCTTCGGGTTGTGCAGGACACTGGTGATAAAATTGGAAAAGTGAATGGCCTCAGGCACATGGCCACTTCCTCTCTCAAAGCACAGACTGGGATTGTGGTAGAAAATATGGAGAGAAGTAGCTAGATTCAAGGTAGAATCATTAGGACTTGGAGGTAGAATCATTAGGACTTGCTGATAGTTTGAATGTAATTGATCAGAGAAAGACACCAAAGATGGTCCTCAGGTTCTGACTTGAGCAAAATTGGGTAGAATGATAGCAGAATGGGTTAGGGAGTTGAGGGAAGTCTCACTGAAGTTAAGAGGCTTTCCTGAGGTTACCAACTCATTAGTAGCAAAACAAGGACTAGAATCCAAGGCTCCCGATGCTCATTCCAGTACTCTACCATACTAAGTTAACTTTCCTTTAGGAATTCTTGTCAATAGTATTACATCTGTCTGAATCACACAGACATTACATAGACATATTTCTGTTTAGGAGTCCAATTTTCAGGAGCAGTCAAATACTAATTTTGAGACTTTAAACATGGGCAGCAAATGCAAATGCCTTCAAAGCCAGGAAGCGAAAGATGGGTGAAGTTCAAGCTTTATGATCACAGAGGATGGGAAGAAGGGCTCTTTTGATGCACTCACAGGGTTCATCAACCCTAAAGGTATTCAGAGTTATTTTAAAAATATTTTTAATCGCTTGCCTGCCAATTAGAACACATTTATATGCAGTGTACCAACTCCTGCTAATGAGATGCAAATATGTTTGCTAACACCCATTAAAAAGAAACAACAGGCCCCAAATAGAGTCATTTTTCTTTTGCTAATAACTCTCTCATCCTGTACCACTTCTGCCTATAAAAGCCTTCCATTTTGCACAACCTTTTTATTTGTCAGACAGGATGCTGCCTGATCCATGAATCTTTGAATAAAGCCAATTAGATCTTTAAATATACTTGTTGAAATTTTGTTCTTTAACATACCTTATTTGGCCTTTGAGCATAACCAAAAGAGAAGTAAGCCAGTTCAAGGACTCTACTGTTGTTCAGCCACTTAGTGGAAATGACATTCTAATCGCAAAAATATTTGTATGTGAAATAGAAGTGAAAATTTTATTCCATAAACAAGAAAAAAAAAGGGGGGGGGGCCTAAAAGAAGGCCATGCTTAGGGACTCCTGGCTGGCTCAGACGATTGAGCTCCTGACTCTTGATTTCAGCGCAGGTCATGATCTCAGGGTTGTGATCTCAGGGTCATGAGATGGAGCCCCGGGTCAGGCTCCGAGCTGGGCATGGAGCCTGCTTGAGATTCTCTGTCTCCTTCTCTCCCTCTCCCTCTGCCCTTCCCTCACACTCACCTCCCCCCTACTCACATGTGTACTCTCTTTAAAAACAAAACAAAACAGGAAGGCCATGCCTAAACCAATGATGATAATGTACTGAGATCTGGAAACTATGGTTAATTCAACCTTTTACAACTAAAATCCAAATAAATTCATTGGCTTATCTTGGCTGATACATTTATTGTTCCCTTGAGATACATGACAGGAACCCTTAACCTCATCACCTAAGAAACAGACAACAGAAAGAGGAAAAAAAGGATGATCACAAAGTAGAAGCTGCCAGTGATGTATGAATATGTGGGTATTCAACAAAAAACCCATGGGAAAAAACTGTTGCATAGAAAGAACTATTTTGTATCTGTTTCCTGAAATTGCTTAAAGCTTAAAGAAAATATTTATTTTGTTTATGTTTCAGCTGGGAAGCCATTCAGCTTAAATGTTTCTTGCCAGTTTTGTAATTTATAAATGCATTAATATAGAATCAAATTTGGCAGGATATCAATGTAGTGTGCTTTTGACAAAATGCCCGATGTCTTTTATATGCTTAATTTTTGAAAATGTATTTAATGAAAGGATAAAAATCCATCCATTATGTAACCCACAAAACAAAATAATTAAATAACAATGCAATATCTTGAAAGCATATGACCCACAGGACAATCATTAAGTTAACATCTCAGAATTTTTACTATCATTTTTGTATCTATGGTTTTCATAACATTTTATTTATTTATTCACTTTTGGCTCTCAAGGTATCTGTTGTGACTTAATTTACTTCCCCACTTCTTAATAAAAGTGGACAATTTGGTTAATCTATTTCCCCCCCTATTTTGTTATAAACAATAGCTTTAATGAGTTTACATGAACATAACTGTTTTCTTCCATCTGCTTACAAAAAAATGGACATCAAAAATATTGTTGTGCATGTAGAAAATCAACTACTGACTTTGCAACAGTTCATATGAAAAAATCTGAGGCTTTTAGGTGATGGCAAGCTTAATGGTGAGCCAACACTGTAATCATTACTCCATTTCTGCATTTACTAGTGTTACCATTGATAATAATAACACTTCATTCTAATCAAGGTAGTATTATAAGATTACCCATTAAATTAAAAACTTCATTATAAATGCATAACAGTGATAAACAAATTATTTGCATATATTTTTAAAGTTATATTTGTGCTTAAAGTGATCTTAACCAGATATTTATGAACCAAAAAGATAATTAAATTGGGTTAGGACCGAAGACCTACTGAGCTTCAGGATAAAACCAGAACAAACATCTAGATCAATTTCTAGGTGGCTGATTAAAAACTATAATGCTACATATATTTTAGACAACTAGGGTCTAAATGAATACAGAGATGAGCAGAGATGTCTTGCCATGAGGAAAATCTTTTTTTAAAAAGCTCATCCTAGGGGTGCCTGGGTGGTTCAGTCGTTAAGCATCTGCCTTTGGCTCAGGTCATGATCCCAGGGTCCTGGGATCGAGCCCCGCATCGGGCTCCCTGCTCAGCAGGAAGCCTGCTTCTCCCTCTCCCGCTCCCTCCTGCTTGTGTTCCCTCTCTCGCTGTCTCTCTCTCTGTCAAATAAATAAATAAAATCTTTTAAAAAATAAAAATAAAAAGCTCATCCTACCTAGAGAGAGCAACTGCATTTGAGATCCCAAACTTGGGTCAAGCTAACCTGCTGGTTTAGAAAATAAATCTTTGATATTCTCCCAGTATAATAGATCCATGTTACCAAGATAAGGTCTGGTTCCACAATGAGGACTCCAGCATACTGGGTAAAGCCAACTGTAAAATACTAACACAGAGACATGTGTATAGCAAAAGAGAAAGAAAACACATACAAATGCATGCACCCATACACATAAATCCTACACAAGAGAAACTTTCAAATAAAAATTTCCAAAGCACATGAGAGGATGTGGAGAAAGGGGAACTATCTTACACTGTTGATTGGGAATGCAAACTGGCGCAGCCACTCTGGAAAACAGTACGGAGGATCCTCAAAAAGTTAAAAATATGACCCTATGACCCAGCAATTATATTATGAGGGATTTATCCAAAGGATACAAAAATACTGATTCGAAGGGGCACATGCACCCCAATGTTTATAACAGCATTATCAACAATAGCCAAATTATGGAAAGAGCCCAAATGTCCACCAATTAATGAATGAATAAAGAAGATGTGGTACACACACACACACACACACACACACACACACACACACACTGGAATATTACTTAACCATCAAAAAGAATGAAATCTTGCCATTTGCAATGACATGGATGGAACTAGAGGGTATTATGCTAAGTGAAATAAGTCAGAGAAAGACAAATACCATATGATTTCACTCATATGTGGAATTTAAGAAACAAAACAGATGAACACAGAGGAAGGGAAGGAAAAATAAAAATAAGATAAAAACAGAGAGGGAGGCAAACCATAAGAGACCCTTAACTAGAGAGAACAAACTGAGGATTGATGGAGGGGAGGTAGGCAGAGGATGGGCTAAATAGGTGATAGGCATTAAGAAGGGCGCTTGTGATGAGCACTAGGTGCTGTATGTAAGTGATGAATCACTAAATTCTACTCCTGAAACCAATACTATGCTATATGTTAACTAACATGAATTTAAATAAAAATCTGGAAAAACTAGGGGCGCCTGGGTGGCTCAGTCGTTAAGCGTCTGCCTTCGGCTCAGGTCATGATCCCGGGGTCCTGGGATCGAGCCCCACATTGGGCTCCCTGCTCCGCAGGGACTCTGCTTCTCCCTCTCCCACTCCCTCTGCTTGTGTTCCCTCCCTCGCTGTGTCTCTCTCTGTCAAATAAATAAATCTTTAAAAAAAAATCTGGAAAATCTAGTAAAAAAAAAAAGATATGCAGATGACAAATAAGCATATGAAAAGATGCTCCACATAATATATCATCAAGGAAATGCAAATTAAAACAAGATACCACTACATACCTATTAGAATGGCCAAAATCCAGAACACTGATGACACCAAATGCTGGCAAGGATATAGAGCAAGAGGAACTCTCATTCACTGCTGGTGGGAATACAAATTAGCAAAGCCACTTGGAAAGATGGTTTGTCAGTTTATTACAAAGCTAAACATATGCTTCCTATACACAATCCAGCAATCTCACTCCTTGGTATTTACTCAAAGGAGTTAAAAACTTATGTCCATGCAAAATTCTGCACACAGGTGTTTATAGCAGCTTTATGCATAATTGCCAAAACTTGGAAGCAACTGAGATGTCCTTCAGTAGGCAAATTGACAAATGAAAGAAGTGAAAGAGGTGAAAGAAGCCAGTCTGAAAAGACTCCACACTGTATATTTTCTAACAACATGACATTCTGGAAAGGACAAAACTATAGAGACAATAAAAGGATTAGTGGCTGCTGGGATGGGGGGAGTGGGAAGGTAGATGAACAGGAAGAGCACATTTTTAGAGAAGTAAAAATACTCTGTATGCTATTATAATGATGGGTACGTGCCATCACACATTTGTCCAAACCCATAGAATGTACAACACCAAGGAGACTCTAAGGTAAATTGGGTAGATTGGGGTGATTAAATGTCAATGTAAATACATCCTTGGTAAAAAATAAAATAAAATAAAAAGCACACGTGAGAAAAATAAATATCATAAAGCTCACAAACAGGAGATATCACTTTGATATTATCCAAAATAATATCAAATATTAAAACATTCTTCTAAGGACTTTAAAATCTCCATAGAAAAAATAAATAAATAAAATCTTTTTAAAAAAATAGATGAGAAGCTCCAACATATACCTAATAATTGTTCTAAAATTAAAGAATGAAGAACATGGCTAATGATTTTCCTGAGTTAAAGGAAGACGGGAATTATCAGAAAGAAAACTTGTCATTCACAACAGAACAAACCAAAACAAGCCCATACCTAGAAGCTTTTAAGAGTGATATTTCCACAGCTCCGCACACTACTCTGAGGGTCTCACGTGGGAGCTCTGCTTCCGGCAATGGCAGTGGGGTTTTTTTCAGACGAAACTTCCAACTGATAACAGTTAGGACATCTGGATGATTTGTTCACAAAATTTGTATAAAAGCATCAGGGAGCTCCGAAAGGGAATGAGGATCTATGGTACCCAAATCCAGGCAGAGGAGGGAGGCACAGAGAAGTGAGCTCCTCTTTTTGAGGTACTTGCCAGCTCTGAAAATGACAGCTGACAGGTTGAGAAGCTGAGCAAAACCTTATAGCAGTTAGGGAGGTTACCACAAGTTGAGTTCTGAGACCACACAAAAAGAGGGGCCCTGATAAATATCCCAGATTTTGGTTGAGCTTTTAAGAGCTACACCCTAAGAATAATGCTGAATTAGACCACATGGAGGTCCATCATGGTCAAGAGACTAAAAATCAGAGACAGAAAAAAGTCTTAAATGCTGTTAAGAAGAAAAAAAAAAAAACCTTCAGGAGCAACAATTAACCTTCGAGTTGACTCCTAAACAGAAATAAGGGAAGCCAATGTTATAAGAATTATATTCTGAAAGGACAGGAAGGAAACACCTGCTAATCTAGAATTCTACAGCAAAAATATCTTCTGAAAATGAAGGTGATATAAAAATATTTTCCAAGAATTCAGCATTAGCAGAAGTGCCTTGAAAGAAATAACAAATGTTTTCTTTAGCTAGAAAGAACATGATTGAGGTGGCAAGGCTAATATGTGGGTAAATGAATATGGACTACATAATCATTTGCGTGAGAATTAAAATAAAATATGAAGAAAAACAGAGAGAAAATATATGAAAACACCATTACATAATTTGAGAGGAGGATAAATGAGGTTAAAATGTCCTAAGGTCCTTGCAGTGTCCAGAGAGTGGTAAAGGTATTAATTTATATTATACTTTAACGATTTAAGGATACAGATTGTAACCTCTAAATCTATACTGACTAATTAATAGTAAAAAAAAAAAGCATATAACTAACAAGGTAATGGAGGTGCAATGATTAAAGATATAATGTAGAGGCAGTCAAAAGGAGCAAAAACGAATCAAGAATAAAGACAAGGACAACTAGAAGGCTAATCACAAGATAAATTTTAAAGCCTTCACACTTGTGAAGACATACCCCAAAGGAAGGAGGATGCACAGGAAGACCCTCCAACTGCAAAGCGGCTCTGAGAAGGTCTGAGCCGGGCTGAGGTGGGGCCCAGAGCACACTGCCCATTCCCCTAGTCACACACTTTGGCTGGGAGCGGCCCAGCCAAAGAACGACCTTAGGCTAAATGCAGTGACCTTCCCAAAGCAGTTGGGGGTTGTCTGCTAACTACGCTCCTTGCAGCAGCTTCTCTCGTCAAGAAAGATCTGAGCAACTTACCTCTGAGATGCCACAGTCCACCATTCGCCCTGTATCAATCCACATCTCCCCACATGTTCAAAGAGCAGCTCCTGTGGGCCTTTATTCCTGAGGTAAACATGAAGGAGGACCAGGCAGCCTCTGTCCTTACCATTAATCTGGGGCCACAACTTGTGCCTCATTGCCTTCCTTCTTCCTCCTTCACCATCCATTCACCCAGCATGGAGCCAAACGTGGGGCTTAAACTCACAACCCCAACATCAAGACCTGAGCTGAGATCAAGAGTCAGAGGCTTAATGGAGCCAGCCAGGTGCCCCCTCACCATCCATTTTCAATTCCCCTCCCCCTCAGCGATCATCTGCAGGTTTTAGTGCTCACTTGCTAATATTACCCATTCCTGAGAGGCCTGAGACCCTGGTAATCAGACCCTCCTCAACAGGTAAATGTATTAATTTACATTACACTCTATGGACTTAAGGACAGTGTCGCTGCATTTGTCTACTCACAACTATAATGGGTAAGGGAATAAAAACCAGACCCAGTTGGATCCCTTGCATCCTGCCTGCATTTCTCCTGCCCCCACAGAATAAAATCACCCCACCTAATCTATCCTGGATGTCTCACTTTGAGCTCTACAGTCTCAATGCTCCATGTGCCATTTCCATCTTCTGACCGACTTCTGGCCCTTCTGGCTTTAGATGCAGCAGATCTCACAGAACCCGGATCATAGTAGGAAATGAGGGGTGCACAGTCACTTGGTACCCATGGTCAAGTCTTCCACCAGGACTCAGTCACTCTCTAGGAGCTTTTTCTCAAAAAGTGTATCATTCTCCAACGCGAGTGGCTCAGTCTTGCTCCACCACACCAAAGGCCTGCGTTGTAATTCTTCCACTGAGGCTTGCAAACTCCATAATGAATCTTTTTTCACTTCAGACATACATTTCAAGGACATGGTGTTGGCTGGATCATTTGGCCCAAGAGGCAAGGTTGTTTGTGTCCAAGTTGATATCCTTCCATGTTACCGTATATGGGCTGAAGCACAATTCCAAGGTATCAAACACGCTGCCTCCCGAAGCTGAGGAGGACCATCAGGCATTGTGCAGCAATGTGTCTTTTACTTTGGGATATTCTGACCTATCCCTGACTACATCCTCTACAGACTTCACTGAGGTGTCTGATCCCTCTCTCACCTGCTGGAGAACCTGGGTCTCTCACAGGGCAGTTACCTCTTGCGCGTCCTGCCCAAGCAGCATATCATCAGTGTCATGGATTAGTGTGGTGTTCTGGTGATATCCACATGATCCAGGTGGTCAAGATCTCTGACGTAGGTGATGATGGAAGACAGGAGAGTTAACATGGTCCTGGGCCAAAACTTGGAATGAACTGCTGTCCACATGGATGCAAATTATTTCTATTTTACTGAGAATGGAAGAGAACGCATTTGCCAAATAAAAGGCCACACAGTATATACCTGAGACATTATTACTCTGCTCTCCCAAAGGTACCACATCTGGTTGGCAGCTGCAACAGGAACTGCTCCCTGGATGAGAGTGAACAAGTCTACATTGACTAGCATCCATCACGTTTCTACAAGGGCCAGGTTGACTAATTAGAGGGATATGATAGGAACCACTACCCATGGATATTTAGATCTTTAAGTTTGACACTAATATCTATACCCCATTCCCCAGGATTGTCTTATATATAATATCTTGTCTGCAATTTAACACAGTTTCGAGTCTTACATTTGTCCTTCCCCATCATTGTAGCTCTTAACCCACAGGCCAAAAACTCAATGTGAGGATTACTCCATCTGCCAAGTGTGTCAACTCCAATTATATACTCAGTGACAAGGAAAAGACCCACTGTGGGGCAGGCTTGGGCCAGGACTCAGTTATTACCTAGCTCCTGTGTCTCCACTCTCACAGAGGGGCTCCAATGAGACTCTATGTCAACTTGGACTCTGTGTCCTATAATCCTCAAAATATTTTGACATTCTTATTTCCCCAGTGCATAGTAACCCAGGTGAATGGCTCTCAGTCCCACTAGGGAAGGACTGGAGGTGTTTTTACAGTATATATTTGCTGTGGCATTGTAAGGTCCTTCCTTTTGACCTGGCCCCCTGTGACTCATTGAATTCCGGATCTGAAAATTGGTTCAGCAAGGAAAAATTGGCTGAGCAAGGGATCATGATGACATTTTATTGGGCAACTGTCCTCAGCCTCTTGCTCCTCTATTCTTGCCCTCTTCTGATGGTGGCTGTAAACAGCATTCTCAATGGCTGCCGTTCTTGGCCATAATTGGTGGTCTTAATGAATGGGGTGTCCCACATAATACAATATTCCAGTGGGTCTACTGACCTCACATAATATATCTATTCTGAAATGTTCACTTCCCTCAACCTTTTTGCTTTCTCTAGAAACTGCCTCAGCAACTCAAGCATTTCAGTTTCATTCAGTGTGGGCTTCTAACCACCACCACAGCAGTTAAATTGCCCGATTCCCTGGGGTTCTTGCCAGGGTGTTAAATTCCATGTTTGAGAAAGCTCTCCTAAACCACTGAGTTCTTGCTTCTGTTATCTCACATTCCAACCACTAGATCAAATACCCTAAGGAATAACCCTTGAAAACTTTTTAAAAGACTTTGGATACAAACTAAAATATTTACAGCTGAAACGATATGATATCTGTGATTTTCCTTAAATATTCAAACAAAAAAAGTAAAATCAAATGTTATATGTGGAGAGGGCTTGATGAAATTAGAATGCCAGAATGTTGGTAAGAACCAAAGCTAGGGGCATCTGGCTGGCTCAGTAGGTAGGGCGTGCGACTCTTGATCCCGGGGTTTTAAGGTTCGAGCCCCATGTTGGCTGTAGAGATTACTTAAAAAAAAAAAAAAAACACAAGAACTGAAGCTGATTGATAGACTCACAGGGTATGTGTGTGTTTCTTATTACATATTCTCTTCTTTGTGTGTATATTTGAAAACTTCAATAAAAAAGATAAACACCAAAAGGAAATTAGAGAGCTCCAGATCTTTTATTTTCCTTTGGGGTTTCAAGGTGACAACACTTTTTTATTTTTTATGGAAGATAGAAAGGAACGTTTAAATGTAATGGGGTTGGACAACGTGAGAGGAGGAGAAAGCAAAGGAAGGGAAGAGGAGGAGGAAGAGAAAGAGGGGGGAAGAAGGAGAGAGGCAGGAAGGTGAATCTTACATAGAATAGGGGCTGGTGGGGATTCAGACCTTAACTGTCACTTAAACCACCCCCTCCCCCCGCCCCATCTAACATTTCCTTTTGGACAGGGCTACAGCCTCGGAATCATGGGGCTTGACCAGGTGCTGTGTGAGAGAGCTCTTCTCAGTCTCTTAGGTGGCTACATGGCCTCTGATAGATGAGAGACTGGGGTCTTGAAATGCCCAACAGCCTCAAGCATGTTGCCTTCAAGGTACCGTGCCCATGCTGAAGGTGGGAAGTAACTCCCTCTACATAAAGGTTTCTAACCTGCAGTCAGGGTTGAGAACCACTAGATTAGGAGATAAAGGTGTAGACCCTGTCCTTCACAGGGAGGCTGCATTGGATCACGACTAGGAGCATTGTTTTGGAGTCAGACAGTCTTGTGTTCTGGTCATGTACCTGCTCTGGGTCTCCCTCCTCTTAGCTGTGAAATGGAAACGGCCATGCCTACCTCATAAAGTTGTGAGGGGTGACTGTAATACAAGTCACCATGTTTGGAAAGCATCTTGGGTGCTGCTTCCTAGATAAGTGTCCCTGGAGGTAGCTGCTGTTATTTTACAAAAGGTTGTTGGAGCCAGAAAAGCCTTCACAACCCAGAGAAATAAATCTCTAATTGTGGAATAGCATCACAGATGAGTAGGGGAGACCTTTGGGGATTTTCGTAGGAACTCTCAGCTTCTACAGGAGGAGACTCTCATCTGCACGGTTGTAGGTCTGGGCTCCCCCTCTTTCCACATCTGCCTGTATAAGGTTACAGAAAGGGGCATTCATAAAGGTATGAGAAAATGCAAATCAAGAGCACAATGAAAAACAAACGTACCTCATATTGTTAGGAAAAATTAAATCTGACAATACCGACTTTAAGGGAATAGCTGTCAATGGGATCATTTACATGCAGCTGATGGGGTATAATTAAGAGACTTGGGGAAATACTGTGGAATTATATTGTATAGTTGAGCAGCCAGATACCCTACTATCTAGCAATTCTACATCTAAGAGTATAACCGGGAGAAATTCTTGCACATTTTACATGAGGACATGGGAAAAGTTCGTGTCATTTCTAGCTTGTCATAGCAAAAAAATGAAAATAGCCAGATTGCCAAAAGAAAAAAAATTCATTGTAGAAAATTTGGATAATATGACAAAACTAAAGAAGAAAATATAATTACATCATATTCAGTGTTTTTCCTATATATAAATACCATTTAATACAATAATACTATACATACACTTTTACATTCTATCCTTCTGAGTTCACATATGGGCTAATATTAAGCTGGAATGTACAGTCCAACCACTTCAGTTGCTAAAATATTGAAATATTTCCATAGTGGTTAGAAACGGTTGCTGCCCCAAGCCTTCCATACACCCCTCCTGAATTTGCCTTGGCTTCCACCCCTGGGGCCCTTAGACTCCCTCACATTTCAGAAACTAGAGGAATATGCATGACACTAAAAGAGGCTTCCAGAAACTCTACGCTAGCTTAGTGCATTCAATTGTACATATTAGCACTTGTGCCACACCAGTTAAATACTTCTATTATGCCATGTCATTAATTTTTTTAAATTATTATAATGTCCATGTTGTGATTATGCCATAATTTATTCAATTATCTCCTTATTGAAAAACTGGGTTTTTTTTTTAAGCTTTTATTTATCTGAGAGAGAGAGAGAGTGAGCCGGGGCAGGGCAAAGGAAGAGAGAGAGAATCTCAAGCAGACTCCCTACTGAGCCAGGAGCCCGATGCGGGGCTCTATCTCACCACCCCAAGATCATGACCTGAGTGAAAATCAAGAGTTGGATGCTTAGCCGAGTGAGCCACCCAGGTGCCCCTCCCAAAATTGGGGTTTAAAAAATATGTATTTTGAAAATATTTTTATTTTATAAATATCACTGTGATGAGAACTTTGTTTTATTGTTTATTTATGAAATCAGGACTAGGTCACGCAAGGATGAATAATGCTAAAGCCCTCGGTATACACTGTTTAATCTTGGTAACTTTTTAAATTGAGTTGACTTGAAAAAAATAAACAAGGAACCCCAAAGACCCGAAAGTCCTAAAAATATAAGAGCACACCAGAATGAGCGTTTTCATGGCAGCTAAAAGACATAGGTACTTCACTTGAACATTTTAAGAGAACTTTCTCATGTATTGTTTCCTTTAATACTCAAAACAACTCTGTAGAAAGGGTAGGACAGATATTCTCATTAGTTAACTTGTCCAAAACCAATTAGTTATTAATTTATATGGCTAAGACTAAAACAGGCCTGTGGATGCACATGCACTCTCCTTATTCCACAGCTTTCAATTTTATATAATATTGTATATGCACATTAATAAATACTAATCCCTTTTAGTGGATGTTGTTGAAATTCTACTCTCATCTTTGTGCTTAACTTTGATATTACCAAAAAAAAAAAAAAAAAAGCCGTTAAGAGCTCATTCTGACTTTAACTAGATAATAGCTATAATCTGCTTAAAGTCAGGTGACCTCCATTCCATACTCATAAATATACTCCAATGGCTGATGAGATTAAACAAAATGTCATGGATAATTTTCATCTCTAATATAATAAAAGTGCTTGTATCAGTTCTACTCAGCTTGGAGGAAATAAATATTTCAGAGCCTGAAGAAAGAAAAATGTGATAAATGGGCTTGATGATCCTGGTAGAGAGGAGATATATTCCCAGAGTTATTTTTTTCAGTTTGAGTAGAACTTCCATTTGGGCTCATCCTTCCATTCTGCCTCAACAACACAAACTGGCATCCTTTCCTAGCCAAAGCCTATATTCTTTAGCACTGAAAGTATTCCTTCTGGTATTTTGTTTGTTTGTTTGTTTGAGGGGAATTTGATAGAGGCTGGACAATTCTGCCATGACAATAAATTTGTTTCCATCCAGTTCTGTGATGTCAATTTGGTTTCAAACATATCACCTCATGCACTCTCAGCATGCAGCATCTCTGTTATTTTAGACTTCAATCTGCTGTAGGCTCAGAGAACATTGTGGTGTGTCTGTAATTCATGTTTATTTTTAGAGTTATGCGACTTTCATTAGAAATCACAAATCCATCTTAACCCAGTTTAGACTCTTGTTCTGACAAAAATGTTCGTGCCAGGAGAGTTTCAATGTGCAGGCTTTGAAAAATAATTGAAGGAACTCTTCCTGGGGAGGTATGATGAGGGTGGAATATGTTCATCTCTATCCCTCGTGCAGGATTAAAAGGTATTTGATTTATGCCACCAAACAATATCAAGTGAGGGTTTCTTTAAAGATAGAGATTCCAAAATGCTTCTGATAAATCACAGCCACATAAAGCAAAATGAAAAGATATTTGAAAGAAAGCATGTTTGAAGAGAAAGGGACTAACATTCATTAAGTGCCCACCAGGTTCCAAGTACTTTCTGCAACACAGGAAGTAGGTATTGTTACTATCCCCATTTTATTTATTTTTTTAATATTTTATTTATTCATTTGAGAGAGAGAGCAAGAGTTGGGGGGAGGGGCAGAGGCAGAGGGAGAAGCAGACTCCCTGCTGAGCAGGGAGCACATGGGGGGCTCAATCCCAGGACCCCGAGATCATGACCTGATCCAAAGGCAGACGCTGAACAGATTCAGCCACCCAGGTGCCCCTACTATCCCCATTTTAGAGTTGACAAAACTGAGAAAATAAAGAGCAGAGCCAAGATGTGAATCCAAATCTGTTTAAATTTCAAAACCATTCATTTTTGTAGTGCACATGTTGAATGAGAGTGTTCATGAGATTGCATTAAGGTCCCCAATTTGTCACTGCTTCCTGCATACACGCCCTTTGCCATGTAACCTTCTAGAGTTCTCTGGCTGTAGGCAACGTAACCCCCATATCTCAAGTCCACTCTCAACCCATGTGACTTGCTTTGGCCAATGGGATATTAATAGAATACAAGCAGGGGGTGGAAAGCATTTGCTTGAAAGCATTTACTTGATTGAGCTTGGCCTCTTTCACCTTCCCAGCACCATGAGAAAGACTCACTGGCCCAGGGGAGGAGGGAGAAACCCACAAAACAAATCCACCCCACCGGGATCAGCTGAACCCAGCACATTGCGGGCACATGAGTGAATATAGCCAAGAACAGCAGAATGCCCTGCCAAGTCCAGTCACTCCCTGCCGAGTTCAGCTACCCTTAGCCAATTCTCAGATCTATGCAAGTAAACCTGTTGTTTTAAACCACTGAGCTATGGGATGATTTGTTACACAACAGTTTTGTGGCAGCAGCTGACCGATCTACCCCCACCCCATACCCTGTCCCAGCACGGAACAGGAATCGGGTTGTGTTTTTCTTTTCAATCCTACAATTGTGAAACCTACAAAAGACTGAATATTGCTTCTATGCACAATGAAGGAAAACCTTTTGGTCAAAGAAGTAATCCTAGAAATATTCTGTAAGAACTCTTGAAATATTAAAATATCAGCCACAGTACACACTGAAGTAGCATTTAAGTGCCCGGATCACCAGCTGGTTGACTTCAGAGAAGGTGATCACATTCCAGTGACAAAGGGGACGTGCTTTTAAGAGACAGGGGCAAGCTGTCACTCTGAAAGGAGACGACATATAAAAATTTCGACCTATGAAAATTACACTTTAAAATAACTGATAGATTCAGGGGCGCCTGGGTGGCTCAGTCGTTAAGCAGCTGCCTTCAGCTCAGGTCATGATCCTAGGGTCCTGGGATCGAGCCCCGCATCGGGCTCCCTGCTCCGCGGGAAGCCTGCTTCTCCCTCTCCCGCTCCCTCCTGCTTGTGTTCCTTCTCTCGCTGTGTCTCTCTCTGTCAAATAAATAAAATCTTAAAAATAAATAAATAAATAACTGATAGATGCAAAAAAAAACATAACAGATAAAATTTGACTAGTTTTTATCTTTTATTCCTACAATTTCATAGAGAATCTCTCTTCCCCCAAAGAACTTAATTCTCATTTACAAGAGGAAAAAAGGACGGCATGAAAATAAACTGATCAGTTATAAGTTCATCTTCCCGCGTTGCTTGTTATGACCTTGTTCTAACACTCAGAACATGTTTTCTGTCTCACCCATTCTTTAGAGCCTGCAGTCCACTTGTTTGAATAAGACTTGTTTACTATATAACAAACTTTTACCCATGCTGAGAGGCTCAGCTCCAATTCCTGCTCTTCAATAAAAAGCTCTATAAACTTTTCTTTCTATCCTAATGACTTGCCACCAGCCAAAAATTATCTCTGCCCCACAGTTCTCTCCTGGAAACTTATTTGCACTTTAAAAAAAAGTTACCTCAACACTTTCCAGTTGGGTTTTGAGGTATGTTTGTGCATTTTGACCCATCTGCTAAGCAACAAGTCGTAAAGTGAACTGTCTCCAAAGGTCAGAGGGGTAAGGCTGAGGAAAGAGGGCTGACAAATGGTGACCATGGGGAATGGACAATCTGGCTAACTGAAAGAGCATATCCTGTCTGAAGAAAGAAAGCTGTCCTCAGATCCACCTAACAGTTTTCCAGTAGGGGAATATAGGCTCAGAGGTGATAAGTCTTCCAGTTTTTAAGATTTGAGAATCCAGATTCTTATGTAAAATTTCCCAACTTTATATGAAATCCCCCTTTTTAAATCCTGCTGTGACAGAGATTTCATTATTGTTCTGAATTACATACATGCAGCATTGAGGCAGAATACCATCCCCCACCCCACGAAGGAAGGGCTTGGCTACGTGACTTGCTTCAATAAGTGATGGTTGTACTTCATGTCTAACCAGACCTTTCAATGTGTCACTAAAACCTCCGATCCCCAAATGACGGATACACAGAGCAGACCCCAACCCTGACCTGCAGCCTGAAGCAGAGCCACCCCAGCTGACCTGCAGATCCATGAGCAAGAAAAATAGATGTTTGTTGTTGCATGCCCCAGAGATTTCTGGAGTTGTATTTTATATAGCATTATTGTATCTGAAATCTGAATAGGACATTTGGCCATAAATTTAAAGAAAAAATTAAAGCACGGGGATGCCTGGGTGGCTCAGTTGGTTAAGCGTCTGCCTTCAGCACAGGTCATGACAGGGTCCTGGGATCGAGTCCCGCATCAGGTTCCTTGCTCAGCGGAGAGCCTGCTTCTCCCTCTGCCTGGCGCTCCTCCTGCTTGCGCTCGCACTCTCTGACAAATAAATAAAATCTTAAAAAGAAAAAGACAAAAAGAAAGCACAAAACCCTCTGATAACTAAGTTTGGCTCACAGGTCTGTAGGTTACCACCTTCATTACTGGGCATTTTTTGAGGGGCACTCATAGTGAGTGTGCTTCCATTTGAATTTCCTGTTCCCCATGATGACGACGTCTAATATCATCTATTACAGGGTAAAAAACCTAATTTTTCACTTGATAATAATCTGCCATTTATATCAAATCTCTTCTTCTTAGAAAAAAAAACCTCTTTTCCAGAGTCAGATTATGGAAAGGTCAATCTATAAAGTCTGCTGAGTCATCATTAGGATAAGCTAACTCACATTTCCACATCTCATTCCATATGTAAACCCTACAAGAATAGATAGCATCAGGGTGCCTGGGTGGCTCAGTTGTTAAGGTTCTGCCTTTGGCTCAGGTCATGATCCCAGGGTCCTGGGATCGAGCCCCACATCGGGCTCCCTGCTCTGCAGGAAGCCTGCTTCTCCCTCTCCCACTCCCCCTGCTTGTGTTCCCTCTCTCGCTGTGTCTCTCTCTGTCAAATAAATAATAAAATCTTTAAAACAAACAAACAAAAATAGATAGCACCCTTGAGGAGAAATTTGAAAACACTACTCCCAGCACTGGCTTAACTTTTGGGTTGTTTGCACCAAACAGGAGCAGTCTCATTTAGCAACAAGTTGGCCCAGATTGTTAAATCTGGATAAGTAAAGATGTTATGCCCAGAGTTTATTTCTGTCCGTATAGGTTTTGTTTGGCTGCCCTGGTTGGTACAAAGGCTCACCAATATCTGTGACAGGCTCTTCTACAATCCCTAGATCCCTTCTTCTCAAGACAAACGTGAGTCACCACCATCCCCACATTCCAGCTCCCAGGGAGGAGAACGAAAACAGAGGTCAGCCTCCTTTCCTTCTAAAGGCATGACCAAGAAGGTGTACAGAGCACTGTCGCTGCAAAATAAACAAACCTTTTAGAATTTCTAAAGAAAAAAAAAGAAGAAGAAGAAGGATTAGCCCAAGCGAGGACAGCTGCCGAGGACATACCGTCTTCACAGATAGCGCTCCAGAGCTCCAGACAAGGAATGTCCGATCCAGAGTTGTATAGGTTTTTTGCTACATCAAGAGTTAGAATCACCACTACTAAGGACATTTTAGAAAATTACAGACTTTATCTTATGCTTTTAGTATGTGCCAGGTTGCAGGCTTCAGAGGTATGAGAACAGAACTTAGGGAGACTTTTATCTTTAATCTGAAATGTTTCTTTTAGTTCATTTGCTAACGAAGCAGATGTGCAATGTGTGCTGAGTGAGGGCCGGAATAGAGCCCCTACTTTGAAGTTCGATAAGTCACTCTGACCTTGGTAAAAGTATAGCTTCCCTGGGAGCCTAGGAGCGGGCCCACAGACATTAAAAGTTGAAAATTTCCTTTATCAGCCCCTCTGCTCACATCCTACTGTCCAGAGCATTGTCACGTGATTCCTTAGTGGCAAAGAAAGCTGGGGAATGTATTTTTTTTTTTAGGTTTTTTATTTATTTATTTGACAGAGAGAGAGCACAAGAAGGGGGAGAGACAGGCAAAGGGAGAGGGAGAAGCAGACTCCCCGCTGAGCAGGGAGCCCAGTGTGGGACTCAATCCCAGGACCCTGGGATCATGACCTGTGCGGAAGGCAGATGCTTAACTGACTGAGCCACCCACATGCCCCTGGTGAATGTATTCTTTAAACACCTATTGCTATATACTCCAGAAGAAGAGATATATTGAAGAGACAACTCAGAGTCTCTGTAATATGGAGCTAGAAGGGAAACACTTTGACAAGTTTTAAAAAATTGATCCACTGTAGTCAGTGCATGTGAGTTTATAAGTAAATCTGTCTCTACGTACACTTCTTTAATAAAAACCACTCCCACCCTTACTTCTATTCAGTAAATATTGAAGAAAGATATTTAGAGAAAAAAATTTAAAACAAGACCATAATTTTAGACTGCCTGAAATGGCCAAAGGATTTGATCTAGCCTTTTCCTTGCTTACCACATGATTAGTATTGGGTAAACTTCATTTTGAAATGAAAGGGGGTGAACTTCACACAGGATACTCAGGCAGATGACCCGTATTTATTCATTAAGTGGTTAGTGGTTATGTAGTGAGGGGCCATGGCAAGGCACTTGGCTAAGCATGGAGGATGGAAATGGATAGCGAAGCACACATGGTCCTTGTCTTCATGAAGAGAAGACAGACATCAGTCACACAAACACACAAATAGAAGCACAATTACAAATGGATGGAAGAGCAATCAAAGTTGACACAGAGTGTGGGGCAGTACCCTGGCCATGGGGACATGAAGATAAACAAGATCTTGGGGCACACAGGAAACTTCTCCTTTCACATTCTCGTACCAACTCCATTTCTCTTTGTGTATCTTTCGTTTTGAGGAGAGACCTAAGGGATTCCCCACAAATATGCTACCCAGAAAGGTAGCTTATTAGCTTCCAGGCATCACAGTGACACCTCTCAGAACGCTCTGTTGATAGAGCAATTAATTTTCTAGTTTTCGACCAAAGAATCCACGTAGCCTGTGTGAATAATAGAAAACAGCTCAGGGATGTGTTTGTCTCAAACCATACTCTCAGCTTCTCTCGTGGAAGTCTTGTTGAGTTGCCAAAATGATAATTGACCTCACTAAAAACATCCCAACAGTCAGGGCTCAGCAGAAATTGAGGAGGATACTGGGAAATTGTCATTGTTGTGCCAAGCTGCTAGGTCTAAATGAAAAGAGTCAGGTTTTCCCTGACAGGAGATTAAGGTACAAAATAAAGTAACACCTCTGGATTATCTATTATCCATGATTTTTTAGAGAGCTGTGGTTTCTAGTTTCATTATACACACAGATTTTTTAAATTTTATTGTTACTATCTTGTGACTACTCATTTTACAAAGTCCCACTCAAGATCCCCCGCCTCCTAATTGCCCCCTTGGCTCACGGCTGCCTCTTCCACCACCTCCAGATACTCCAGGATAGCACTCACTCAACTCTCGTCTCTGCCTTCAAGCCCCCAGAAGTACCCTGTTCTTGTTCTACTCCTCAGTGTTCAGCAAAAATAACGCAATTTTTAAAATACTCAATAATTCCATTTTCTAATGCACGAGCACCTGCTGGTTTTAATAAGAAAAATAGCAAAGGGGATTATTCCTGAAGTCAGGAGATGAAGTTGTTAGGTCTGTGGAAGACATGGTCTCATCAAGAGTAAAATAGAGTTAAGAATAGCTGGCCTCCTTTACCTTGTGGGGCTTTGATAAGATGGAGTATATGAAAACATTTTGAAGATGACAATACTCTATAAGCCAAAGGTGAGAGAATAGGAATGTCTTCTGGGGGCACCTGGGTGGCTCAGTCGTTAAGCGTCTGCCTTCAGCTCAGGTCATGATCCCAGGGTCCTGGGATCGAGCCCCACATCGGGCTCCTTGCTCAGCGGGAAGCCTGCTTCTCCCTCTCCCACTCCCCCTGCTTGTGTTCCCTCTCTCGCTGTCTCTCTCTCTGTCAAAAAATAAATAAAATCTTTAAAAAAAAAAAAAGGAATGTTTTCTGAACACACAGGATGTGGGATGTCTTAAAGACTCTGAAGATCTTGTTGTGTTCTTAACTATATTCCTCCCTCAAATCTCAATATAACCTAGTTTATCATGATCAAGAAGTTTGCACTTGCAATGTTGTTCTTTTAGATTGAGTATTGGGTCTCCAAAAGTCCCTCTGGCAATACACAGATCTACCCAGTATTGGTAACAACTGAACCTCAAGGGCAGACCCAGGGAGAAGGTTATCAGAATATTCCATTTTGTTCTTGCCAAATGGATGTGATACCTTAGAGAATGAAATAGAACATGAGTAAATTTGGACTGAAGAGAGAAAATTCAAGTTCGAACTGAAACGAACTATTTATGCGCTTGGGTAGAACACAGGAGGATAGAAATTAGGATTGGTTCCAAACGGGAAATGTGGAGGCAAGTAGTATAGAGAAATTTCATCTACTTAAACCACATGACTTAAACTAGACAAGAAGAACCAAGTTTGTATATAAAAACTAACTTTCTTTCCACATCCCTTTCATCATATCTTCTATGAGCCTCAGTTTCCTTATTTGTGAAATGAGAATAGTAATGCTCACCTTATAGTTCTGTTGAAGGATTAGATACTAAAATAATGAAAAGCAATAAGATACAGTGTCTTAAATTTTATTGAGCACATACTCAATAGATACTTTCCTCCCCTTGTACTACCTGTGAAAATTTACTGTTTGAGGTTTTTATTAGGGGTGCAGAAGGAAGAATTAGCATAAAGGGGAGAAAGCAACATTTAAATTCTCCCTTTGGTGGGATTTTTTCCTCCTTATTTGGGAACTAGAAAGTTCATGTACATGGTTCATGTAATAAAGGAGAAAACAAAGAAGAGAAGAAGCAAGGGACCCCAAACGTTGTGTAGAAATATTCAGAATTTGAAGGTGATAAGGCATGCACGCATGAAAGAACACAGAACTTTCAGGGCTATGCTGGAAGGAAGGAAGCAGATACAGGAAAGTCATCCAACTGCTGGTGGAAGGTTCAAGGTTATCAAGCAAAAGGGATAAGGCAGAATGACTCACGTCAGTGCGCTGGAAGAAATTGCAGTTGTGGTTCTGAACTTACCCTCCGTATTTAAGAATTTTGAAAGAATGAGAGAAATGCAAAACAACACAAATATTGCAGAGAGAAAAAGTCTTAATTTTCAGGTGGATCCAGAGAACTATAATTTAATACCCCCCAAAATTTTTAAGGTGGATTAGTAAATATATAATTAATAAGCTCTTGGAAAAGAAAGATATGATTGCCAAGAATTTTTCTGAATCTCTCTGAATGGCCTTGATTGATATGATTCTTAGACTCATTAGGAGTACCATAAAGGGTGTGTTTTTATTTTGACTGAGCACTTAACAAAAACCCTTTCAGTGGTGTAGTCAAGAGAGAGCACTATGTGATGGGTACTTACAGAAAAATCTCTAGACTTATTGAGGATCAATGCTCAAATAGCTGGTTCCTCAATGTCAGTAAGGACAGAATAATCTAGAGTCCAGCTACAGATTTCAACCCCTGCTTGATCTTTCTTGCCCTTGTCTGTCCCATCCCGAGAAACTGACTCTCCACGTCCTCCCAATATGATGAAGCAAAATATACATTGAAAACTTCCCTTACCCAGAATATGGGAACTTGGAATTGAGTGAAAATTCTAGTGCTACTCCCCAGAGATCAGTTCCTTAGTCTCCATTTCTGGGGGAAAACATTCTTTTACTCACTGTCTTAGTTTGGGCTGCTCTCGCAAAGTACAATAGACTGGGTGGCTTATAGACAGAAGAAATTTTATTTCTCACAATTCTGGAAGCTGGGAAATCCGACCTCAAGGTGCCAGCACGATCAGGTTTTGGTGAAGACCCTCTTCCAGGTTGCAGACGGCCAACTTCTTCTATGCTCACATGGCAGAAGTAGGAAGAGAGAACTCTCTGGAGTCTCTTTTATAAGGGCACTAATTCCATCAATGACCTAATTACCTAACTTCCAACAATTTGAATTGTGTCAGAATGGAAGAGTCTATGTGAAAGCAGTAGAGTCCCTGCCCCTGGAAGTTTTCCGGCAGAGGTCAAGTTGCCATCTGCTAAGAACTGGAAGGAGGGTGAGGACGGGGGTGGGGGAGTCTATAGTAGAGCACATATCAGCCTATAGGACCACCTGACAGCGTCTCCAACTGGAAGATTCTGTCATCCATCCATATTACTCCACCACTTTCCAAAGGAAAGAGGGATGTTTCACAGGCATTAGAAAACTGTTCAGACAAGCCTGATACTCCTCCTGCAGTGGAGAAAGCTGTACCAAAAACAGTGCAGTCGGCACAAATTGAGACAAAATGGCCCTTGTGAAAATTGTTAATTCAATCACTAAAATAAAACTGTCTAAGTGTGCATATGGTACTCATTTAATAAATCTTAAAAAGTGACACTTTCTGACAGGCAAGGGAAATATTTAAGTGCCAACTTCAGAACCACAAATCTGTCTAAATACTATAACTTGTAAATGAGATACTTTGCCGATATATAATGCAAATATGATATGCACACACACGCTCTTTAAAATATTTTTCCTTATCGTGTGTAAGTTTGCCTTTCTAAGGCAAGTGTTTATAGCTGAAATGGTATGGAATTGCTGCTGTTTTTAACCATACTTTCTTATCTTTTCCTTAGTACCATTTTTTCTACTACATCAATATTTTGTAAATAGGGGTAAATTTAATTACTCTCATAGAGCCCACATGTTGTTAAGCCATGGTAGATAGTAGATTTTGCTTTGTGTTAACCTTAAAACCATATGCAATATAATGATTGCATGACCATTTGGATGACCAAAATATATTTGTCATATACATCTGGTCTTCATCCATCGTTCTTAGTTCACAGCTCCCAAAACCCTTGGAATTTCCTAGGTGTTGAGAGTCATAAAGGTGATTTTGCTCTGTTAATGAAGTGACTTGGGGTGGGGGGGGCTGGTTGCCAGTACAGTCAACCATGTGATTAGAGTGTTGGAATTCTCTATCCCACCCCCAAGACTTCCAGAGAGGGGAGAGGGGCTGGAGATTGAGTCCAATCACCAGTGATAAATGATTTAATCAACCATGCCGATGTAATGAAAACTCATAGAAACCTAAAAAGCCAGGGCTGGGAGAGCTTCTGGGTTGGGGCACACACGGAGATGCCGGGGGAATGGTGTGCCTGAAGACGACGTGGAAGTTCTGGGCCCTTTCCCCATGCCCTGCCCTACGCATCTCTTCCATCTGGCTGTTCCTGAGTTATAGCTTTTTATAAGAAACCAGTGATCTAGTACGTAAAATATTTCTCTGAGTTCTGTGAACCACTCTAGGAAATTAATGGAACCTGAGAAGAGCTTGTGGAAACCTCCAATCTAGAGCAGATCTGTAGCTAGTTGGTCAGAAGTGCAGGTGATATAACTCTAGCTTGTGACTGACCTCTGAAGTTGGGGGTCGGGGAGCAGGGTCTTCTGGGACTGAGCCCTTTACCTGTGAAATCAGATGCTATGTCTGGGTAGATAGTGTTAGAATTGAGTTGAATTCTCGGACTCTGCTAGTGGCCAAGAACCGCTTGCTGGTGTGGGGAAGCGCCCCACCCCACCACACACACACACACCCACGTCAGAACAAAAGACCATATTTAACATTTATTTCATTGCACCAAAAGCAAATCTATTCCAGATAGCATGAGTCAACTATACAGATTTTATTGACTGTTCAGTTAGGATACAGAAAAGATTTAGTTAGGATACATCATTCTTTACACAGAAATCAAATTTATAAAATCCCAATTAAAACCTGGAGATTGAAAGAAACTTAAGAGGATATCAACTAATTACAATGGATAGACCATAACTGGTTCATACTAAAGCAAATGAACTCAAAATATAAAATGATACTATGAGGAAATTAAACTCTGAATATTTGATGACATCAGGAAATTATTGTTAATTTTTTAAGTATAATGATGGTATTGTGCTATTTTTCTTTAAAGACTCTTGAATCTTTAGTTTTTAGAAAAGAATTCTAAAATATTTGTGAATGAAATCATGCAATGTCTGGGATTTGCTTCTAAACAATCCATGAATGGTGAAACAGAAGAGGATATAGAGGAAAGAAGATGAAGTCTGACTTGATATTTAAATCACTGATGAAAACATACATGAGCATCATTATACAATCATTTCTACTTTTACAAATGTCTGATATTTTCTATATTTTTAAAATAAAAACAAATCTATTTAGACATTTCTCTTTTCTCTGCGAAGTCCTTCTTCAACTACCAGCTATCAGATTTTCCTATTTCTCTCTAACTCCTCTATTTTCTTAAGCAATTCAACTCTCAAACAGAAAAACAAAAGCTTTGAAGCTAACCACGCCCAGCCCTTTAAAGAACACATTAAAGATTATTAATTACGCTCAGAGTCTACCTCTTGAGATCTTGGGTTCAGGCCAAAACATCTGTTTAATCATATAATCTAATTGCAATTCTCCTTGTATATCATTACACTGGAATTTTTTAAACAAAGAAACTGTATTACCGTAAATTTCATCTCAACGGTATTAAAATTCATGTGTGTGTACGTGCATGTGTGCGCACGTTTATCTCTTCGTGTGTGCTCAAGAGGCACAAAAGCCTAAGTCAGTGAGAGTGGAAAAATTAATGATTTCGAGTTTCTGAAATAAATTAAATTAAATAATAAACAAGGACAAATGGACTAAACCAAACAAATGAGGGCAATAATATGAGGTATAGTCTCCATTTGAATGTATCTGTTATACCCTAAAGTAATTTTATCATCTTGCCTTCACTTTTATTCACTATTTATGATTTACA